>NC_041393.1:607753222-607766041 GCF_002162155.2 Triticum dicoccoides | reverse complement strand
TTTCATCCATTTTGCGGTACGCCACACCCCTCCCGATGAACAGGACCCCCGTTTCGACCGTAGCGCTCCAACACAAGTCCGTTTTGTCTGTTTTGCGGTACGCCACACCCCTCCCGATCAACAGGACCCCTGTTTCGACCATAGGAGGTCCGTTTCCTCCGTTTTGCGGTACGCCAGACCCCTCCCGATGAACAGGATCCCGTTTCGAACGTGGCCGGTCGAACACAAGGCCGTTTCCTCTGTTCTGCGGTACGCCAGGCCTCGTTTCCATCGCCTGTTCTGTCCAAGCCCTCCCGATGAACACGATGACACATTCTGTTCTGACCCAGCCGGTTGGATCCCACGCGTTCCGTTGCCTCCCGATGAACACGACGCATTCCGTTGCCTCCCCATGAACACGAGCATTCCGTTGCCTCCCCATGAACACGACGATGGTGTTGTTTCTCCGTTCTGACCCAGCCATGTACATGAGCCCTGGCCATACGTATGCGCGAGTAGGCGTTCGAGACCCCGCCCGTATGTACACGTACGTGGCCGTATTTTCTTTCTTGCACACTGTCCGTTGTACGTACGTGTACATGCTACATGCACGCCTCTACTACGACACGTACGCGCCTCTACTATGACACGTGCGCGCCTCTACATCGACCAGTATATATGTACGTACACGTTCGCGACCAGAATGACAATGCTACGTACGCTTCGACCAGGTGGGTCCCGACTGTCAGGCACTTCCTTGCGTGCGAAGATGTAGCTGGTGGGTCCCAGCAGTCAGGGGGTGAATTGTTTTTTTTTGCCTGGACGCACTTCCTTGCGTGCGAAAGTGTAGCCGGTGGGTCCCAGCAGTCAGGGGGGCAAATCGTTTTTTCCCAGACGCACTTCCTTGTGTGCAAAGATGTAGCTAGTGGGTCCCAGCAGTCAGGGGGGCGAATCGTTTTTTTTGCCCGGACGCACTTCCTTCCATGCAAAGATGTAGTTGGTGGGTCCTAGCAGTCAAGGGAAACATTTTTTTCGTGAAATACAGTGGCCCGTCCGATGGGTCCCTGCTGTTAGGTGGAGGTATCATTATTTTCCGCATAATAAGGAGGCACTTCATTGCTGCGGCCGTGGACCCAGTTGTCAGCCTCTCCACGTACATCCCACGTCCGATGGAAGTCATTCCTTGACCACGTTGACCACGCCGCGCCGAGAGCACCAGGGTGGTGGACGACGGTGAGGCCTAGGAAGGGGACGACGCGGAGCCGAGGAAGACGCGGCAGTGGATGCCCATGCGGAGAGGAGTACGAGGGTCCATTGGTCCTGCTGCAGTGTGAGGCTGCCGTCGCCGCAGAATAACAGGGGGTGTGGGTGAGTAGAGGGATGGCCTGTCCAGCGGTGGGAGTAGTAGGAGGCGGTGAGGCCTCCACTGCATCACAACCGGCCACGGGAGGTAGGAGCATGCAGCACGACCGGCGCTGCTTTGGGCGGCTGGAGCAAGAAGACCAGAGGTTGAAGAAGCACTACGGCCGTTGGATGGACATTGTACGATCACTGGAGCTAGAGTCGTTCATATTGACTAAAGTTTGCAAAGGCCCCCGTCCTAGTCAACTTAGTAGGCCCACAAGTCAGCCTCCCACCATGGTGGGTCCCAGCTAGCAGGGGAGTATTTTTTTTGTGCGTAATAAGGAGGCACTTCGGGTGGGTCCGAGCTGACAGCAGGGGGAACGTTTTTTTGTGAAATACGGTGGTCCATCTAGTGGGTCCCAACAGTCAGGGGGAAACATTTTTTTTCATGAAACACGGTGGCCCGTCCAGTGGGTCCCAGCAGTCAGGGGGAAAGATTTTTTCGCGAAATACCGGTGGCCCGTCCGATGGGTCCCTGCTGTCAGGTGGAGGAATAATTATTTTCCGCATAATAAGGAGGCACTTCCTCGCGGCTGCCGTGGACCCAGCTGTCAGCCTCTCCACGTACATTACTCTTCCGATGGAATTCAGTCATTGACCACGCCGCGCCGAGAGCACCACGGCGGTGGACGACAGCGAGGCCGAGGAAGGGGACGATGCGGAGCCGGGGAAGACGCGGCAGTGGATTCCCACGTGGAGAGGAGTACGAGGGTTCACTGGTTCGGCTGCGCTACCGTCACCGCAGAATAACAGGGGGTGTGGGTGATTGGAGTGGAGGGATGGCCTGGCCAGCGGTGGGAGTAGTATGGGGGCGGTGAGGCCTCCGCGGCAGCATAGCCGGCCACGGTAGACAGGAGCAGGCGGCACGACTGGCGCTGCTTTGGGTGGCTGGAGCAAGAAGACTAGAGGTTGAAGAAGCACTACAGCCGTTGGATGGACATCGTACGGTCAGTCGAGCTAGAATCGTTCATATTGACTAAGTTTACAAAGCCCTCCGTCCCCGTCAACTTAGTAGGCCCACTATACTGGGTCCCAACTAGCAGGGGGAGTATTCATTTTTTTTGTGCGTAATAAGGAGGAACTTCCTTGCTAGCGAATATATAGCTGGTGGATCCGAGCTGTCAGTGGCGGTAACGTTTTTTCACGAAATACAGAGGCCCTTTCGGTGGGTCCCAGATGTCAGGTGGAGGAATCATTATTTTGCGCGTAATAAGGAGGCATTTCCTTGCGTGTGACCGTGGACCCAGTTGTCAACCTCTCCACGTACTGTCCCCTTCAGATGCATGTCGGTCTTTGACCACATTGATCACGCCACGCCGAGAGCACCAGGGCGGTGGACGACGGTGAGGCCTAGGAAGGGAACGACACGGAGGCAGGGAAGACTCGACAGTTGTTGCCCACGCAGAGGGGAGTACGACTGTACGAGGGTTTACTGGTTCGTCTGCCATCGCCGGAGAATAACAGCAGGTGTGGGTGAGTAGAGGGATGGCTAGGCCAGCGATGGGAGTATGGTGGGGAGGTGAGGCCTGCGTGGCAGCACAGCTGGCCGCGGGGAGGAGGGAGCAGGCAGTCCCGCCGGCGCTTGTTTGAGCGGCTGGAGCAGGAAGAGCAGAGATTGAAGAAGCACGACGGCCGTTGGATGGAAATCCAACAGTCACTGCTTATGCGTCAACCATTTTTTTAGGAAAGCCTCAAATCTGTGGAAAACAACATACAACCCATCTGCCATTATTTCCAATAATTTACAGCCCATTTGCTAATTCTTAAGGTTTTTTTGGAGCCCATATTCTTTTTGTTAGCATTACAGCCCATATTGTGGCCACGGTTAAAAAATTATACGAAATTTTGCATATTTTGGTGTAGTCCGAACTGTTTTTAATCCCAAAATTTCGAGTCACATTCAAAATGATTTTAAAAATAAATGTATATCAATATAAAATCCAACAAATTGTCCACGCATAAAATAAATGCAATTTGAAATCTCAAAATGAAAAAAAGATATTTGAAACTAATTGCCAGTTTGATGTGTTTTAAAAATGTACAACCCATTTCTCATTACTGATAGGCCATTTTCTCGGCCAGCCGAATGAATCTCTCCTCGTCTTGAAAGATTTTCAGCCCAACATGCCTGATAAAGCGACTTACTTGACAAATCACAAAAAAACTGGGCTAGCCATTTTCAGAAAGAAAAAAAAAGTATCGGGCTGGTCTGTGGTAAACATAAAAGAAAAGGCTGTCTAGACAGGCCAGAGTGTCCCGCACAGCCCAGTTGACACCCTGCTTCCGTCTCAAAAACAAATTAGATAAATGCCACTCCAATTATGGCGATTCATAAAAATGCCACTGCAATTTCCAAACTTTGGAAAATGCCACTGCAATTTTTGCAAACTTTGAAAAACGCCACTGTAGTTTGCATACTTTGAAAAACGCCACTCCAGACTTCGAGAAATGCCACTAGAAATGGCATGAAATGACATTTTTCAAAGTTTGGAAATTGCAGTGGCATTTCTCGGAAAGACCATATTTGGAGTGGCATTTATCAAATTAACCCAAAACAAAAATAACTGGGCGAGCTGCTGGGTCCCTGGTGTCAGCCGCTCATTGTGCAATTCTCTCGTTTATTGACTACATTGACAATGGCATGGGACCCAGATGTCAGAAATCCACTAGGAGGAGCCATTCTTCTATTGGCTTGAAATAAGGAGGCACTTGCTTGCGTACTGCCATGACCTTGGCGGGTCCCTTCTATCATCCTCTCCACATACAATCATCTCCTGATTGAGTACGCGTCAACTTGGTAGGCCCACAAGTCAGCCTCTAAACCCGTGGAGGACAAATACAACCCCTTTAAAAAAAATAACAGACCATTCCATATGTTCAAACGGAAAGTTCAACATTCAGAGCAAAGTAACAGGTCTGATCCACATATAGAGTACTGAACTTCCACGTTGACAACCATCATAGCCAAGTTAACTATCTACTCCCACTAATACTCTAGTAGCGTTCAAGTACTAACTTACTCTTAGCTAACTAGACGATGCCGGCCGCCATCTGTGGTACACGCTAAACGCCGGCCCCAGCGTCCTGCGCCTCACCTCGGACTTGCAAGAGGTGCGATAGGGCATGTTGCTCGTGTGCGTTGGCCCTTTCCATGCCGGCGTGGTCCATCGAAGCTTCGGCTTCCAAGCGGGAAACCCACTTGACGAGATGGTAGTAAAAATCAGCGTCGCGAACGCGTGCGTGCCTGATAGCCTCCAGGGCTATTTGCCGGGCGCCGACCTCCACGTAGTCGGTCCAGTTGTGGGCACTCTGCTCGCGACTCAGAGTGTCGGTGCGCTGCTGCTCCATGTCCCGCTGACGGTGCAAATCGGCGATACGCTGCTCCTCCGCCAGGCGGTCGCGCTCCAACAACTCCTGCTCCTCCGCTAGGCGATCGCGCTCCAACAACTCCTCGATCTCCGCATTGCCATCTAAAGACAGATAGAATGCCTCCTCCCTCCATCTGCCTTCCGGTGAAAAAGCGAACACTAGTTTCGGTGGTGACCGCCTTCGGCGTCGCCTACCGCAGATGGGCGGGGGCATGGCGGACGTGGCGAGCGACGTTGGGCCAGTGGGGGCTTATGAGGATATAGCGAGTTGGGTCACGGTGCCACCGAAGAAGGCCGGGAAACAGTACTTATAGGCACAAGGTAGCGCGACGGTCATAGGAATTTAATGCATAATGGCTTAGCACGCCAGCTTGCTGTGGAAAACTAGAGAAACTGAAATTATGACTGTGCCATCCCATCCCGTCTGGGTCGCACACCGGCATGGCGGTCAAACGAGTGCGCTCGAATCATATCCCTCCTTGTCAATAATGATTCCAGAGATTTAAAAAGCACACGACAATTAAAGCGCATCTTTTTTCGCATCAGTTAGCTGCCTTAATTACGGTCGGTTGCATGCAGGCACTCAGAATCACTCACAGTACGCGGAGCAGCATGCAACGAGTTGCAACCGATTGCACACATGCAGCCACTTAAATCGCTGGAATTAATTAGGCTTAAACTTCTGCATGCTGTTAGTTATTGCCATGCCTTGGTCTTGCTGCTTTGCTCATAGGACTAATAAACCTGGACAGAGGGAGTACCTTGGTTGGTGAGAGGTTTGAATTAAGCCCTGCAAACCGGAAAGGAGGTACTAGTACGTGCGTGATCCGCTATTTATTCGTGTAGGATCGAGTAGGTCGTTTCTTGAATTGAGCCCTGCAAACCGGAAAGGAGGTAGTCGTGCGTGATCCGCTATTTATCCGTGTATGATCGAGTAGTAGGCATTTTTATTCAAAAAACTGCCACTTCGGATCTTGCGTCGCAAATAAAACTGCCAGATGCACATTAGTAGGCTAGCTAGTGATCGATCAGTAACTTGTAAATACTGAGCGAACAGAAATAAGCAACTGTTAATGCATCTCAATGATTCACGGATCATATACAAATATGTAGCTCCAAAAGCAAAGATCAGCCACTTTGGATCTTGCGTCGCAACTAAAACTAACTAGTACGATTCCCATACATAAGATCAACATGTTAATGCATCTCAATGATTCACAAATCATATACAAATATGTAGCTCCAAAAGCAAAGATCTAGAAAAAACATCTGTTCTTCCTACTAACATGGACGCTTCTCTTGGCCAACATTCAGTACAGACTGAAAGACAAATTTGTTTTGTGAAGTCTACAATTCCTCTTGCAAACATAAGTGCTTTCACCAATAGCTGGAACCATGAGAATGAACCACACATGATGGAGGAACATCCACTGCAATATGATTTGGTCTTCTCTCAATCACACCGCAAGACTATTTTCGGAATACAAACTTTAACTTAGGCAAAATGATGCCCATTGTATAATCAGACCAAAGCAATGAAGCACCTAGTGTTGGCCAATAAATAGTACAATACTACTTTTCTGCAGTCCATGAAGTGACTATCCAATCTTTCTGTGTCTATTTTCAAATGGCACTGCATGTAGTGACTATACTATTCTCTTGTGCAGTTCAACCAAAATTGCGAACACTTTGTTTGTTTGCCAAATAGCAACGGGCAGACATCTCTATCTGCACAAATATCAAGCATCTAGTAAACATATACCACACCATGTATTTTCGGTTTAATCATGTCTCTTCCGCTTAGCATTTGTCATGTTCTGCACTGGACAATCTGATACAGTTATGTTTTGCCCTAGACAATTTCATACTGAATTGATTTGCTGGTTCAGAGAAGAAATATAGAGCCTATTCTTCATCAGACCAAGGATATCCATGTTCGCTGTGATGGAAGAGGTGAAATCGATACAACCAAAATTGAGCATCCAATCATTGAATCCTGTCTTGCACCTCCAATGTAGGTCCACCCTGCCAATAAATTCACATGCAAACCACTAGTATTACTATCTAATGACCGTACAAAAAGAGTAGCAAGATAGTAGCAAACCATGTACCTTCGTAATGAACAGCTCATAGTGCCACCAATTGGATATAAAGGTTTGGAAAAAACATGCTCCTAATGTTCAACCAGTTGGACTTTTTGTGCAGTTCCACTAAAATCGAGCATGCATGTTTGCATAGATATTGAAAGTGTGATTACTATAAAAGTGGCACTAGTTGAAGCATAGGCTCACAAATATAAGCATTCCAATTTCTTAATGGGAAAAGGTAGCAAGACTGTTTCTAACCACCTATTTGAAGGAATAAATAAAGCAACAGCGGCTGATGTCAGGAAGGCATACATAGTTTTTTCTGAAAACCTGAGCCATTACTGACCTTTCCTCTTCTTTTAAGCAAATTTTGTGACTATACAAAAGGAAATAAAATGCCATCACCGCCTTGACAATTCAGTGACACTGTACAAAAGGAAATGACTTAACATTACATCATGATGTCAGGTATGTAGTCGACATGCATTAGAGACAAACATAAAAACCTCCTCCGATAACATAATGAACATTAATTTTAACAAAGGTGTGGCTAGCTTTACCGGGATAATTCGAGTGAACTCTACACCCTTTGTTCCTTAATATAAGACGTTTTCGCGGTTCAATTTAAAGTACCCAAACGTCTAGTATTTAGAAAAACAGGTAGTAGTTTTCTCGAGCACATATCTGGGAAAGCTTGCCACACTTTATTTATGTCCATACGCTAATGCAACACCATTCGAATACTACAAATATACACTAATCCATTGGCTAGTGCAACAGTAGTGTAGTTAGTTTATTACAGGGTACAGTACAATGGTTTTACTGAACAGATTTCAATAAACTCTAGCACTGGAAGGTTTCTATAAGATTTAACAATACAAAATGTAAAGGTAACAAGTTTCAGCATTGGTATACTAGCTGTGCATGAGCATTAAACCAAATACAAAAGTCTGAAGGTAACTAGCATTATTAACTAATGACAGTATAAAAAATTGCAAACCATGTACCTCCAAGGTAAATATCATTTCGAACTCGGGGGGACCTTAAAAATTGCTATCCTAATCTTGATAATCGATCAAACATAAAAACTTGATCGAACGAATCAAGAGAACAGCCGGAGGAGGAGGTGCCCACTCTTGACCTTTCCTCTTGTCTTCATAATTGTTTGTGCAGTTTAACCAAAATAAAATGACACCAGCGCCTTGGCATTTTGGTGACACTGTACAAAAAAATTAACTTATCTCATGAAACTCAGGTATGTAATCTATAAGCATTAACAGTGCAAAAATCTGAAGGTAGTAACAAGTTTCATCGTTGGTATACTGGCTGTGCAACAGCATTAGAATGCCTTAGCTGAAAAATCTTTAATACATCCACAATCAACAGCTAACCCTGAAATAATCCAGTGACATTAAATGGCATTGCTTAAATTTATCGGTGGCATTAGACTAAGAGCAGCATTAGTTAAATGTGGCATTAGTTTAGCAGTAGCATTGCTTGACTTGACTGCTGGCGTTATACTAACAACAAAAAGTGGCAATAAGAGCATGGGAGGCCCATTCGGATAGTGGGCGCACCAGTACGATGTACCTCCATGCACGCAGAGTGGTGAGGGAGGTATGGTTGCCTAGAGCAACAAATATCTAGGCAGCATATGTGGATTACGTCCCATTTTTGTTCTCTTTAGCCACATTTTTCCTATGTGAGGACAACAAACCGATCGACCTGGTCATTGTCTATTGCGTTGTCATACCTTTCTACCCTTCTTCAACTAAGAGACACGAGACTCGTTCCTTAGCTACTGATTTTCCCCTTTTCAACCTAGATGCGGGTTCGATGCCTACTCTCTTGGACAGTACAATCTCCCTTCCTTTCCTTATTCAACCCATACATGGATTAGTCTACATGAAGTAGGGTTTCCTTTAATAGTGTAAATTATGGTTTTCGTCTGCATGGCTAGCAGAGCAGAGGATAGCAAATTGGGAAGATCGTGGAGTGGAAAAAGATCCACATGCAATGACGTGGCAGATGGGGCAATAGAACAAGGGTATGGTTCAAAAAGAGGTTGCATACCTGAGGGTCGGCGAGAAGTGGCTTCGCTCATGGTCATCGTCCTCCGCACACACTACGGCAGCGAGCTTGGGGACGGAGGCCATCCCGCGCAGGTGATGACCCACAAGTGTAGGGGGTCTATCGTTGTCACGCCCAATATGCGACCCTATCCAAAAGGAACTCGAAGGTCCCACCAAGGATAGACCCGCATATTGAAACGCTTTTGCAAGGTGGATATCATTACATCAACATTACATAAATAGATGGGGATACATACATAAGGCATACAATGCCACACGAATACAACATCTCAATACATGAGAACAACATTTGACTACGGATGAAACACAACCAGAAACTCCAACGACATCCACCCTGCTAGCCCAGGCTGCTGACCTGGAACCTATCCCCTGATCAAAGAAGAAGCAGAAGAAGAACTCCAAAACAAGTAACATCGCTCTCGCATCATGATCATCGCAATACCTGTACCTACAACTGTTGTTGTAGTAATCTGTGAGCCACGAGGACTCAGCAATCCCATTACCATGGGTATCAAGACTAGCAAAGCTTAAGGGGAAAGGAAGGGGTAAAGTGGTGAGGTTGCAGCAGCGACTAAGCATATATGGTGGCTAACATACGCAAATAAGAGCGAGAAGAGAAGCAAAGGAACGGTCGTCAACTAGCAATGATCAAGAAGTGACCCTGAACTCCTACTTACGTCAAACATAACCG
This sequence comes from Triticum dicoccoides, assembly GCF_002162155.2. Taxonomy (NCBI): domain Eukaryota; kingdom Viridiplantae; phylum Streptophyta; class Magnoliopsida; order Poales; family Poaceae; genus Triticum; species Triticum dicoccoides. The sequence continues at coordinate 607,756,419 of NC_041393.1, read as the reverse complement.
AGAAACCGTGTTCACTTCCTGGACTCCACCGAGAAGAGACCATCACAGCTACACACGCGGTTGATGCATTTTAATTCGAATCAGGTGTCAAGTTATCTACAACCAAACATTAACAAATTCCCATCTGCCCATAACCGCGGGCACGGCTTTCAAAAGTTTAAACCCTGCAGGGGTGTCCCAACTTAGCCCATGATAAGCTCTCGCGATCAACGAAGGATATACCTTCTCCCAGGAAGACCCGATCAGTCACAGAATCCCGGTTTACAAGACATTTCGACAATGGTAAAACAAGACCAGCAAGACCGCTAGATGCGCCGACAATCCCGATAGGAGCTGCACATATCTCGTTCTCAGGGCAACACCAGATGAGACAGGCTACGAGTAAAACTAGACCTCAAGTTTCCCCGAGGGGGCCCCGCAGGCGGCTCGGTTCGGACCAACACTTAGACAAGCACTGGCCCCGAGGGGCTAAAATAAAGATGACCCTCAAGAGAGCGACTCCCAAGGGAAAAGTAGGTGGTGGTGAGGCAAATGGTAAAACCAAGGTTGGGCCTTGCTGGAGGAGTTTTATTCAAAGCGAACTGTCAAGGGGGTCCCATAAATCACCCAACCGCGTAACGAACGCAAAATCCGGGAACATAACACCGGTATGACGGACTAGGGCGGCAAGAGTGGAACAAAACACCAGGCATAAGGCAGAGTCTTCCACCCTTTACCAAGTATATAGATGCATTAATTAAATAAGAGATATTGTGATATCCCAACATAATCCTGTCCACCATGGAGCAATCTTCAACTTCACCTGCAACTAACAACGCTATAAGAGGGGCTAAGCAAAAGCGGTAACATAGCCAGGCAACGGTTTGCTAGGAAGGGTGAAAAGGTTAGAGGCTGACATGGCAATTTGGGAGGCTTGAAAAACAGGTGATAGGTAGCGCAGTAAAGCGATAGAACGAAGCAACTAGCATAGCAATGATAGTAGTGAGATCCAGGGTAGCGGTCATCTTGCCTGAAATCCTGCAAGGAAGAAGAACGATTCCATGAAGAAGACGAAGCCACGAAGACGAACCAAGCGTAGACGAACGAATCCTCACGATCGCAACGAAACAGGAACTATCGAGAAGAAGCACACAACATGGTAAACACACTACACATAGACAAGACATGATGCACAACCAAGCATGATGCATGATAAGGCTACATGAAGCTACTCATGGCAAGAGATGATGCATACAAGAACAACACATCAAGGCAAGTTTAAATGAGGCCGGGAACAACATATAACAACTCCAGTAAGTCCTCATATGCAAATTTCGAAATTGGCCCAGATCTGAATAAACATTAAGTTGAAGTTGTTAAATAGCAAGTTAAAGAGCACCAAGAGGATCGACACAAAATTCTAGTCAAGTTACATATAAAGTTCATTTAGTTTGGAGCTACGGCCTAGAAGATATGAGCAAAACAAGTTAAACATGACATTGATGCTAAATGCGTGCAAACATCAAGCCAACACACCAAAACAAGGATGCAACATGATAATATTAAACTACATGCAAAACTAGGCAAGTTTCATATAGAGCACACTCAAAACGGAGCAACGGTTCAACACATACACTCCAAACATGATATAGCAATCTGTCCAAAACAGCAACTAGGCATATTGCAAGCACCAAAACAACATGCTACAGCATCTCAACGTAATAACAAAAGGCATGGGCATGAAGTACAGGTAAAGCATAACAAAACATGAACACTGAGCTATCTCCAGAAATCACTAGAACATGCTCAAACACACATGGAAAGATTGCAAATAATAACAATTTCAGAATTAACAGAAATAACATCAGGTTGCAATGTTTAGAGATATCAAACAACATGTTAAAGGAACTTATCATGGCAAACAAAGGCATGGCATGCTACTACTAAATGCATAGAACAAAAGTCCTTTACTGACCAAGAGCCAAAAAGGAACAGAAGATATGATGGCACCCATGTAAACATGGCAAGTTATGTGACAAATTCATACATGGCAGGAACAACAATAAGTAGGCATGTTGGTGAGCTTGTACCACTCTCCACAGAGGATTACATGGCATGACAAGGCAACCAACAGTAAGAATACATGTTTACGAAGCAAAGCATGTCAATAGCAAGTTCATAGGGTGCATGGATCACTAGAAAAGCACATGGCAAAACTGAACTTAATGTTAACAGGCTGACATCAACATTATTTAGCAAATTTGGAGCAAGATAACAACATGTTACAGCAGGCTATAAATGCAACCAGGGGCATGAATGGATAGATCAAGACATGTATAACAAATCATCCTTAGTGAACATCTCCAGATTAAGCACAGAATGACTTGTAGCAGCAGGTTTACATAACATCACGAAATAACAGATTCAGCCTAGCAAAACAGTAACAACAAGTACCCTACTTAACAAGCTTGATGCACTCACTAAGAAACTCACGAAAATACATGGATAGCACCCCTGTAAAGATGGCATGACATAGCTCAAAACACATGTAGACGTCAACCTCATAGGATGCACACATCCAACATGGCAAAAATGACAAATCATCAAGTTATAACAGTTTCAGCAGATTAACATCACATAGCACTCTTGCAACGATGATTCAGGCATCAAGATGCACTCAAATGAACATGGTGCAGTGGAATGAAATGTAGAGAATCTCACAACAAACAATTTGATATATTACACGCATGAAACGGAGCAGTACGCAATGAGTTATGGCAGGTCAAAGTAGGCACCAGAATGCTGAAAATCTCAGGGACTTAGTGGATTTTTACCCTCGCGAAAAGTCAACGCGGGACGAGACGGAGCGGGACGGAGGGATCCGGGTCGCGGGACGGCGTTTGGTTCGGGGAATGGGTTGATCTCATCCACCCGGCTCCGGCGATGGCGAGGCGCCTCCGGCGAGGAGCTCCGGCGAGGAGGAGGCTGGTGGGGGCGGGAGACGGCGCCGGGGAGGTCGGAGACGAGCGTCGGCGGCCGGATCCGGTGGTCCCCGACTGGATCAGGCAAGGAGGGGGCCACGGCGAGGCGGTGTTCTCTGATGGTGGCGGCGGCGGGCGGTGGCTGGCGAGGAGTGGCGCGGGTGCGGGGTCGGGCTCCGGTGAGCCTCCGGTGGCCGGAGCCGCGACGTGCGGAGGCGAGGCGGCGAGGCGCGAAGG
>NC_041393.1:607745629-607752670 GCF_002162155.2 Triticum dicoccoides | reverse complement strand
ATGGCGGGGAGGTGCGGGCGGCGCGCGGTGGTCCGGTTGGGCGGCGATCGGCAAGAAGGCAGGGTCCGGCGAGGCAGGGCTCGGGCGCCCGCGGGACGGCGACGGCGGCGGCCCGGGCCGGGGAGGGCCGGAACTGGGCTCCTACGGGCCCGTGGTGGCGCGGGGGCGGCGTGGCGACGTGGCGGGTCCTGGTTGGCCGGCGGGCGGCGGCTGGACATGTCCGTCGGTGGAAGAAGTGTCCGGCGGCGCGAATAGGGTTTGATCTAGGGTTAGGGGTGGATTTCATCCATGAATTTGGAAGGGGGAGGCACATTTATAGGTAGAGGGAGCTAGGAGAGTCCAAATGGAGAGCGGTTTTCGGCCACGCGATCGTGATCAAACGGCGGAGAGCATGGAGGGGGTTAGGATGGGTTTTGGGCCAGTTTGGAAGGGTGTTGGGCTGCAAAGAGAAAGGGGGGTCTCGGGCTACGCGGTTAACCGTTGGAGTATCAAACGGACTCCAAAAGGCACGAAACTTGACAGGCGGTCTACCGGTGCTATACCAAGGCCGCTTGGCAAACCTCGGGCCATTCTGAGAAAGTTCAACACCTGCTCACAACATGAGACAAAAGGGGAACGCCAGAGGACATAGGAGTGCCGGATTGCAAAACGGACAACGGGGAAAAAGCTCAGATGCAAGAAATGAACACGTATGCAAAATGAGATGCACATGATGACATGGCAAAATGCAACACGCAAGCAAATAACATGGCAACGAAGGCGAATAACTGGAAGACACCTGGCGCATCGAATCCGGGGCGTTACAACACTCCTCCACTAACAAGAGATCTCGTCCCGAGATCTTAGGACCGAGATGGAAGGGGAAAAGGGATGAGGTGAAGCAAGAACTCAAATGAAGAAGCAGAGAATCGAGAGCACTTGAGAAGAAGAGGAGAACGACGAAAATGACGAGAATCGAAAACCCACGGAACCAGATAGACTATGAAACCACTCTGGTTAGAACGAGATAAAAAAACGAATAAGACTGAAAGGATTTAGGCAGCACTCCGGCTGAAAATGGAAGGAATAGAACAAGAACTTCACCCAATGAGATGGCACTTGACGAGATGAACAAAGCAATGCCTCCAGAAGAACTGAAAGAGTTGAATGAAAGAAGGGAGAAGAAAATGACAACTTTTGCCACGAATGAAATTGAAAGCACCTTTAGAAGGAAAGTTTAAACGGAGTTGTTGAGAAAATCAACAACAAAAAGAATAAGCTTGTTGTGGTCTTATAGGTAATATCTCAAGATCATAAGGTGATAACCGGTCACAAACGGAAATGATTGGATAGCTGAGAAGAACGAAGAAATGCAAAACTCCACTTCAAAAGAAAACGGAGAATTAATTGCACTTCGAGATGCGAGAAGAAAAGATACTTGAACTCCTCCAAGAAAATCCTGATGAGGTCTTGAAGAATGAAATAAATCATAAAGAACCACCATGAAGAACTCCGGTGACAAAAGATGATGAGATAGAATGAAGAATGAAAGAATAAGATTAAAGCTTGCGATGATTTAGAAGGAGGTTCCGACAAAATGGCCGAGGAAAATTGAACTCTGGAAAAGAAAAGATGAAAACACTTGGAAATAGAATTTATTCATCAAGAACAAACTCCGAAGGAAGGGATTACTCACTTGGATGAAATAAGAATAAGATTTATTGTATGCTTATCCTTCATCAAATTAAATTGATGACAAGCAGATTTGGCATGCAACTTATTCTTGTTGAAAAAGGATTAAGGGGAAACATAGCACAAAACTTGAGAAAGTCTTCATGAACCACCGGTAGGATTGAAAGGAACGAATGAATTAATATGATAAACAAGGAAAAAGAATCTTGAACGAACCACCGTCAGAATTCGAAAATGACTGATGAAAGAGAAAGAATCCTTGGGAAGAATTCGAGCTGATTAACGAGCATTTGAACAAAGCACCGGGATAATTGGATAACGATAGCTGAAATGTGAGGACGAAGAATTCTTCTGGAACGATGGCCTCCGGATGATTGAGACGGAAAAAGTAGCTCCTGAAATACTCCGGATGGATGAAAAGAATTGCACGACTGGAAAAAAATTGATAGGATAACGTCGAGCTAGCACCACAAATCTTCGAGAGAATAAACAAGATTTAGAGGAAAAAAAACTCTTCTTCGGTCTTCAAATGACGACGAGAAATGCCACTAAAATTATTGAGATACTCCGGAAGAATGAAAAGCAAAGAGGTTGAGCCAACAATGAAAAGAATTTGAACGAGATCTTGGAGAAGGCATGTGACTGATGGAATCATACTTACGTCAGACTTGAAAAGAATTAGTGATGGCTCCGGAATAATTAGAAGAGTCAGGTAAGATCCTGGGAAAAGACTTGTGGGTTAGGGCCCACTGAAGTGATAACACCGTTGGAAAGGTATGTTGAACAGAGATGATGCACCGGAACAATTGAAATATTTGAATGAGGTGATAACCTCGAATTAATTCAAACACAGGCGAATCTCCTGAGATGTCTTGAATACTCCAGAAGGATAAACTGGCAAGAGGCAAACGAGCAGGGAAAACACTTGGGCCGAGGAAAAGAATATAATCACTACCGAAAAACTTGAATTGAATTCACCGGAAAAGAAAAAGTGATGAAGAATGTTGAACAAAACGAGAATTCACCGGTTGAAATAATTGAGGGAAGACTGAAGAGGCTCCGCACGAAAGAAATTGATGCTTGAAACAGACTCAAGCTCTGGGAAGAAAAACGGTGGGAGGGCGGGAAAACAAAGGCACCTGGAAGGGAGAACCAACGAATATCTTGAAGAGAAGACACCGGTTAAAATCATTGAGGAAAGAAGGCAAAGACTTCGCACGAGTAGGATGGATACTCGATTACGGACTCCGGCTCCGAGGAGAAAAAGGGTTGGGCGGGTGAAAAAAAAACAACTGAGGATTGAACTCAAAGATGAAGAGGCTCGAGTCAACTTGACGAGAAATGCACCGGATGCAAAGAGCTGAGAACCAACGAACGAAAAACTAACCACGTGATCCTAAAGAAAATTTGAAAGGGAAGAGAAGTAATTTAAAACACCTACATCAAGATTCCTTACCAGAGCGACAAAGAGGCAGAGGAGTAAAAAGAATTCCTACTCTCCGATATAACTAGACTTCGAAAATAGTTTTCTTCTAGACTCAACAACGGCCAAACTACACGATCAATCAAGGGGGCTCCTAGGGTCGGTCGAGGCTCTGATACCAACTTATCACGCCCAATATGCGACCCTATCCAAAAGGAACTCGAAGGTCCCACCAAGGATAGACCCGCATATTGAAACACTTTTGCAAGGTGGATATCATTACATCAACATTACATAAATAGATGGGGATACATACATAAGGCATACAATGCCACACGAATACAGCATCTCAATACATGAGAACAACATCCGACTATGGATGAAACATAAACCAGAAACTCCAACGACATCCACCCTGCTAGCCCAGGCTGCCGACCTGGAACCTATCCCCTGATCGAAGAAGAAACAGAAGAAGAACTCCAAAACAAGTAACATCGCTCTCGCGTCATGATCATCACAATACCTATACCTGCAACTGTTGTTGTAGTAACCTGTGAGCCACGAGGACTCAGCAATCCCATTACCATGGGTATCAAGACTAGCAAAGCTTAATGGGAAAGGAAGGGGTAAAGTGGTGAGGTTGCAGCAGAGACTAAGCATATATGGTGGCTAACATACGCAAATAAGAGCGAGAAGAGAAGCAAAGGAACGGTCGTCAACTAGCAATGATCAAGAAGTGATCCTAAACTCTTACTTACGTCAAACATAACCCAGAAACCGTGTTCACTTCCGGACTCCGCCGAGAAGAGACCATCACGGCTACACACGCGGTTGATGCATTTTAATTCGAATCAGGTGTCAAGTTATCTACAGCCGGACATTAACAACTTCTCATCTGCCCATAACCGCGGGCACGGCTTTCGAAAGTTTAAACCCTGTAGGGGTGTACCAACTTAGCCCATGATAAGCTCTCGCGATCAACGAAGGATATACCTTCTCCCAGGAAGACCCGATCAGTCTCGGAATCCCGGTTTACAAGACATTTCGACAATGGTAAAACAAGACCAGCAAGATCGCCCGATGCGCCGACAATCCCGATAGGAGCTGCACATATCTCGTTCTCAGGGCAACACCGGATGAGACAGGCTACGAGTAAAACCAGACCACGAGTTTCCCCGAGGGGGCCCCGCAGGCGGCTCGGTTCGGACTAACACTTAGACAAGCACTGGCCCCGGGGGGCTAAAATAAAGATGACCCTCGAGAGAGCGACTCCCAAGGGAAAAGTAGGTGGTGGTGAGGCAAATGGTAAAACCAAGGTTGGGCCTTGCTGGAGGAGTTTTATTCAAAGCGAACTGTCAAGGGGGTCCCATAAATCACCCAACCGCGTAAGGAACGCAAAATCCGGGAACATAACACCGGTATGACGGAAACTAGGGCGGCAAGAGTGGAACAAAACACCAGGCATAAGGCCGAGTCTTCCACCCTTTACCAAGTATATATATGCATTAATTAAATAAGAGATATTGTGATATCCCAACATAATCCTGTCCACCATGGAGCAATCTTCAACTTCACCTGCAACTAACAACACTATAAGAGGGGCTGAGCAAAAGCGGTAACATAGCCAAGCAACGGTTCGCTAGGAAGGGTGAAAAGGTTAGAGGCTGACATGGCAATTTGGGAGGCTTGAAAAACAGGTGATAGGTAGCGCAGCAAAGCGATAGAACGAAGCAACTAGCATAGCAATGATAGTAGTGAGATCCAGGGTAGCGGTCATCTTGCCTGAAATCCCGCAAGGAAGAAGAACGATTCCATGAAGAAGACGAAGCCACAAAGACGAACCAAGCGTAGACGAACGAATCCTCACGATCGCAACGAAACAGGAAGTATCGAGAAGAAGCACACAACATGGTAAACACACCACACATAGACAAGACATGATGCACAACCAAGCATGATGCATGATAAGGCTACATGAAGCTACTCATGGCAAGAGATGATGCATACAAGAACAACAAATCAAGGCAATTTTAAATGAGGCCGGGAACAACATATAACAACTCCAGTAAGTCCTCATATGCAAATTTCGAAATTGGCCCAGATCTGAATAAACATTAAGTTGAAGTTGTTAAACAGCAAGTTAAAGAGCACCAAGAGGATCTACACGAAATTCTAGTCAAGTTACATATAAAGTTCATTTAGTTCAGAGCTACGGCCTAGAAGATATGAGTAAAACAAGTTAAACATGGCATTGATGCTAAATGCGTGCAAACATCAAGCCAACACACCAAAACAAGGATGCAACAGGATAATATTAAACTACATGCAAAACTAGGCAAGTTTCATATAGAGCACACTCAAAACGGAGCAATGGTTCAACACATACACTCCAAATATGATATAGCAACAATCTGTCCAAAACAGCAACTAGGCATATTGCAAGCACCAAAACAACATGCTACAACATCGCAACATAATAAAAAAAGGCATGGGCATGAAGTACAGGTAAATCATAACAAAACATGAACACTGAGCTATCTCCAGAAATCCCTAGAACATGCTCAAACACACATGGCAAGATTGCAAATAATAACAGTTTCAGAATTAACAGAAATAACATCAGGTTGCAATGTTTAGAGATATCAAACAACATGTTACAGGAAGTTATCATGGCAAACAAAGGCATCTCATGCTACTACTAAATGCATAGAACAAAAGTCCTTTACTGACCAAGAGCCAAAAAGGAACAGAAGATATGATGGCACCCATGTAAACATGGCAAGTTATGTGACAGATTCATACATGGCAGGAACAACAATAAGTAGGCATGTTGGTGAGCTTGTACCACTCTCCACAGAGCATTAAGTGGAATGACAATCCAACCAACAGTAAGAATACATGTTTATGAAGCAAATCATGTCAATAGCAAGTTCATAGGGTGCATGGATCACTAGAAAAGCACATGGCAAAACTGAACTTAATGTTAACATGCTGACAGCAACATTATTTAGCAAATTTGGAGCAAGATAACAACATGTTACAGCAGGCTATAAATGCAACCAGGGGCATGAATGGATAGATCAAGACATTTATAACAAATCATCCTTAGTGAACATCTCCAGATTAAGCACAGAATGACTTGTAGCAGCAGGTTTACATAGCATCACGAAATAACAGATTCAGCCTAGCAAAACAGTAACATCAAGTACCCTACTTAACAAGCTTGATGCACTCACTACAAAACTCACAAAAATACATGGATAGCATCCCTGTAATGTGGAATGACATAGTTCAAAACACATGTAGACATCAACCTCATAGGATGCACACATCAAACATGGCAAAAATGACAAATCATCAAGTTATAACAGTTTCAGCAGATTAACATCACATAGCACTCTTGCAACGATGACTCAGGCATCAAGATGCACTCAAATGAACATGGTGCAATGGAATGAAATGTAGAGAATCTCACAATGAACAATTTGACATATTACACGCACGAAACGAAGCAGTATGCAACGTGTTATGGCAGGTCAAATTAGGCACTAGAATGCTGAAAATCTCAGGGACTTAGTGGATTTTTACCCTCGCGAAAAGTCAACGCGGGACGAGACGGAGCGGGACGGAGGGATCCGGGTCGCGGGACGGTGTTTGGTTCGGGGAATGGGTGGATCTCATCCACCCCGACTCCGGCGACGGCGAGGCGGCTCCGGCGAGGAGCTCCGGCGAGGAAGAGGCCGGTGGGGGCGGGAGACGGTGCCGGGGAGGTCGGAGACGAGCGTCGGCGGCCGGATCCGGTGGTCCCCGACCGGATCGGGCGAGGAGGGGGCCACGGCGGGCGGCGTTCTTCGGTGGCGGCGGCGCCGGGCGGTGGCTGGCGGCGGAGTGGCGCGGGTGCGGGGTCGGTCTCCGGCGAGCCTCCGGTGGCCGGAGCCGCGACGTGC
>NC_041393.1:607658889-607745008 GCF_002162155.2 Triticum dicoccoides | reverse complement strand
GGGCGGCGCTCGGCGGTGCACAACGGCGGCGATCGGGAAGAAGGCGGGGTCCGGCGAGGCAAGGCTCGGGCGCCCGCGGGACGGCGGCGGCGGCGTCCCGGGCTGGGGAGGGCCGGAACTGGGCTCCTACAGGCCCGCGGTGGCGCGGGGGCGGCGTGGCGGCGTGGCGGGTCCTGGTTATCCGGCGGGCGGCAGCTAGACATGTCCGTCGGCGGAAGAACTGTCCGGCAGCGCGGATAGGGTTTGATCTAGGGTTAGGGGTGTATTTCATCCGCGAATTTGGAAGGGGGAGGCACATTTATAGGTAGAGGGAGCTAGGAGAGTCCAAATGGAGAGCGGTTTTCGGCCACGCGATCGTGATCGAACGGCGGAGAGCATGGAGGGGGTTAGGATGGGTTTTGGGCCAGTTTGGAAGGGTGTTGGGCTGCAAAGAGAAAGGGGGGGTCTCGGGCTACGCGGTTAACCGTTGGAGTATCAAACGGACTCCAAAAGGCACGGAACTTGACAGGCGGTCTACCGGTGCTATACCAAGGATGCTTGGCAAACCTCGGGCCATTCCGAGAAAGTTTAACACCCGCTCACAACAGGAGACAAAAGGGGAACGCAGGAGGACATAGGAGTGCCTGATTGCAAAACGACAACGGGGAAAAAGCTCGGATGCAAGAAATGAACACGTATGCAAAACGAGATGCACATGATGACATGACAAAATGCAACACGCAAGCAAATGACATGGCAATGAAGGCGAATAACTGGTAGACACCTGGCGCATCGAATCCGGGGCGTTACAATCGTAGTCCTTTCGATAAGTAAGAGTGTCGAACCTAACGAGGAGCAGAAGGAAATGATAAGCGGTTTTCAGTAAGGTTTTCTCTGTAAGCACTGAAATAGTAGGTGATAGATAGTTTTGTGATAAGATAAATAGTAACGATCAAAAAAGTAAATAAAGTAAATAAAGTGCAGCAAGGTGGCCCAATCCTTTATGTAGCACATTGGGAATTATCGTCAAGCTAGTTTTCATCATGTTCATAAGATTCGCGTTCGGTACTTTGATAATTTGATATGTGGGTGGACCGGTACTTGGGTACTGTCCTAACTTGGACAAGCATCCCACTTATGATTAACCCCTATTGAAAGCATCCGCAACTACAAAAAGGAGTATTAAGGTAAACCTAACCACAACATTAAACATATGGGTCCATATCAACCCCTAACGAAGCAACGCATAAACTAGGGTTTAAGCTTCTGTCACTCTAGCAACCCATCATCTACTTATTACTTCCCTATGCCTTCCTCTAGGCCCAAATAATGGTGAAGTGTCATGTAGTCGACGTTCACATAACACCACTAGAGGAAATACAACACACATCTCATCAAAATATCGAACGAATACCAAAACACATGACTACTAATAGCAAGACTTCACCCATGTCCTCAGGAACAAACGTAACTACTCACAAAGCATATTCATGTTCATAATCAGAGGAGTAATAATATGCATAAAGGATCTGAACATATGATCTTACACCAAGTAAACCAAATAGCATCAACTACAAGGAGTAATCAACACTACTAGCAACCCACAAGTACCAATTTGTGGTTTTGATACAAGATTGGATACAAGAGATGAACTAGGGTTTTGATATGAGATGGTGCTGGTGAAGATGTGGATGGAGATTGACCCCCTCTCGATGAGAGGATCGTTGGTGATGACGTTGGTGATGATTTCCCCCTCCCGGAGGGAAGTGTCCCCGGCAGAACAGCTCCGCCAGAGCCCTAGATTGATTGCGCCAAGGTTCCACCTCATGGCGGCGGATTTTCGTCCCGTAAGTTTGCGCACAATTTTTTCCAGGGGAAAACCCTTCATATAGCAGAACTTGGACGCCGGAAGCCCACCAGGGGCCCCAGGAGATAGGGGTCGCGCCCTGGGGGGGGGGGCGCCCCCCAGTCTCCTGGACAGGGTGTGGGCCACCTGGCCTATTTCTTTTGTCCAAAAATTCTTATTAAATCTAAAAAGTTGTTTCGTGGAGTCTCAGGTCTTTTGGAGTTGTGCAGAATAGGTTTTCAACATTTGCTCCTTTTTCAGCCAGAATTCCAGCTACCGGCATCCCCCCTCTTCATGGTAAACCTTGTAAAATAAGAGAGAATTGCCATAAGTATTGAGATATAATGTGTAATAACAGCCCATAATGCAATAAATATTGATATAAAAGCATGATGCAAAATGGACGTATCAACTCCCCCAAGCTTAGACCTCGCTTGTCCTCAAGCGGAAGCCGAAATCGAAAAATATGTCCACATGTTTAGAGATAGAGGTGTCGATAAAAATAAAATACGGACATGAAGGCATCATGATCATTCTAATAACAACAACATATATGGATTTTGTCATATGATTTCCTATGTTCAAGTAATAAGCAATTCACAATGTCAAGTATGGTTCAAAAACTTCATTGGGAACTAACGAACTATAATCTCAGTCATTGAAGCAATTGCAATTTATCATAACATCAGAAAGAGTCAATAATAGAGCTTTTCAGCAAGCTCACATACTCAACCATCTCGTAGTCCCCTATAATTGTTAACACTCATGCAATACTTGTGGTTATAAAGTTTCAGCCGGACACTGAGAAAGATAGGGGCTTATTGTGTTGCCTCCCAACATATTCACCTTTAGGTGATGTCAACAATAATAGCCTATGCCAACTTACATCCAATTGGATATATGTATCATGATCTTTTAAACACGAGGAGCTTGTCAAAGGATAAAAAATAAAAAGGGAAAGGTGAGTATCACCTTGACTCAAGCAATAAAGTAAAACATAAAGTAAAAGATAGGCCCTTCGCAGAGGGAAGCAGAGGTTGTCATGTGCGTTTAGGGTTGATGCATGAAATCTTAATGCAAAAGAACGTCACTTTATATTGCCCCTTGTATGTGGACCTTTATTATGCAGTCCATCGCTTTTATTACTTCCACAACAAGTTAGTACAAAGTTTATTTTCTCTGCACTAATAAGTAATACATATTTAGAGAGCAATTTTTATTGCTTGCACCGATGACAACTTACTTGAAGGATCTTACTCAATCCATAGGCAGGTATGGTGGACTCTCATGGCAAAACTGGGTTTAAGGATATTTGGAAGCACAAGTAGTATCTCTACTTGGTACAAGGAATTTGGCTAGCATGAGGGGGAAAGGCAAGCTCAAGATGTTTGGAAGGTCAATGAAAATATACTTTAACTGAGATGTCGGAAAACATAAACCATTACGTTGTCTTCCTTGTCCAACGTCAACTCTTTTAGCATGTCATACTTAATGAGTGCTTCACAATCATAAAATATGTCCAAGATAATATATTTATATGCGAACCCCTCTTTCCTTATTACTTCCTATTAATTGCAACGATGACCAAGGCTATGTTCATCAACTCTCAACAATTTTTATGCCTCATACTTTCTATGTGTGAAGTTATCACTATCCATAAGATCAATATGAACTCTTTTGTTCTTTCTACTTTCTCAAGATCATAGCAACATAGAAAAGCCCTTGACTAAACACTAATCTTTATTATAGATAGCACACGGACTCGATTACATAAAGAGATCACAACGAAAAACTCAAAACTACTTGATATCAAAACTTCGAACTAAATAGATCAAGATACTACTAAAAGGATCGAACTAAATAAAGCGGTATAGATAGGAGTGTGATGGTGATACGATACCGGGGCACCTCCCCCAAGCTTGGCAGTTGCCGAGGGGAGTGCCCATACCCATGTGATTATTTCTTCGGAGGTGGCGAAGTAGGAGTTGTTGCACTTTTCTTCTCTAGCTCACGTCTGAGGCTAAAATTTTCCTCCCTCAGTTCCTCATTCTCGAGCTCAAGTTTCATTATCTTTTTGCATAGTGTTGCCTTGCTGTCCTGCAAAAACATGGGGGGATAGATTGGACCTTAGGGAGGCTTGACTTCTTGAACTCCACATGCATATCACCAGGTTGAGGCAGTGGATCGTCCTCTTCATCAGAGCTTGTCTCCTCCTTCCTCTTTGGGTCATAGTCTTCTTCTTCCTCTGTGGTCCAGCCATAATGTTCCACATCTCCATATACTTTTGGGTTTGCAATATAGTCAGCCATGTAGCTCTCTCTCTCCGAATCTTGGGACGACATCTTGTTCCAAATCTGCAACAGGAACAACTCGAAACGAAAACAGAGGATTTTTGCGTGATACGATGGTCAAAACCTTCGGGAGTACATATAATGAATTTTTACTGACAAAATACGTAACAAGAAAACGGAGTCCGAGAGGCACACGAGGTGCCCACGAGACAGGGGGACACGCCCTACAGGGGGGGCGCCCTCCTCTCTCGTGGGAGCCCCATGTCCCTTTCGGACTACTTCTTTCTTCCTAAAATCCTTAAATAATCCAAAACTGATAAAAATTGCCCTTAGAGTTGTTTTGGGGTCGGTTTACTTACCGTACCACGTACCTATGCCTTTTCGGAGTCTGGAACATTCTGGAAAGTGTCTCTTATGTATTCCTCAGGGGTTATGGTTTCAATAATATTAGTCTCAACATTGATAGGATTACCTAAAATATAGTGTTTAATTCTTTGACCATTTACCACCCTCGGATTTGTGCCTTCGAAGTTGTTGATTTTTATAGCACCAGAACGATAGACCTCCTCGATAACATAGGGACCTTCCCATTTTGAGAGAAGTTTTCCTGCAAAAAATCTTAAACGAGAGTTGAACAATAACACATAATCTCCTACGTTAAACTCACGCTTTTGTATCCTCTTATCATGCCAGCGTTTGACTTTTTCTTTGAAAAGCTTATCATTCTCATATGCTTGGGTTATCCATTCATCAAGTGAGCTAATATCAAATAACCTTTTCTCGCCGACAAGTTTGAAGTCATAATTGAGCTCCTTAATAGCCCAATATGCTTTATGTTCAAGTTCAAGAGGTAAATGACATGCTTTTCCATAAACCATCTTATATGGAGACATACCCATAGGATTTTTGTATGCAGTTCTATAGGCCCATAATGCATCATCAAGTTTTTTGGACCAATTCTTTCTAGATCTATTCACAGTCTTTTGCAAAATTAATTTGAGCTCTCTATTGCTCAACTCTACTTGACCACTAGACTGTGAGTGATAAGGAGATGCAATTCTATGATTGACATCATACTTAGCAAGCATCTTACAGAAAGCACCATGAATAAAGTGTGAACCACCATCAGTCATAAGATATCTAGGGACTCCAAACCTCGGAAAAATAACTTCTTTAAGCATTTTAATAGAAGTGTTATTATCAGCACTACTAGTTGGAATAGCTTCTACGCACTTAGTAACATAATCAACAACAACTAAAATATGTGTATAACCATTGGAGGCAGGAAAAGGTCCCATATAATCAAAGCCCCAAACATCAAATGGTTCAATAGCAAGAGAATGATTCATAGGCATTTCTTGACGTCTACTGATGTTACCTATTCTTTGACATTCATCACAAGATACGACAAACTTACGAGCATCTTTGAAAAGAGTAGGCCAATAAAAACCAGATTGTAGTACCTTGTGTGCAGTTCTATCTCCAGCGTGGTGTCCTCCATAGGATTCAGAGTGACACTTGCGTAGGATTTGTTCATGTTCATGCTCAGGCACACAACATCTAATAATACCATCTACTCCTTCTTTATAAAGATGTGGATCATCCCAGAAATAATGTCTTAAATCATAAAAGAACTTTTTCTTTTGCTGGTATGTGAAACTAGGCGGTATATATTTAGCAACAATGTAATTAGCATAATCAGCATACCAAGGAGCAGTACGAGAAGCATTGACGACCGCTAATTGTTCATCAGGAAAGCTATCATTAATAGGTAGTGGGTCATCAAGAACATTTTCTAGCCTAGACAAGTTGTCTGCAATGGGGTTCTCAGCTCCTTTTCTATCAACAATATGCAAGTCAAATTCTTGGAGCAAGAGAACCCATCTAATGAGTCTAGGCTCAGCATCTTTCTTTTCCATAAGGTATTTAATAGCAGCATGATTAGTGTGAATAGTAACTTTGGAATCAACAATATAAGATCTAAACTTATCACATGCAAACACAACTGCTAAGAATTCTTTTTCAGTGGTAGCATAATTTCTTTGGGCAGTATCAAGAGTCTTGCTAGCATAATGGATAACATTCAATTTCTTATCGACTCTTTGCCCTAAACAGCCCCTACAGCATAATCACTAGCATCACACATAATTTCAAAAGGTAAATTCCAATCAGGTGGCTGAACCATAGGTGCAGTGATCAAAGCTTTCTTAAGTGTTTCAAATGCTTCTACACAATCATCATCAAAGACAAAAGGAATATCTTTTTGCAATAAGTTAGTCTGAGGCCTAGAGATTTTAGAAAAGTCCTTAATGAACCTCCTATAAAAACCGGCATGACCAAGGAAACTTCTTATACCTTTTATGTCCTTGGGACATGGCATCTTTTCAATAGCATCAACTTTGGCTTTATCAACTTCAATACCTCCCTCGGAGATCTTGTGCCCCAAGACAATGCCTTCATTAACCATAAAGTGACACTTTTCCCAATTCAGGACGAGACTAGTGTCTTCGCATCTCTGCAAAACTCGATCAAGGTTGCTCAAACATTCATCAAAATAGGATCCATAGACGTAGAAGTCATCCATGAATACCTCACAAATCTTTCCACAAAAATCAGAAAATATAGCCATCATGCATCTTTGAAAGGTAGCAGGTGCATTACATAAATCAAAAGGCATATGTCTATAAGAAAAAGTACCAAAAGGGCAAGTAAAAGTAGTTTTAGATTGATCCCCCGCTGATACAGGTATCTGAGAGAAGCCAGAATAACCATCTAGAAAGCAAAAATGTGTGTGTTTGGATAGCCTTTCTAGCATTTGATCAATAAAAGGTAAAGGGTAATGATCTTTCTTAGTAGCTTTATTTAACTTATGGAAATCAATTACCATCCTATAGCCTGTAATAATTCTTTGCGGGATCAATTCATCTTTATCATTAGGAACAACGGTAATACCTCCCTTTTTAGGGACACAATGGACAGGGCTTACCCATTCACTATCAGCAACGGGATAAATAATACCTGCCTCAAGGAGTTTTAGTATCTCCTTTCTTACCACTTTCTTCATTTTGGGATTTAATCGTCTTTGAGGATCTCTAACTGGTTTGGCATCTTTCTCCACTGAAATTTTGTGTTGACATAATGGGGACTAATGCCCTTAAGATCATCCATGGTATATCGAATAGCAGCTCGGTGCTTCTTCAGAGTTTTCAATAATCTTTCTTCTTCTTTCTCTGAAAGGTTAGCACTAATATTAATAGGATATATTTCTTTTTCATCAAGATAAGCATACTTAAGATTATCAGGTAATGGTTTGAGTTCAAACACGGGATCACCCTTCGGTGGAGGGGGATCCCCCAGAATTTCAACGGGAAGATTATGTTTCAGCATAGGTTCTTGTTTAAGGAACACTTCATCTATTTCTTCCCTTTCCTTCATAAACATATCGTTTTCATGGTCTAGCAAATATTGTTCTAACGGATCAGTTGGAGGAACAACAATGGAAGCAAGACCAATAATTTCATACTTACTAGATGGTTCCTTTTCACGATGTTGTCTACTAAACTTAGCAAAATTAAACTCATGAGATGTACCGTCTATGCCAACAATGACAACCTTCCTCTTACAATCAATCTTAGCACTAGCAGTATTCAAGAAGGGTCTACCAAAAATAATGGGACAAAAATCATCTTGTGGGGAACCAAGAACAAGAAAATCAGCAGGGTATTTAATCTTCCCACACAAGACTTCAACATCTCTAACAATCCCAATAGGCTTAATGGTGTCCCTATTGGCAAGCTTAATAGTAACATCAATGTCTTCTAATTCAACAGGTGCAATATCGTGCATAATTTCTTTATAAAGATCATAAGGTATCGCATTAGCACTAGCACCCATATCGCATAAACCATGATAACAATGATCTCCTATTTTAACAGAAATAACAGGCGTGCCTACAACATGCCTACATGTCTTAGTATCTGGTCTAGCAATATTAGCAGTTTCACCCAAGAAGGAGATAACATGCCAATCTAAATCCTCATCCAAAAGACCTTTAATCATGGCAATACCAGGTTCAACATTAATTTGCTCAGGAGGTGTATAAGTCCTAGTATTACTCTTACGAACAACAGTCGAAGCTTAAACATGATCTTTTATGCTAACAGGAAAAGGAGGTTTTTCAACATAAGCAGTAGGAATAATAGGATCGCTATATGTAATAGTCTTCTCTTTGACTGTAATAGGTGCAACTACTTTCACTTCAACAGAAGGATTATATTTAAACCACTTCTCTTTAGGGAGATCAACATGAGTAGCAAAATTTTCACAAAAAGTAGCTACTATCTCAGAGTCAAGTCCATACTTAGAGCTAAATCCACGGAAAGCATCGGTATCCATAAAAGATTTAACACAATCAAACTTAGGTGTCATACCTGACTCCTTACCATCGTCGGAACCCCAATCTTCAGAGTTGCTTTTAATTCTTTCCAATAAGTCCCATATGAAATCAATAGTCTTCAGCATATAGGAACCAGCACAGGAAGTATCGAGCAAGTTACGATTATCAAGAGAAAGCCGAGCATAAAAATTCTGAATAATCATTTCCCGAGAGAGCTCATGATTGGGGCATGAATACAACATTGACTTAAGCCTCCCCCAAGCTTGAGCGATGCTTTCTCCTTCGCGAGGCCAGAAATTATATATGTAATTACGATCACGATGAACAAGATGCATAGGATAGAACTTCTGGTGAAATTCCAACTTCAATCGCTTATAATTCCAAGATCTCGTATCATCACATAGCCTATACCATGTCATTGCATCTCCCTTCAAAGATAAAGGGAAAACCTTCCTTTTGACAACATCATCGAGAATACCTGCAAGCTTAAATAATCCACAAACTTCATCCACAAAGATAAGGTGTAAGTCGGGATGCAATGTTCCGTCTCCTGCAAAAGGATTAGCTAGCAGTTTTTCTATCATACCCGAAGGAATCTCAAAGTGAATATTTTCATAAGGTTCAGTAGGTTGAGGAGCATCTCTTTGCTCTTCTGGTTGGGGTGAAGATACCCCAAACAAGCCCCTCAAAGGATTAGTTTCCATAGTGACAAGTAACAGAATATTTCAGCACACTATATAAATGTTTCCTTACCAAGTTCCACTCACCAAGAGCGCTATGCATGAGGCAACGGTGCCAGAAAAGAGTCTTGATGACCCACAAGTGTAGGGGATCTATAGTAGTCCTTTCGATAAGTAAGAGTGTCGAACCCAACGAGGAGCAGAAGGAAATGATAAGCGGTTTTCAGTAAGGTTTTCTATGCAAGCACTGAAATAGTAGGTGATAGATAGTTTTGTGATAAGATAAATAGTAACAAGAAAAAAGTAAATAAAGTAAATAAAGTGCAGTAAGGTGGCCCAATCCTTTATGTAGCAAAGGATAAGCCTGGACAAGTTCTAATAATGAAGAAGGAGATCCCGAGGACACATTGGGAATTATCGTCAAGCTAGTTTTCATCACGTTCATAAGATTCACGTTCGGTACTTTGATAATTTGATATGTGGGTGGACCGGTACTTGGGTACTGTCCTAACTTGGACAAGTATCCCACTTATGATTAACCCCTATTGCAAGCATCCGTAACTACAAAAAGGAGTATTAAGGTAAACCTAACCACAACATTAAACATATGGGTCCATATCAACCCCTAACGAAGCAACACATAAACTAGGGTTTAAGCTTCTGTCACTCTAGCAACCCATCGTCTACTTATTACTTCCCTATGCCTTCCTCTAGGCCCAAATAATGGTGAAGTGTCATGTAGTCGACGTTCACATAACTCCACTAGAGGAAAGACAACATACATCTCATCAAAATATCAAATGAATACCAAATTCACATGACTACTAATAGCAAGACTTCACCCATGTCCTCAGGAACAAACGTAACTACTCACAAAGGATATTCATGTTCATAATCAGAGGAGTAATAATATGCATAAAGGATCTGAACATATGATCTTCCACCAAGTAAACCAAAAAGCATCAACTACAGGGAGTAATCAACACTACTAGCAACCCACAGGTACCAATTTGTGGTTTTGATACAAGATTGGATACAAGAGATGAACTAGGGTTTTGAGATGAGATGGTGCTGGTGAAGATGTTGATGGAGATTGACCCCCTCTCGATGAGAGGATCGTTGGTGATGCCGTTGGTGATGATTTCCCCCTCCCGGAGGGAAGTGTCCCCGGCAGAACAGCTCCGCCAGAGCCCTAGATTGATTCCGCCAAGGTTCCGCCTCGTGGCGGCGGAGTTTCGTCCCATAAGCTTGCCCACGATTTTTTCCAAGGGAAAACCCTTCATATAGTAGAAGATGGACGCCGGAAGCCCACCAGGGGGCCTAGGAGATAGGGGGTCGCGCCCTAGGGGGGGGCGCCCCCTGTCTCTTGGACAGGGTGTGGGCCCCCTGGCCTATTTCTTTTGTCCAAAAATTCTTATTAAATCTAAAAAGTTGTTTCGTGGAGTCTCAGGTCTTTTGGAGTTGTGCAGAATTTGTTTCCAACGTTTACTCCTTTTCAAGCCAGAATTCCAGCTGCCGGCATCCCCCCTCTTCATGGTAAACCTTGTAAAATAAGAGAGAATAGCCATAAGTATTGAGATATAATGTGTAATAACAGCCCATAATGCAATAAATATTGATATAAAAGCATGATGCAAAATGGACGTATCAGCGGGTTCTAGGTCTGAGAGGACGACCTTGTCATCAGTGCGTGACCTCGCTCGCTGATGACGAGTGCATCAACGCTGCACGTCCTTTTCTTCCCTGGCGGATCTGTGACCACCAGTGAGGAGGGAGAGAGAGGCCGTCTTTTTTAGATCTGGAGAGAGGGTGATAGTGTGAGAAGCAAGTGGCAGCCCTTAGCAAGAAAGCGCTGAAGCTCCAGCCTATATATCTTTTTTATACTACTAGTACTGGAGGTGGAGTAGTGGTAGAGTAGTTTATATTTTCTCTGCGTATAGTACCAGTTTGTCGTGCTTCAAAACTGAACGGCACGCCATTAAAAAAATACAGGTCGATAACTAATGCGGCACCTCGGGCCAACGCGGCCAGATCGCATTTTGCACGAGAAATTACACACCATGTTTCGTTGACATGTGGTCCCGTTCCAACATATCAGTGAGACGACGGCAAGTTCTTTTCTACTAGTATTTTCGAATAGACATGTAGGCCAGGGCACCTCTTCGTGAACCATGGCGAACTGGCAACCGTCCATTGACTCTTCGCCTTTCCCTCTTGATTTGGAACTGCTGTCGCACGCTCTTCCTCTCCCTCCTCCATTTTCCTTCAGCCCTTCACCCTTCCTTCTGCCATTGTTCGATCATCTTCTCCATGGAGGGAACAGGCCGGAAACGACCCCGTTATTCTTGCCCCGATCTTAAAGATGACATGGTGGAGGAACTCATTGATCGGTGCGACGTCATCACCTCGGCTGGCATGGCAGGTTCATTCAAGCCCATTCTCAACTCAACTAATAACACCGTTACAAGGAACCCAAGAGTCAAGGAGCGGTTTGATCTCCCCTATCTTCTTCGCCGTGACCGTGATGACTGGCGCGGGGACGACGGAGGCCTCGCCTTGTGCAAGTTGATGCCACTTGATAATGATACGTATGATGTTAAGATGCCGTCGCTTGAGGGTAAGGCTAAGGCAGGCGCAAATGGAGATTGGGTTGTTTACATTGGGTCCAACTGCGAGTGGGAACTTGTGAATGTGTACACTCGTGACTGGGTTCCACTTCCAAAAATTCCAGTAGACTGCCTAGAGGTTGAGCACACCGGTATTGTACGCATGTTCAAATACGATCATGGTGACTGTCTTCTATGGAAGATAGCAATTTATCAAGTTCCCAACCTCTCTTGGAATTACAACAACTATGAGGTTCGACTGGATGGATATTGCTCAAAAATCAGTTTATGTACACGGATGAGTACTGTGATGCAATTCAATACGAGGGCCTTGTGTTTGCTGCCACCACTTGTGGCACTGTTTTTGCATGGAATCCTTATGCTTTCGGTACGTTTGTCTTCCACCGTAATTATAATTGTTTCGTTCACATGCATGCGGGTTAGCAAGTTTCCCTTTACTAATTAACCTTTTTCTTGTGTTTCCAAGGTCCTGTGAACATTCCACCACCTGTACTTGAAAATTTTTATAACCAAGGGGGAGATGATGATGGTGATGATCACGAGCATGAGGACAAGCAGCGCCCATATACTCTGTGGTGCCTGGCAACTAATTCCGATGGATCACCTCTTCTTGTGTGTATACAACCCACTGATGATTTTACTACTAAGGAAGCAGGTGTAGTCTCCCATGGTCGCACTCTCCGGACCTATTCCAACACCCGTTGCATGGTATTCGGGATGGATACTGGTGTGCTAGCACCAACACCTTCTCCCTGGTACAGAATTGATAGTCTTGGAGAAAACTCGCTCTGCCTTGGACAAAACTATCCAATGATGGTGAAAGGCGATCCAACTGTTGTTGACACAACACTACTACATTTTATGAGAAGCAACTGTGTCTATACCTCGGACATTTGGGTGGTTCCCTACCCTGGTACTGATATAGTAGGCCGCTTCAGCCTGGATGATCAGTCCTGCATTATAGAGAAAGGTGTATACAAGAGCCTCGCCGGGAGTAAGCAATTCGAGGAAATTGTACGCAAGCAAGGAAGGCACCGGAAGAATCAAGGTGTTGGTTTTGAACGAAAGTTCAATGCCAACGGAGTTGAGTGGGAAGAAGATCAATACCCCAAGACGAAGTTTGTTCCTCAACAAGAGAAGTATGATCCTACTTCCTTCAAGGGAACACAAGCTCAAGATGATCTTCCACCACAAGACCACAAGAACAAAGGCAAGGACAAGCTTCAAGAGGAGATTGATGCATTTGAAGAAGCACCCAAGGCCTTGGTCAAGTGGGTTCCCAGGACTACGTCAATTTCTACTTCATCAAGTACAACTACAACTCCAAGGATTCCCATCAAGATGATGTGGATCCCGAAGAAGAAGAACTAGAGAGTTCTTGAGGGTGACTCCGCCAACATTCTTCACTCATATCATTATGGCAAGAACAAGTGCAATCAACTTCCACATCTTGCACTAGTTCAAGGAGTCACAAACCCTCATGTTGGTAAGGCAAGGGACAAGGTAACCTAATGATTTCATGGACATCATCTTGTGTGTGCATCACTCTATGTCTATGGATATTCTTGTTTGTTCCTTGTGGGACTAACCCATGTAGGTATGTTGAAAGTGCAATTCACTCCAAAGGATTGCTCCAAATGATCTACATCAACATTGAGCATCCACATCTTCAACACCTACATGAAGTCATCATCAACAAAACCCAAGGTTAGTTCATCCCTCTAAAAGGGGATCTCACATCTAGGGGGAGCTTAACTCTAAGAATTGAGTCAAAGCAACTCTAATGGTGTGAACACATCAATGCATTATGTAAAAGTGGTAACCCCACTTGAGCTTAAACGATGAGTATGACCTATGATCAAATGTTCTCATTTGACTCCTAAGTCAATATACTCATATATAGATGACCTAGTCATCACCAATTGTTTGACAGATGCTAGAATTGGTTGTGCATGATTTTCCACATATTTCATTTGCCATTCTATTGTGTGAGCATGTTGGTTGCATATTTTACTCATTCGAGGACATCCACTTGTTGCTTTGATTGTTTGAGTTCTTTTCTTTTTGCCAAGTGGATGAACAAGAATGCCTAAGAACCTTCTCCAGCTATCTATGCTTTTCTCGTCTCAAAGTCTATTCATGCTACATCACAAAAATTGATCAAGTCAGATTCGAACCACTCTGTGTGAGGAGCACTTGGAGTCCCCGATTCGTCATAGACTTAAACTTCCAAAACTTCTTTGTGATTCTCGGTCTGACCGATTCCTCCATTTCGGTCCCACTGAGATCACTAAGTCGATCTAGGTTTTCAATCTCGGTGCAACCGATTTGAACTTTTCGGTCCCACCGAGTTGCTGTAACTGTATACAGTTATGCATCTCGGTGCTACCGAGTTGTTCCACTCGGTCACACCGACAGGGTCGGGCTATATATAGTCACGGGCAAAAATTTGGAAATTTCTCCGAACCTCTTCGCCTGCGCAATAGCTCGCTCTGCCACCAGGGTCTCCGGATCGTCTCCTCGTCGCCAGCTGCCTCCTGTCGCTGGTCTCCGCCGCCGTCAACAGATTTCACCCCCGCCGTTGCCGCTGTAGTGAGTTCATCGCCGAGCTAGGGTATGGACTCGATCACAGTGCTATCCTCGTCTGATTCCTAGCACATTGTGTTCATCATGCATCTTGCCACGATTGAAACACCCCTATCCAGTCAATATGATCCTTAGAATATATGCGATTTAAGAACTTAGGGTTAGGTTTCCGCCGAAACCATCTCGGACCCACCGAGTTGAAAAACTCGGTCCCACCGATTTGGCTAACGCCATTGCACTAGTAACTCTCGGTCTAACCGAGAATTACAAATCGGTGTGACCGATTTTAGGACTTTGTGAAACCCTAGCAGTCTTGGTGCCACCGAACTGTGACTCGGTCCTACCGAGTTCACCAGTTTAGGTTCCAAAACTGCTTCGGTATCACCGAGTTTGAAAATCGGTTGAGCCGAAATGCTTTCTGTGGAAAACTAAAACTGAATTTTTGAATCATTCTTTTGCAAAAATCTCTGCATTTTGTGATGCTCATCCATTCTATCTCATCTATAACTATTCACAGGGTCAGTAGTCAGTGATTTGCAGCATGTCAGACCAAAGTGATAGTCAGAACAAGTCAGAAGAGCAGGTGCACATGAGTGAGGGCACTAGTCCCTCTAGCAACTCAGATGAAGGGAGCAGAAGCACCCCAAGCAATCTGCCTAAAGCTGCCACCAGGACAAGGAAGAAGAGAACCTCAGAATCTGAGGATGAGGATTATATGGCAGAAGAAGATGAGGCTACTTCCAAGAAGGTAGTGCTCAAGAAGGAGTATGGCTAAGCAAAGACCACTAAGCCTGGACTTAATAGGAAGGTCCCTGCCAAGAGGACACCTATGCTGAAGGTCAGAGGATCAACTCAAATACCTGGAAATCCTGATCCCAAAGAGCCAACTGCTGCTGAAGGAAAGAAAAGGAAGGAAAGGGTCAAAAATACTATAGCCATAGTTGTTGGGCAACCTTCCATGATGGAAGAGGAAGAAGAGGTTGTTGCACCAGCACCCAAGGCACAAAAGCTGATGGGTGATGCTATAAGATCAGGGGCTGCAACATCAAAGCCCAAAGAAGCACCCAAAGCTGCCCCCAAGCCCAAGAATGCACCAAAGAGGAATACTAGGAGTATTCCATCTGCTGAGAAGAACAAGGCCCCAGTGCCTGAAGTTCCTGATGATGAAAAGGATGAAGGACAAGTCCTGAGGAAGCTAAAGCCCAAGATCCCAAACCACAATGATGCTCATCCTGTGGCTGAGGACATGAATATCAGGAGAGACTCAGGGTTGAGGCTATGGAGGATGACAGATCCATATGCCACCAGGAGAAGGACTGCTGTTGATTACAGGTTCCATACAAAGGAACAACATGACTTCTATGAGACAATCTTGTTGGACAAGAAGCCCATAGTGTGTGATATGAGGTGGGTCGACTGGACCTACATGAAGGAGAATGAAGAACACTATCCTTGAGTGTATGACAGTTTTGAAGCTTGTGGAGTTGCAGATTTTGTTGGGCAGAAGCTCACCAACTGGAATGATGACCTCATTATGCAATTCTACTCCACAGCACACTTCTATCCAGATGGCAGAATAGTGTGGATGTCAGAAGGTACGAGGTACCGGTCAACCATAGAGGAATGGGCTAGGCTGATCAATGCCCCCAAGGAGAGTGAAGATTACTTGGATGTTTATGCCAAGAAGAAAATGGGACACAATACTATGACTCATATGTAGAAGGAGATCCCAGACAAAGCTCTAGAGACTTTCTCCTTTGGATCAGTCCACTTTCTTCTGTCAGGGATGCCCACGATCAACTGGATCCTAAGGCACACTCTTTTGCCCAAGTCAGGTGACCACAACATGATTAGAGGGCATGCTATTAACTTGCTGCATATACTTGATGTGCCTCAGAAATTCAAGGTCATGAGCCTTATGGTTGAGACCATTAAGAGGACTGCAGCTGATCAGAAGAGAAGTTGTGGATATGCCCCACAGATTTAGGAGTTGATTAACTCAAAGATGGGCACAGGCAAATATCTGTTGGATAAGGAACACTTTGCTCTTTATCCAGACTTTGAGGACAATCAGGTTGTCATGACTGAGAATGAACCATCATCAGTGCAAGCTCAAGAGAAGAAGGAGAAGGCAAGAAAAGAGAAGGCTGCCAAGATGCCAACTCAAGAGGAGGCATCTGAGTACTTTTTGAAGAACAAACAGGAGCATCTTGGTTACTTGATAGCATCAACACTGAGGATTGAGAAGGGGTTGGCCACCCTAACTCAAAACCAGGAGAGCTTGGAAAGAATCATGGAACAAAAATTCTATGATCTAGATGTCAAAGTAACTGAGATTCAATCTGTTGTGGAGCAGCTTCAGGAAGACATGCAGGAGAGGAAGGGCAAGACAACCACTGATGCATTTGCCAGAGTGCCTAGAGCTCAGAGGTCAGCTACAGTGCCTGTGACAGACACTAGAGCCACATCATCTGCACTAGCTACAGCTCCTACAGCTCCAGGGCAACCAGCTCCAGCACCAACTCCTCCAGCTCCCTCTACATCAACTGAAGCCTTCGTCCGAGGAGCCATCTCTACACCACCACCTAAAGATCAAGCTTGAGAGTCGATCTAGCACTATGCATTTTCTATGAACATTTTGGTAACTTGTTGCCAAAGGGGGAGAAAAATGTATAGATCATAGGCTTCGAGAGAGAGAGTGTTGCTTTTGTTCTCTCTTGCTTTGGTGGTTAAACTTTGTTTACTTTTGATTGCTTGAGATACTATGCTATTATCTGTGAGACATTGATGATCATGTGTTTGATCATAAGCTACACTTATGCCCGTTTGATGATATTATCTTACCTATCCTTATATGATCATTCACTTTGCTTGGTGATGAGTGCATGTATTCAATCTTTATTGTTTTGAGCGCTCCACCAAGATGTATGTGACATGGAAGAGTAACCCATGAGCCTAATTCCTTGTGCATTTGTAGTCCAAAGCAAATCTTAAACTATGCAAAAATTTAGGGGGAGCTCTTGCTTATCACATACTTCTCAAAGCGACGATGTTTTTCAATCTTATTATCATTTGTCGAAGCTTTGATCTATATGTTCTCATCAATTACCAAAAAGGGTTTGGTAATTCATAACAACATATAGCTCATTGAGCTAATGCTACTCCAAGAATATTATTTCAGGAAAGCTCAATGAATGGCATGGCATGGATGATGAAAGTGGACCCCTCAAAATATCAAGGACAAAGGATTGGCTCAAGCTCAAAAGCTCAAGACTCTTCATTTTACATTTTAGTGATCCAAGATCACATTGAGTCTATAGGAAAAGCCAATACTATCAAGGAGGGATGAGGTGTTGCTTAATGAGCCTCTTGCTTCAAGTGCTTAGTGATATGCTCCAAATACTCTCAACTACTTTCTCACATCCTCATATGACCTAAACCTAAAGCCAAAATTGGTCACACCGATTCTTCCTATCCGGCGCCACCGAGTTCATATGTCATAGCCACTGCCACAAACCCTAGGAAAATTGGTCTCACCGGTAGGGATCTCGGTCTCACTGAGATGGGATTGTAATCTCTCTGTTTCCCTTCGTAACGTTGCGGTCTAACCGAAGTGAGCGATCGGTCCCACCGAGATTGCAATGTAAACTCTCTGTTTCCCTTTTGTAACATTTTGGTCTCACCGAAAAGAGCAAATCGGTCCCACCGAGTTTACCTGACCAACTCTCTAGTTAGCTAATTACCAAAATCGGTCTCACCAAGTTTGTGTAATCGGTCTCACCGAGATTACGTTATGCCCTAACCCTAACCATATCGGTCTTACCGAGTTGCATGTCGGTCCCACCGAAAACCCTAACGGTCACTAGGTTTACTAAATCGGTCTGACCGAGTTTGTTGATTCGGTCCCACCGAGTTTGGTAAATTGTGTGTAACGGTTAGATTTTGTGTGAAGGCTATATATACCCCTCCACCTCCTCTTCATTCATGGAGAGAGCCATCAGAACAAACCTACAGTTCCAACTTACCATTTCTGAGAGAGAACCACCTACTCATGTGTTGAGGCCAAGATATTCCATTCCTACCATATGAATCTTGATCTCTAGCCTTCCCCAAGTTGCTTTCCACTCAAATCTTCTTTCCACCAGATCCAAATCCTATGAGAGAGAGTTGAGTGTTGGGGAGACTATCGTTTGAAGCACAAGAGCAAGGAGTTCATCATCAACGCACCATTTGTTACTTCTTGGAGAGTGGTGTCTCCTAGATTGGCTAGGTGTCACTTGGGAGCCTCCGACAAGATTGTGGAGTTGAACCAAGGAGTTTGTAAGGGCAAGGAGATCGCCTACTTCGTGAAGATCTACCGCTAGTGAGGCAAGTCCTTTGTGGGCGACGGCCATGGTGGGATAGACAAGGTTGCTTCTTCGTGGACCCTTCGTGGGTGGAGCCCTCCGTGGACTTGCGCAACCGTTACCCTTCATGGGTTGAAGTCTCCATCAACGTGGATGTACGATAGCACCACCTATCGGAACCACGACAAAAACATTCGTGTCTCCAATTGCGTTTGCATCCTCCAAACCCTTCCCTTTACTTTCTTGCAAGTTGCATGCTTTAATTTCCGCTGCCTATATACTCTTTGCATGCTTGCTTGATTTGTGTGATGATTGCTTGACTTGTCCAAAGATTGCTAAAATCTGCCAAACTCTAAAATTGGGAAAAGGTTAAGTTTTCAATTGGTCAAGTAGTCTAATCACCCCCCCTCTAGACATACTTCAAGGTCCTACACTGTAGCTAGCCTGCTTACAACTAGCCCTGTTCGACATAATTTCCCGTGCGTAGATGCCCGTGCATTGCACGGAACACCAAGATTGGGGGTGGACTGCTCCGGCAGCGGCAATCGTGCCAGATTTTTCCACGGCCTTCTAGATGTGGTGGGGAGGAGATAAGGCTGATTGTGAGATACAAGGAGTTGTTTGTAAATAGAAAACAAGTGCGGGCATCTTTTTGCAAAAATGGAGAAGCTTGGTTTGTATGCGTCAGATCTACATCCGACGACTACTGGTGAAAGATGGGAGGCACAACATCATCACCAACTCAGGACTTGTTTGATTCGCAGGATTTTGAAAACGCAGGAATAGGACACGACAATTTTACAAGTTTGAAACTGATATTACAAATGTTAGGAGTAATGTTGCACCTAGGAAGAGGGAATTACTAGGAAGTTCACGTAAGAACTTTCATTACTTTAGGTGGATGCAGTGTTATCATACAAACTAAAATCCACCGCACTGACAAGTCACTAATGGGCAAATAAGTTTTCGAGTCTCTGGCCACTTGATGTTTCAAAAACAAATTCAGCTTCTGTGGAGACTTTGTCATTTAGGCTTAGACGCTTGCGGTGATCAGCACACCATTCATTGTTGCGCCAGAGAACGCCAAACCTCATTACCTTGAGCACACTTGCCTCCAGAACAAAGAACCTGGCCAATTTAATCTCAGAAGTGCTGCCTCAGTAGTCGATCAAATCAATTTCTGTAAGATGGAGATCAAGGCATTCGATGAGATTGTTATAGTGCAGCACATTTTTCACTTTTGGGTCTTTTTTTATCTGCAAAACAAGAGAACATATTAGAGCAGTTGACTGCATAAGATTGCCGTGTCATCAAGAGGTACCAATATCATTCGCTCATACGATAGGGTTTGCTGGCTAGTGATATTTTTTCACTCTCTCTCTCTCTCTCTCCCTCTCTCTTTCTTTTTGTTTCCTCTCATTTAACTAGGAGTACATGAAGAGCTTGGGCATTTGTTGCCTTCCACTATGTGGCCGATGCCATATTTCGCAAAAGTATGCCACATAATACGCATCGATGTCAAATCAAAAGATTTTGGCACCGCTCTCGCGATGTGAGAGAGTTGGCACCGCTGTGCACACAGACCCACATGTATAAACAAATCAATCAAACCAACTACACCAGCCTCTCATACTCCCAAAGAAGTGTTTTTTATTGCCTCAGTCCTCTCTCTCTCTCCCACGTAGTGTTTTTTCATTGCGTGAGTTAATTTGGCACCGGAGCAAAGTAGGTGATCCAGATTGGGGCACCAGGTGAGCAATGGAGGGGCATCGATGCCAAATGCATCACTAGTGAATTTGGCACGTGTTTTGGCCTACACAGCCCACTTTTGTACTCCCACTGTCCCAAAATTCTTGTCTTACATTTGTCTAAATACGGATGTATCTAGTTACATTTTAGTGTTAGATACATCCGTATCTAAACAAATGCAAGACAAGAATTTTGGGATGGAGGGAATACTACCTCGTATTTAGTATAAAATCTTGACCATAGCTTTACCTAAGAAAATGCCAATGCATGTCACTAAAAATTACACCATTTGGAATTATGTTCAAATACGAATCCAACGATATAGTTCTTAGTGACATGCATTAACATTTTGTTAGTTAAATCTATGGTCAAATTTTGATACTACAAAATTGGAAGAGTAAACCAGGACGGAGGTAGTACTTGCTCTTAGGGTAACCATAGAGTTACTGGAGTAGTCTAAGTTACTTTCCACTATGACTAGCCTAGGCTACTATAGTAGTACATCATAAAAACGATGCACGTGATCACGTGAGAAAAAATTAAAAACATTTCTTTCGGTGCAGTGCGTAGATGCAGTTTTGAACACTACACTTGTCATCGTAATTTGGGAAAATTACGACAAAATTGAGCTACGTTGTGATTACCGTTTGCTTATAGGAAAGAAGTTTCACCTCGATGAGTAGCTTCTCCGTGCACGGAAAGCATGTAAGGAATCCAACAACTTGATCCAGATTGGGGCCGATAGATTTTAGTGCCAAGATCTTCACTGTGCGCATGGACTGTGTCAAGCTTGTGGGAATCATTTTCTGGAAGACGGTCGTAAATACATCAAGAAGAAATTTTAAATGTGAATTTCAAGAAGATGGAGAAGAAGATGAGTGCTGTACCTGAACAATTACGGATCCAATAAAGAGTTCGGAGAATTTGGCAGACGAGTACACCAAGGCTGTCAATTTCGGCGCATCAATGAC
This sequence comes from Triticum dicoccoides, assembly GCF_002162155.2. Classification (NCBI taxonomy): domain Eukaryota; kingdom Viridiplantae; phylum Streptophyta; class Magnoliopsida; order Poales; family Poaceae; genus Triticum; species Triticum dicoccoides. The sequence goes on along the minus strand of NC_041393.1, from coordinate 607,723,537 downwards.
CCTAATTTTTGTTGGACCTTCTAGATCCGATACAAGCAATCTCTCAAGGAAAGGCGCATTCTCAATGACCATAACGTGGAACAGCTGGAGTGATCTCTTCCCAATTGATGTCTTGTTGCGGGGCCGGCAAGACACATAAATCCATCGGAGATTCATCGAGGTGATGTGGAGGCTAATGAACCCGTGGATCTGCTCAAGATGAACTTACTCGAGCGTAGTACAGCTGTGGAACAGGTGCTCCATAGCCTTCTTCGAGATGACAACATCGAAGAGGTTGAGCTGCTTGAGTTGAGGGAGAAGAAGGGCGGGCGCGACATTAATCTGGGGAAGATAGCAGGAGCTGAAGCTGGGGTGGCGCAGCGTTGGCGTGAGGCAGAGCGCGGACGGCGGCAGAGAGTGACATCGTCCTGCTTCAAAGCTGAGCTCCTTGAGCTGATCTGGGGCGGGGGATAAGAACCACTCGTCGAACTTGGCTTGGACCTTGCAGTTGGTACTGAACATGCAGATGTCAAGGCGTCTGCCTGGCCCAGGGTGCGTTGAAAGGATGTTGGAGACTGCGGCCATGTGTTTGCAATCCCCGTCGCAGAGGCAGCTATCGACGGTGAGGTTGAGGGGGACACAGCGCCAGAGGGGGACACCACCGCCGGGAAAGCAGGGCGGTCCGCATGGCAGATTTGGTGGGGAGGAGGCCGATGATGACGAGCAGCATGTCGTTGGGGAGGCTGCTGATGAAGTCTAGGCTCGTCGGATGCGGTTTTGGCTCGAGCCGCCTCCGCTTGTTGGCTGCCTCGCCGTCCATCTCAACCGGCGGCGACGCTGGTGTACACGTGTGCTGGGTGTGCGCGAGTGCGTCCTTCTGTGCATGGTGTCGCGCAATGGTGAATTGTGCGCGAGTGCGTCCTTCACGCGCAAGAAGTGTGTCCTCAATGCGCCCTCAATTTACTAGCGAGCGGGGTCTACCCCAAGCGGTTTCAACTTTGTTTACTTCACCGCATGTCAGATGGGCCTCTAGTTTACTTATTTTCACCCATTGCCACATGGGCCAGCACACGAAGATACAGAACACGAGCTGACAAGGCAGCATGTGGATTGGTTGACCGGTCAACTAAACAATATACGGAGCTATACAATAACACAGTGAGCGTATAATCCGTCGGTATAGAGAGTTCGAGTGAGAGGGGAGGCCCGTGAGAGATAGCAGAGAGAGAGAGAAAGAGCTACTCCCTCCGTTCAATAATGTAGTTCCAACATTTTTTTAAAGTCAAACTTTTGAAAATTTGACCAAGTTTATAAAGAAATTACTTATATCTACAATACCAAAGATAAATGATAGTATGAAGTAAGTACATGTTGTGATGAATCTAATGATCGTTCCAGATGTAAATGTTTTTCTCCACATATACCTGGTCAAACTTTTCTGAGGTTTGACTTTTCAAAACATCCATATGCTTATGGACGTGACAGAGTCCCTAACTAGAGAGAGAGAGAGAGAGAGAGAGAGAGTGAGTGAGTGAGTGAAAAAAGTGTGTGTGCGTGTGTGAAAGAGACGTGGACAACACACGATAAAAGTAGAGAAAAAGCATGCGTGTCTTATGCAGACATATCACACATGCATCTTCGACAACGAAGGCAAGGTGAGGAGATAGTGTGTGGTTGTTTGGAACCGAGAGAGCAAGACCCCTAGCACGTGGCCAAGAGGGGTCTGACAAACAAGGGAGAGAGGTCGAGAGAGATGTACTGAGAAAATGCAGACATGGGGAGGAGAGAGTGTATGTTTGTCATAGAGAGATCCCCTGGAGATCGTGATGGGACTACATGGGTGGGAGATCAAGTTACAAGGTGTGTGCGTGATAGAAGATGCCCCGAGAGATATCGAGATAGACGTATGGATGGAAGGAGACAATACATGTGTTCCTGATGGCTATTAAGAGATAATCATACTTAGGAGGGAGGGAGGGAGTGCTTGCGCCTATGATGGAGTGAGGGATTATGGTACTTAGGGGGGTGCGAGTCACATGGAGAGAGAACAAGGGCGGAGAGTGTTGGATGGGTCTATATGTATAGCGCGAGCGAGACATGTGTATGTGTGAACCAGGGAGATATAAGGTCAGTTTGGCTTGTGTCCTGAGCATCTTTTGCGTGGCCTGGGGTTGTGGCTGGATTTCATGCACGCTTGTTTGGTTGCTACCCTGTGAAAAAGAAAGCTCGCCTGGCCTGGGTTCCCTTGCACTTTAATTAGCCTGGGGCTGGACTCCAGACACTTCAAGTAGCCTGGCCCAGGTGACCGATTTTGAACGCTTGGCTGTGCCTGGTCGTGCGGCCATGAGGCTAACAGCAACATGGATGGATATTAGCATTAAATAATTGCTGCATGGATTGATTAATGGAACATTGATGCTTTGCCTGGCCCAGGCATGAACCAAACGCTTCAGCACCACACAAGCCTGGCCAGGCAGAAATATTTTACATCTCACGTCCACACCAGGCAGTACTGGCCATCAAGGCATGAGCGTCAGGTCACAAACCAAACTGACCAATAAAGTTTGATAGAGGTTGAGGAGCCCCGATAAGGCTGAGTGGTACGTCAGATAGCTAGCTGAGAGGGGGAAAGAGATATTCCATCCACTCGATAATGCAGTGCATGTAAATTTTTTAGAAGTCAAACTTTGGAAACTGTGATTAGGTTTATGCAAATGTTATTTATATCTACAATACCAAATATACATCATACAAAACTACATCTCATGGTGAATCTAATGGTATATGTTTGCCATACTAGATGTAATTGTTTTTCTCCACGTACATGGTCAAACTTTGTGATGTTTGACTTTTCAATAAATCTATATGCTATGGACCGAGGAGAGTGCCTAAGTCGGGACAAATCAAGTGCGTGTGAAGGAGAATGAGTAAGTGTGCAAAAAGAGTATGTGTGTGAAAGAGAAAGTGACAACAAACGATAAATTAGAGAGAGTGTGTGTTTTTTCGTTTCTTATGCGAACATATCACGCATGCATATCCGAGATAGAAAAGTGAGGCGAGGAGATACACGAAGATAGCTAGTGTGTGATTGTTTGCAACGGAGAGAGACACCCCTGTAGCACATGTCCAATAGAGGTCTGGCCAACAAGGAACAAAGGTCGAGAGGGACACATGGAGGACATGGACGCATGGGGAGGGAGAGAGGTTGTGTTTGTGATAGAGAGATCCCCTTGAGATCGTGAGGGGACTATATGGGTGGGAGATCGAGGGAGGTGCGTGCGCGATAGAAAGATGCCCCGAGAGAAATTGAGATAGACCATGCACATGTTTGTGATGGAGACTAAGATTAGCTAGTCATATACATGTAGGGGGACTGCGTGTGCCTACAATTGAGTGAGAGACCATCATACTTGGCTATCTAGGCATGAGATTGTGTGTGTGTGTGCGTGTGATAAGGAGAGAGAACGAGGGAGAGAGATAGAGTTTTAGATGGGCCTATCGAGTGCGAGTGAGATATGCATGTGTATGTGTGACCCAGGTGGATGGAGAGTTTGAGAGAGGGGGGGGGAAGAGCTCCGAGATGACAGAGTGGTGCGTGAGAGAGTTACGGGCAAAGAGCCAAGGAATTTGTGTGCATACGATGAGTGCTCCCAAGATATCTAGCTTGGACTAGCTAGAGTATCATACATAGTGTGCGAGAGAGACCTATAGATGGTGTATATCTGCATGCGAACTAGAAAGACCCCCTCCCACACACACACACAAAGAGAGAGAGAGATGGAGAGAAAGGGAGAGGGACCAACAAGGTTTTTGTGTCGGATGCGTGCGACAGAATTGAAGATTGTCAGCGAGAGAGATAGAGAGAGAGAACATGAGTCCGGGAGAGGGGGAGGTTGCGTTTTATGCATCAAAGACTGATATAAACCATGTTTCGATATAAACTTGCATTCAAATATTTAAATTGGAGAACATGTTGTCTGCAATCCACATATGAATGGATATATGTGTATATCAAACAAGTTCATTAATTTGACTTTCAACATGTTCATGTAGTACTCTAATATAATACTGTACAACATGCTACTCGATTGAGGTATTTAATTTTGGATTTAGTTCACTATTTTGACCTAGTGAACGAGCTATTTCATTGAATCGAGATATTTCATTTTGGGTTTGATTCACGTTTTTGAGTGGGTCAACTATTTGTCATATAGTAAATCGCTAGCAACGAGCATGTAAAAACACATTACTCCCGAGCATCATCTCTCCATCTAAAAAAGAAGTGGCAAGCTAATATTTCAAAATTTGATTCGAATCGACTTGGTAAGGTAGACGTGGATGCTCGTTCTCCCAAAATTTGAACGAACCGTTAAACATCCTCTCTGCTTGGTAGAATTTGCCCGAGCAAATAAATGGGAGACGCGAAATTACCATCCTATGTGGGACACACATCAATTGGCCCGTTGTACATCGAGGGTAGGTTCGTAACTCCATCCAAGCGTGCCTTCTCCTCGGCCGAAATGACATGTTCCGAATAATTCATAAACCATGGTCGGCAAAACATGCTCTCCTCGCCCGAAATAGCTCGTGCCCACTATTTCAAAACATGCTCTCCTCGCCCGAAATCGCTCGCGCCCACTATAGTTCAAAACACGCCCTCCTCGCCCGAAATCACTCTCGCCCACTATTTGGGGAGAAGCAAAGTTACTCTACTATCCCCGACCCTCAGTACACAGACCCAAGCCGAGAAGCCTAAAGGCAAGGGTAGAACTGTAACTCCCCCTCACATTTCAGACAAATGCGTCCGTAAGACATGGTTCCACTCCCCTCCCAATCCCACCCCCCATTCATACCTCGTGGGCGCCAAATCACCTTCTCCCCGGGAAGCTCCCTTCTCCTGAGCCGCGAAACCTCAGCCCCACCTCCATGGCGCCCCCACTGCACCAATTTCACAGCCGCCCTCCTCCCTAATGCCGGAGACGCTGTCCATATACCATCATGCACTGGGCCGTGTGCCTCTTACTCAATGCTGCTGGTACTGCCTCGACGACGGTCACGTGAACCGTACCAGAGCTGATTCACCCCCGCCGTTGTTCACGGCGCCGGAGCGGCTCCAACTTCGGATCCGTCCAGAGTCCTGGCGCTGCTTCCCCGTAGCCGTCGACAATCACGACATCGTTGTTTCCCTACTGCCGGTCGCCACCGCAACCGCGCCGGCCTCACCGACTCGGCAGCTGGACCTGCCTACTTCACCATGCTGCCAAATAGGTCGCACCCTCATCTCAAATCACTTTATTTAGGCGTCAGTTGTCTGAATTTTTATTTTGGGCCAATCGATTCCCAATGGGAAGCAGCACCCCTCGAGGCGGCGGAGCTCCTAGGCTGCCGATTGGCTGGTGTCTAACATAAGGGTGCAGGGCCGCAAGTTCGCCGCAGAAGCAGCGCTTAGATGGCTATCTTTTAGAGTTGCATGGGTTGAAGGTACTGCCGACGCCAGATCTGGATGACGGGGAATCTTTGTGGATTGTCCCGGGGGCGGTGCAACCACGGCAGTGCGGTGGGGTGGGAAGCGGCGTTTCGGCCGGGGCCACGGACGGCGGAGGCAGGCTGCTCTGCCGTTGGTCGCTGGCTCTTCGGGGAATATTCCGAACAGTATCAGCCAGGAGGCACAAGACGGCCATCAAGCCATCCGGCGTAGATCGGACAGTACCAAAATAAAATAAAATCGTGTGACCTCAATTTAGTCTTCATCAACAGACATGTGACCACTCTCGTACCTTGCTGTTGATCTCTTAGTGTATTTCTTCAGATCAAAGAGATATGTCATTCTTAACATTATGCATTATATGCATGTTCAAACACACCGTCTTCTGACTCACCGCAGCTGCTCCAACAAGGGAATCACACACCAGAAGGACGCTATAGTCCCCACTCAACAGTTCCCTGCATCAAATGCGCGTGCCCGACATGGACAGCCACAACAACTACAAGGCCATCGACAAGTCAGCACATGATGCTCACTCCTATGGATGGCAGCCAGATAGGTTGTACCCTCATCTTACTTGTGTGCAACATTTATGGCTTTGTTATTCAATTAAGCATGGAAATAGATCATCACATTTCACTGTATATTCATGCTGATCTCTTACGGGTCTTGTTCAGGAGTTAACATTGTTCCATAGTTCAAATAAGATACTTGTTCTTTAGGTAACGCTGTTCCATAGTTATCATCCATCAGCCAATGCTATCCCACAGGCTGGTGATTATAGTATTATACCACTTCTAGTATTACCTATGTTGTTCTTTAATACTTTTGTGTGCCATCTAGTTAATCTCGAGTACAAACAATACATATTCTGTAGCTTTCATCTGTGTTCTCCCTTTAGTTTATGAGACCTCTTGCTGCTAGCTAACCCCAGTCCTACTATTTATGTAGTCTCCTACAGGCACTCATTACATAAATCTAACTACTAGTTGTCTTCCATGCATGTCAGATATAATTGCACACACTGATATATCCACAAGAACCTCACGGAGCAATGTAAAGGCCAATAAACTTGATGTCAATGATACCCAATATCATGGAACATGTTAAGGCAGTTCTTCAGAAGACTAGCGGAAAGATGATGAATCCTCTTCACCCCACAAGGTCCTTGCTCTAACTTGGCCTGTGATATGGGTACAACATGCATATAATGTCCTGGGGTGTATCTACTCTGTTGCAATGCAATGTGCTTAGCATGCTGATCATGCATGTAAATATTTCATGCCTTCCTGTTTTTCAGTACCTATTCCATTCATGATAACATGTTTTCAAATTCAAGTACAGTCATTCTACTCTAACGCAATGCCATCTACTTAATTTGGACATCATGCTTCTGAATATCTTATGCATTGTTATTCATCAGTATGTACTTCATCTGTCCACCATACCATGTTTTTTTACATTGAAGTGGTCTTCTAGTGCTCTGTTGCAATGCCATCTTAGTTTCCCAATCATACACGTGTATGTTTCCTTGGTTATTTCTGTACGTATTCCACTAGCATACAGTTTTACATTCAACTAGTGTTTTTTTGCTGTGTTATCCTGTCGTATCCCTAGCTCTTACACCATACTCCCTCCGTCCGGATTACATGTTGCCGAAATGGATAAAAAAGGATGTATCTAGAACTGAAATACGCCTAGACCCATCCATTTTTTTCCGGATGGAGGGAATACATGTCAATATGTCATGCCTTTCTATTCTTCAGTACCTATTCCATCTCTCTGTTGTAGCATGTTTTATAATTAAAGCACCATTCTTCTATACAAGGCATGCAAGGGGAAGACGACTATGTTAGAATCTGAAGGGTTACAAACAAGGCCTTTGCAAAAGATCCAAACACTAGGAGATAATAAACCAACTCCAGTTTTTATAGATACTGCTCCAACACAGAGAGACCCAACTCCTACTGATAATAAGCAGATTCCAGTGGCCAAAGAACTAGTCCGCTCCAGTCCAGCAAAAATATGTCAACTCCATTCTAAGAAGCGTGTGCGTATCCTTGCATCATGAAAGCTTATAGCATGCTGATCATATTTTCTACATGTTTCTTACCCATCTATCTTAGAAAATAAGCTTAATAGATAGAAGAATTTCTGTAATTGTATCATTTATGAGGAAAGATTCTTGCAGGAATTCTCTGTGCTCCAATGTAGATGTAAGTACCTGTTGTATATCACTATATTTTTAGATCAGCATGTATTTTGTTAATCGGCGTGAATCCATCCTTTATCTAATCTAAATTTTGTTGTAGCAAAATGTATGATTAAAGGCCACAATGTTGATTTTTGTAAGGAAAACTGCCTGGTAGTTTTGCATCCTGAGCTGCATGAGTGTACTATCTCATATCAGTGGGTTTGAATACTTTGGTTCTGCAGTGGGTTTTTAGTGTTTTTTTACTGTGTTGTCCTGTCGTATCCCTAGCTCTTACATCATACTCCCTCCGTCCGGATTACATGTCGCAGAAATGGATAAAACTGGATGTATCTAGAACTGAAATACGCCTAGACCCATCCATTTATTTCCGGATGGAGGGAATACATGTCAATATGTCATGCCTTTCTATTCTTCAGTACCTATTCCATCTCTGTTGTAGCATGTTTTATAACTGAATCACCATTCTTCTATATAAGGCATGCAAGGGGAAGATGGCCATGTTAGAATGTGAAGGGTTACAAACCAGGTCTTTGCAAAAGATCCAAACGCCAGGAGATAATAAACCAACTCCATTTTTCATAGATACTGCTCCAGCACAGAGAAACCCAACTCCCACTGGTAATAAGCAGATTCCAGTGGCCAAAGAACTAGTCCGCTCCAGTCCAGCAAAAGAATGTCAACTCCATTCTAAGAAGCGTGTGCGTATCCTCGCATCATGAAATTTTATAGCATTCTGATCATATTTTCTACATGTTTCTTACCCATCTCTCTTTTAGAAAATAAGGTTAAACGATAGAAGACTTCCTCCATTGGGATCGTATTCGAGGAAAATATCTTGCGGGAATTCTCTGTGCTCCAATGCTGATGTAAGTACCTGTTGTATATAACTATATTTTTACATCAGCATGTATTTTGTTAATCGGCGTGAATCTAACCTTTATCTGATCTAAAATTAGTTGTAGCAAAATGTTAAAGGCGCCAATGTTGATTTTTGTAAGGAAAACTGCCTGGTAGTTTTGCATACTGAGCTGCATGAGTGTACTATCTCAAATCACACACATTACTGAATTGTAGTGCTTCTCTGGTTGCCCATTCATTCATTGTGTCAATGTTGCTTTCGTATTACCTTACCTGGCTGATGATAGTTGTGCCATATTGTGTTAATTTGGTGTAGGCTAGTTGCCCAAACGTTCGTTGTGTCAATGTTGCTTTCCTTTATGTGACTTGGCCAATGATAGCAATGCTAGTGTGTTAATTTTGTGCAGGCTGCTGAAGATAAGAAGACAAACTCTGAAAACAGCAAGGCAGCCCCATTGTTTCTTTCCAGTAAATCTAGGCCAGGTAATATGGCAATAACTCATGATTAATCTATTTGGTTCCCGTCCTAATTTATGTTATGATGCAGTGGTCAAGACACTCCACTATCAAAAATACAAGCCTGCCAAAATCGCCATCTGAATCTGTTCAGTATCCTCTATCTCGAATGCAACGGAATAAATGTATGTTTGTGAACCAATTAATGGCTGAAGCAATGATGGAAATGGTGGATGAATCAGAGGTGGAGAGTTGTGCGACACAACAACTGATCAATGTTTTCAGAGACAGTGTAGCAAAGCAGCAAGAACTTGCCCACATGCTTATGGGCGTCATCTGTGCTGAGGTTGCAGATTGTGACGTTGTAGATGGTTAGGTTCTACTCATTTATTTGCACTGGCATCAATCTTTGATTGCCCAGTGGATGTAATTTCCTATATTATATGCTGGATGTGCAATGTTATTCCCTGTATGTCATACCTTTGCTTGATCGGTTTTATTCCTGTGCATAATTGCTCATCGTAATGGGCTCAAATTATCTAATTTGGCCTAAAGATATGTACGAACTTTAGTGGGCCCATTAAGTTAATGGGCCATTACTAGGCCGAAAGTTAATGGTTGGCCCTCTTACCTCCCGGGTCGTTAACAGGCCGACATCGAAGCAGGCAACAGGTGGGCCCAATTTATTTCACGGGCCGTTAACAGGTTGTTACTAAGTTTGGGCTACATATGGCCCAACTATACTGTAGGCCTTTAGCAGGCCGGAAGAGACAGCGGGCTTGTACTGGACCATGAAGAGCATGGCCGCTAAGAGGCCGAAAGTCAGGTCGTATTGCAAATGGCCCAACTGTGTTGTGGGCCTTTAGCAGGCTGAAAGAGAAACCGGGCTGGTATTGGACCATGAAGGGCATGGGCCGTAAAAAGTCCAAAACTAAGGTCCCACTACAAATGGACCAACTCATTTATGGTCCGTTAACAGGCCGAAAGGCACACACGGCCGGGAATTGGCCCAACACTTAAATGGGTCGCTAAAAGACCAAAACTCAGGTCCGACTACAAATGGCCCAACTGATTTATGGGTCGTCAATAGGCTGAAAGTGACACCGGGCCGGAAATTGGCCCAACACTTAAATGGGCCGCTAAAAGGCCGAAACTCAGGACCGACTACAAATGGCCCATCAGATTTATGGGTCATCAACAGGCTGAAAGACACACCGGGCCGGAAATTAGCCCAACATTTAAATGGGTCGCTAAAAGGCCGAAAGATGTACATCCTGAAAATTGGCCCATCCATTGAATGGGCCGTTAACAGGCCGAAATCTCATTGGGCCGATATTGAGCCTAAATATATAGGGGGCTGTTAACGGGCTCGAACTGACGATGGGCTGCAATGGTGTCAAATGTTTAACGGGCCGTTGACGGGCCGATTGGCACATCTCGTATGGGCCATGGGCTTGAATGGACCTGACACAAGTAGGCCTTATATGGGCCGGCCTGCTAATTTTTATTGGGCTAGCCTTTTTCACCGGAATGGGCCACTGTTGGGCCGTGCCATGTGTCGACCTATCATAGGAGCCTCCTGTCCAATGAGTGGATGACATCTGTCCCAACGGTGAGGCAACACGTGTTTCCTGTGACCAATGGTGATTTTACACATGGAAAATCCCCATTGGTCCAGGCTGTTAATGGGTTATTGGATCCAAAACCGGACCCGAAAGCTTAACGGCATTCCGTTACGGTGGATGCCACGTGTCAGTCACCCTTGATGAAAGCACTTCAGTGATGCGCGATTTATCATCATGGAAGTGGACACTTCTGTGATGATAATTTTGGCAATGTCACGGAACACTTCTACGACAGCACAGGTATGACTATCTTGATTCTATCATAAAATTGTCATGGATGTACATGCATGACAAAAAACGCGACCTACTGTGACAAACACGTATCATCACGGAAGTGTATTTTTTGTAGTGTAACATGCGTGTACATTCAGGAAGGATGAATGGTTCGGGCTGACTAAAGTGTCATGAACTTCATTAGGGGCCACGACCGAAGTAGCGGCCCTCAAGAAGGCGTTGGCCGAGGCCGAGGACAAAGCGGCCAAGGAACGCGCCGCACGTGAGAAGCCGGAGGCCTGGGTCAGCGAGGTCCATCAAGAGCTCCAGGACATCGTCAAGAAGTACGAGTCCTTGGAGCGCGATTTTAAGACTCAAGAGTCTGAACTTGCCAAGGCCCGCCAGAGTACACTAGTCGCCCGAGCCGAGGCACAGGGCGCCCTCCATGAGATCCAGGCGGCCAAGAAAATTACAGCGGGTAAGTCTTTTATTATGCAAAGCAGATATGTGAAGGAAACATTCCTGTTACTTACCTGGATTTGGAGCTCTCCACGGGTGTTTACGGATCTGCCGCGCAGCATATCAGATGCTGCACAATTTTACCGAGCCGAAGAAGGGAGCTCTACAGAGAAGTTATTCTTGTCTCAATACCTTGGACCAGAACTTCCGGTGCCCTTTAGCGACCAGCTGAAGCAGCTGGTCGAGCTGCATAAGGCGGCTGAACTAGCCATGAAGGACTTAATAGTCCGGCTATGGCCTGCCGAGCCCATGCCCAGCAGCTACTTCGGACTCATGAAGCGGCTTGTCAGTGCCTGCCCGCGGCTCAAAGTCATCAAGCGATCGGTCTGCATTGAAGGTGCGCGGATGGCCTTTGACCATGCCAAGATGCACTAGGCGAAGATGGACGCCACGAAGCTGATGACCAAGGGGCCGCCTAAGGGCAAGGAGCACCACCGACCCGAGCTATATTTCAATAGTGTCCTGGAGGGATCCCGCCTTGCGGTGGAGCAATGTGCGAGGGATGTTATATTCCCATGAAAACATTCATGTTATCCTATCCTATAATACAAAACAAGTTTGTTATGTAATATAATGCTTGTTACTTTAAAAATTTACCTCCTGTGCAGTCGTTTATGAAAATCTGATAGTTGCCAGTCGTCGACTTCTGCCCCGACGTAGATAGTACAGGGGTGTTCGGGATAAATATAAACACTCTTTACTCCAAATTTTGGTCCTTAAAGGAGGTGTTTAATGCAACGAACAAGGCAATCAGACTATACGGCTTTATCACCCTCACTTAGCCATAGGAGTTTGACAATAAATTTTTTGGCGAAGCCCCTGGTATTTGGAAGACCGAAGTTGGGGCGCTATCCACACCTTAATCAGATGAAAACCGATTCCTCACATAAAGCGGAAAAATCTCTAAGGATTTGAAAACCTCTTGAACAGCTGACCAGCTCTCGCCGCATCATGACAGTCAGTTTTCGGCTTTCTCTACTGAGGTGCTCGTCCGGAAGAACCGGGACACAATCGCAGTAGTTCTCCCTTTACTACCCTAGCCGATATAGCGAAACGTAAGGTAGCAAGCACAGGAGCCGGGCAACCCAACTATTGACCAAAGACATGATTCAGAGCCAATGCATATAATGCTATAAGTTCGGGGTGCCGAATTGTACTGTAAAAGTGTTCGGACTTGATTCCCATATTGCGGTGTGTAATGAAGCCCCTGCGAAGTAATGCGTACCAGAGTGTATGGATGCAATTGATAAAAAATACAAAGACAAGGAAAAGATCAAGTAATAAGTTGACGCTTCAAACTATTTTCCATTGTAATTTGATTAATGCGTCGAGGCGTACTTGTACAAGTAATGCGATAAGTAAGTGAGGCTATTTAACATGCCATGACCAAGAGCGGTTTGCGTGCGGGTATGTAAAATAGGTATAGTGATCATTAGCAGAGACCACCTGGGTATTCCCTTGTACGTAAAAGCTCCTTGCCTCCTTGGTGTATCCGTCCCGCGATGGGTCCGATGATCAGGTTATCAGAAAAGCCTCAAGAAGAGAAAACCCTGAAAGAAGGAGAAAAAGTAAAGGTATGCGGATCCAGGGGCGGTTGATCCGCATTGTGAACCGCGGTCTAGCTATGCCTCTGTTCGTGTCCATGGTATTTTGAGTGCGTAGTTATGTACGTGCGACACAAATGTCACCGCTTGACCGAGACTGGGACGGAGGTTGGATTGCTAGTCAAGCTCTGGACGAGCTGGACCGTCCTGCCGCAGAGTAGTTCGGACTCGCTTGACGGTGTCCGAGGGCTTTACTACCGAATTGAGGTTCTGTCTAAAAGGCTATTCTGTACTTCTGCTGCAAGGGTCATGGTGTGCTCCTCCATACGGAGGGAGCGCTCCGTATTTCCGCTGACCGTTATTACACCGTGTGGTCCGGGCATCTTGAGCTTGAGGTAGGTGTAGTGCGGCACCGCATTGAATTTAGCGAATGCAGTTCGTCCGAGCAGTGCATGGTAACCACTGCGGAAAGGGGTGATATCGAATATTAACTCTTCGCTTCAGAACTTATCCGGGATCCGAGGACCACTTCTAGTGTGATTGAGCCCGTACAGCAGGCCTCTACACCTGGTATGACACCTTTAAAGGTGGTTTTAGTGGGCTTGATCCTTGTGGGATCGATACCCATTTTGTGCACTGTATCCTGATAGAGCAGGTTCAGGCTGCTGCCACCATCCATCAGGACTCGCGTGAGATAAAATCCATCAATAATTGGGTCAAGGACCAGTGCGGCTGAACCGCCATGACGGATACTGGTCGGGTGATCCCTGCGATCAAACTTGATCATACAAGAGGACCATGGGTTGAACTTTGGGGCGACTGGCTCCATCGTGTAGACGTTCCTGAGTGCACGCTTGCACTCCTTCTTGGGGATATGGGTGGCATATATCATATTCACCATTTTGACTTGGGGGGGGGGGGATTTCTTCTGTCCCCTGTGTTCGGTGGTCGGGGTTCCTCGTCGTCGTCATCGCTTTGCGACCCTTTCTCCTTATTCTCGGCATTTAACTTGCCGACCTATTTGAAAACCCAACATTCTCTGTTGGTATGATTGGCTGGTTTATCAAGAGTGCCATGGATGGCATGGTCAATCGAGTATGCGGTCCAGACTGGACGGGCCCGGATTGTTTCTCTTGAATGGCTTCTTCTGCTGACCGAACTTAGAGCCACTGAATCCGGTGTTGACCGCCATGTCTTTGGTGCTATCACCATTGTTTTGACGCTTATGTCTATTACGTCGGGGCTTGCCATTGTTGTTTCTGGCTTTAGAAGTGCCAGGTTCGCTTGTATTGTTGTTGCTACGGTCTAGCTAGTTGTCTTCGCCCGCACAAAAGCGGGTCATGAGTGCCGTAAGGGCTGACATGGACTTCGGTTTCTCCTAGCCGAGGTGTCTAGCCAGCCATTCGTCGCGGATGCTGTGCTTAAAGGCCGCTAGGGCTTCAGCGTCCGGACAATCGACGATATGGTTCTTTTTAGTTAGGAACCAAATCCAGAATTTCCTGGCCGACTCTCCGGGCTGCTGGATTATATGACTTAGGTCATCGGCATCCGGAGGTTGGACATATGTGCCTTGGAAGTTGTCGAGGAAGGCGCCCTCCAATTCCTCCCAGCTGCCAATGGAGTTTTCGGGCAGACTGTTTAACCAGTATCTAGCTGGTCCCTTGAGTTTGAGCAGGGGGTATTTGATGGCATCAAGATCATTGCCGCGGGCCATATGAATGTGAAGAAGGAAGTCCTCAATCCACCGCGGGGTCTGTTGTGCCATCATATGATTCAATGTTTACGGGTTTAAACCCTTCTGGGAAATCATGTCCCATTACTTCGTCAGTGAAGCAAAGAGGGTGTGCGGCGCCTCTATATCGGGCCAAGTAGTGATGTAGCTCAGATGGGCTCGTCTGCGGTTTTCGGCCTGAGCGTGGTTATGTTTGTCACGTTCAGCCATATGGCCATTGTCGCGCGTCAAAGCACGCCCCCCTGATCCATAGATTGATCTTGTCTGACCTGCTCTGTTTTCTAAATCATGCCGCAGGTCATGTGTATATCCTCGGGCTGTTGTATTTCTGTTAGTTCGGCGAGGCAATGCGGGTTGGTGTTTGGCTTGAGGTGCCGCTTTATCCCGGCCACATGGTGGTCGGTCAGCCGCGTTGTACCTTGGTAGGACGGGGTCCAGCGCCTCGTCATCAAACTGTGGTAATAGTTTGCGCTTTGGGTAGCTTTTGGTTGGGTACTCAAGGCCGTATTCCTCGTCTGCCAGGACATCAGTCCATCTTTCATTGAGCAGATCTTGATCAGCTTGAAGTAGTTGCTGCTTCTTTTTCAGGCTTCTTGCAGTGGCAATGAGTTGACGCTTAAAGCGTTCCGGTTCGGCGGGCTCTTCAGGCACGATGAAATCTTTGTCACCGAGGCTAACCTTGTCTTTGGAGAGCGGAAGGTGGTTGCTATCCTCTGAGTCTTCGTTCATGGCCTGTTTGCCAGGGCTGACTCGCCCATCATCCTGTTCCTCTTGTTTGGAGGTTGGCCAACGGGGTCTCCATTGTTTTCGGCACCGTCCGGAGTGTTGTCCTCTTCTGTGACGGTGTTGTTGTTTTTACTACGGCGTGGCTTAGAGCGGCGCCGCTGACGTCGATGCTTCAGCTGTATCTCAGGAGGTTTGTCCTCGACTGGATTTTCATCGTCGCCGTTATTTTCTTTGGGTGTATCCACCATGTATATGTTGTACAAGGAGGTGGCTGTCCAACGCCCTATAGGCAGTGGTTCCTGATCCTCTCTGGCATCATCGTCCGTACCGTAGATGTCTTCGGAGTCGTAGTCAAGCATGTCACTTAAGTCGTCGACAGTGGCTATAAAGTGGGTGGTGGGTGGGAAACGAATTTCTTTGTCATCCGCTTCCCATTCGAGCCGAGCATAGTACAGCCAAGAATCCCCTGACAGGAAGAGAGCTTTCAATGAATTTAACACGTCGCCAAAAGGCGAGTGCTGTAAGATGTCCGCGGAGTTGAACTCCAAGACCGGCGCCCAATTAGGTTCAATGGACGCAGATGCACGCGGTCCGGAGTCCATGGCCAGAGACGAGTCCAGGGTTTCGGTGACATAAGCCCCGGTCGATGTTGGGTCTGTGTGTGGCTCGAACGCCACCGAGTCTGTGGCCTCTATGGCGGGGTTAAGCTTCCCGCCCTCGGATGACATAGTCTGCTCCGGCTCTAGGGCCAGGGCGGTCACAGGTACTACATCCTGCGTGTGGCCCGATGACAGATCTAGGTCATGTTCATCGTAGTGGCCGGGGACAGCCGTCATGGGCTCGAATCCGTCAAAGATCAAGTCTCCACGGACATCAGCCACAAAATTCAGGCTTCCGAATCTGACCTGATGGCCAGGGGCGTAGCTATCGATCTGGTCTAGATGGCCAATCGAGTTGGCCCGTAGTGCGAAGCCGCCGAATACGAAGATCTGTCCGGGGAGGAAGATTTCCCCTTGGACTGCATTGTTGTAGATGATTGATGGAGCCATCAATCCTATCTTCAAAGACAGAGTGGAACTCTCAATGAAAGCACCAATGCCGGTGTCAAAACCGGCGGATCTCGGGTAGGGGGTCCCGGACTGTGCGTCTAAGGCTAATGGTAACAGGAGGCGGGGGACATGATGTTTACCCAGGTTCGGGCTCTCTCTATGGAGGTAATACCCTACTTCCTGCTTGATTGATCTTGATGAATATGAGTATTACAAGAGTTGATCTACCACGAGATCATAATGGCTAAACCCTAGAAGTCTAGCCTATGACATTATGATTGTTGTGACTAAACCCTAGAAGTCTAAACCCTCCGGTTTATATAGACACCTGGGGAGCTAGGTGATGTCTAGTACACAACCTTCTTCTTGTAGACGTTGTTGGGCCTGCAAGTGCACATGTTTGTAGGATAGTAGCAAATTTCCCTCAAGTGGATGACCTAAGGTTTATAAATCCGTAGGAGGCGTAGGATGAAGATGGTATCTCTCAAGCAACCATGCAACCAAATAACAAAGAGTCTCTTGTGTCCCCAACACACCCAATACAATAGCAAATTTTATAGGTGCACTAGTTCGGCGAAGAGATGAAGATACAAGTGCAAAATAGATAGTAGATATAGGTTTTTGTAATCTGAAAATATAAAAACAGCAAGCTAACGAGCGGTAAAAGTGAGCATAAACGGTATTGCAAAGGTAGGAAACAAGGCCTAGGGTTCATACTTTCACTAGTGCAAGTTCTCTCAACAATAATAACATAGATAGATCATATAACAATCCCTCAACATGCAACAAACAGTCACTCCAAAGCCACTAATAGCGGAGAACAAACATAGAGATTATGGTAGGGTACGAAACCACCTCAAAGTTATTCTTTCGGATTGATCTATAAAAGAGTTCATACTAGAATAACACCTTAAGATACAAATCAACCAAAACCCTAATGTCACCTAGATACTCCATTGTCACCTCAAGTATCCGTGGGCATGATTATATGATATGCATCACACAATCTCAGATTCATCCAACCAACATAAAAGTACTTCAAAGAGTGCCCCAAAGCTACTACCGGAGAGTCAAGAACGTGTGCCAACCCCTATGCATAGGTTCCCAAGTGTCACAAAACCCGCAAGTTGATCACCAAAACATACATCAAGTGGCACATGATATCCCATTGTCACCACAGATAATCACGGCAAGACATACATCAAGTGTTCTCATAAAGACTCAATCCGATAAGATAACTTCAAAGGGGAAACTCAATTCATCACAAGAGAGTAGAGGGGGAGAAACATCACAAGATCCAACTACAATAGCAAAGCTCGGGATACATCAAGATCGTGCCATAGAGGAACACGAGAGAGCACACGAGAGAGAGAGAGAGAGAGAGAGAGAGAGATCAAACACATAGCTACTGGTACATACCCTCAGCCCCGAGGGTGAACTACTCCCTCCTCGTCATGGATAGCACCGGGATGATGAAGATGGCCACCGGTGATGGGATCCCCCTGCGGCAGGGTGCCCGAACAGGGTCCTGATTGGTTTTTGGTGGCTACGGAGGCTTGCGACGGCAGAACTCCCGATCTATCTTCTGTTCTGGAAGTTTTAGGGTACGTAGGTATATATGGGTGAAAGGAGAACGTCGGTGGAGCTACGGGAGCCCCACGAGGCAGGGGGGCGCGCCCCCCACCCTCGTGAGCACCTCCCGTATCTTTTGACGTGGGGTCCAAGTCCATCAGGTGGGTTTCCTTCCAAAAATAACTTCTCCAGTCGATTTCGTTCCGTTTTGACTCCGTCTGATATTCCTTTTCCTCGAAACACTAAAATAGGCATAAAACAGCAAATCTTGGCTGGGCCTCCGGTTAATAGGTTAGTCCCAAAAAATATATAAAAGTGGATAATAAAGCCCAATATTGCCTAAAATAGTAGATAAAGTAGCATGGAGCAATCAAAAATTATAGATACGTTGGAGACGTATCAAGCATCCCCAAGCTTAATTCCTGCTCGTCCTCGAGCAGGTAAATGATAAAAAAGAATTTTTGATGTGGAGTGATACTTTGGCATAATTTCAATGTAAATCTTCTTAATTGTGGCATGAATATTCAGATCCTAAAGATTCAAGACAAAAGTTCATATTGACATAAAAAATAATACTTCAAGCATACTAATCAAAGCAATCATGTCTTCTCAAAATAGCATGGCAAAAGAAAGTTCATCCCTACAAAATCATATAGTTAGGCTATGCTTCATTTTCGTCACATAAAGATGTTCCCAACTTCTATACCCCCGATGACAAGCCAAGAAATTGTTTCATACTTAAATAATCTCAAAATCTTTCAACCTTCACGCAATACATGAGCGTGAGCCATGGATATAGCACTATGGGTGGAATAGAATATGATGATGGGGATTGTGTGGAGAAGATAAAAAAAAGGAGAAAGTCTCACATTGACGAGGATAATCAATGGGCTATGGAGATGGCCATCAATTGATGTCAACATGAGGAGTAGGGATTGCCATGCAATGGATGCACTAGAGCTATGAATGCTCAACAAAAGGAAACTAGTGGGTGTGCATCCAACTCGCTTGCTCATGAAGACCTAGGGCATTTGAGGAAGCCCATCGTAGGAATATACAAGCCAAGTTCTATAATGAAAAATTCCCACTAGTATATGAAAGTGATAACACATGAGACTCTCTACATGAAAAGCATGGTGCTACTTTGAAGCACAATATATGAGACTCACTACATGAAGAACAAGGTGCTACTTTGAAGCACAATATATGAGACTACATGAAGAACAAGGTGCTACTTTGAAGCACAAGTGTGGAAAAAGAGATAGTAGAATTGCCCTTTTTATTTATTTTCTTTTTCTGGGCCTTCCTTTTTTTTGGCCTTTTTTTTGATTGGGAAATGCTCTAACAATGATGATCATCACACTTCTATTGATTACAACATAAGGATTACAACTCGAAACTTAGAACAAGATATGACTCTATATGAATGCCTCCGGCGGTGTACCGGGATGGTGCAATGAATCAAGAGTAACATGTATGAAAAATAATTCATGGTGTCTTTGCCACAAATACGAAGTCAACTACATGATCATGCAATGGCAATATGACAAAAGTAATGTATGTCATGATGATGATGATGGAAGTTGCATGGCAATATATCTTGGAATGGCTATGGAAATGCCATGATAGGTAGGTATGGTGGCTATTTTGAGGAAGATATAAGGAGGTTTATGTGTGATAGAGCATATCGTATCACGGGGTTTGGATGCACCGGCGAAGTTTGCACCAACTCTCAAGGTGAGAAAGGGCAATGCATGGTACCGAAGAGGCTAGCAAAGGCGGAAAGGTGAGAGTGTGTATAATACATGGACTCAACATTAGTCAAAAGAACTCATATACTTATTGCAAAAATTTAAAAGTCATCAAAAATCAAGTACTACGCGCATGCTCCTAGGGGGATAGATTGGTAGGAAAATACCATCGCTCGTCCCCGACCGCCACTCATAAGGATGCACAAGCCAGGTACACTTCATGTTTCAAATTTGTTACACCACTTTAACCATACGTGCATGCTATGGGAATTACAAACTTCAACACAAGCATTTCTCAAATTCACAATCACCCAACTAGCATGACTTTTATATTATTACCTCCATATCTCAAAACAATTATCAAGCATCAAACTTATCTTAGTATTCAATTCACTCAAAAGAAAGTTTCACATATCTTGAACACCAAGTATATTAACATTAAGCAAATTACCATGCTATTAACGACTCTCAAAATAATCTAAGTGAAGCATGAGAGTTCATCTATTTCTTCAAAATAAAACTACCACCATGCTCTAAAAGATATAAGTGAAGCACTAGAGCAAATGACAAACTACTCCGAAAGATATAAGTGAAGATCAATGAGTAGTCGAATAATTATGCAACTGTGAAGACTCTCCCATTCAATAATTTCAGATCTTGATACTTTATTCAAACAGCAAGCAAAGCTAAAGAAAACTACATTGCAAGGATAGCACAACTCATGTGAAGAAGCAAAAACTTAGGCTCAACCGATACCAACCGATAGTTGTTGAAGAAGAAAGGTGGGATGCCTACCGGGGCATCCCCAAGCTTAGATGCTTGAGACTTCTTGGAATATTATCTTGGGGTGCCTTGGGCATCCCCAAGCTTGAACTTTTGTGTCTCCTTAATTCCTCTCATATCATGGTTTCTCTTCTTTTTATCAAAAGCTTCATTCACAACAAACTCAACAAGAACTCGTGAGATAGGTTAGTATAAACCAATGCAAAACCTTATCATTTTCTACTGTAACAAATCACTTAAATTGTTATTCAACATTGCCTCTGTATATTTAATACTCATATCCTCAAATAGAATCATTAAAGAAGCAAACATATGCAAACAATGCAACCATAACAGCAATCTGCCAAAACAGTACAGTCTGTAAAGAATGCATGAGTATCAATACTTCCCTGACTCCAAAAATTATGAACTAAAATTACCACTGTAACAAATTTATCAGATCTTAATATGCAAAAATATTAAACGTTATACCATGCTCTGACTTTTCTAAGGAATTTTTGCAACAGCGGTAAACTTTCTGTTTTCAAACAGCAACATGTATACAAGAAAAATAAGCATGGCAAAGGCTATCCTTGACTTTTTTATTGAAACTAAAGAATAAAAACATTATTCTAACTAACATCAATAAAAACTAACAGAAGAAATTGACGCTCCAAGCAAAACACATATCATGTGGTGAATAAAAATATAGCTCCAAGTAAAGTTACCGATGAACGAAGACGAAAGAGGGGATGCCTTTCGGGGCATCCCCAAGCTTAGGCTCTTGGTTGTCCTTGAATATTACCTTGGGGTGCCTTGGGCATCCCCAATCTTAGGCTCTTGCCACTCCTTATTCCATAGTCCATCGAATCTTTACCCAAAACATGAAAACTTCAACCACACAAAACTCAAAACAAAACTCGTAAGCTCCGTTAGTATAAGAAAATAAAACCACCACTTAGGTACTGTAATGACTCATTCTAAATTCATATTGGTGTAATATCTACTGTATTCTAACTTATCTATGGTTCATACCTTCCGATACTACTCATAGATTCATCAAAATAAGCAAACAACACATAGAAAACAGAATCTGTAAAAAACAGAACAGTCTGTAGTAATCTGAATCAAACGTATACTTATGGAAGCCCAAAAATCATGAAATAAATTTATGGACCTGAGGAATTTGTCTATTAATCATCTGCAAAAATAATCAACCTAAAATCACTATCCAGTAAAAAATGGCATCTAATCTCGTGAGCGCTAAAGTTTCTGTTTTTCACAGCAAGATCACATAAACTTCACCCAAGTCTTCCCGAAGGTCCTACTTGGCACTTTATTGAAACAAAAGCTATAAAACATGATTACTACAGTAGCATGTGGACACACAAAAAAAGTAAGGATAAATATTGGGTTGTCTCCCAACAAGCGCTTTTCTTTAATGCCTTTCTAGCTAGGCATGATGATGACAATGATGCTCACATAAAAGATAAGAATTGAAACATAACGGGAGCATCATGAAGAATATGACTAGCACATTTAAGCCTAACCCACTTCCTATGCATAGGGATTTTGTGAGCAAACAACTTATGGGAACAATAATCAACTTGCATAGGAAGGTAAAACAAGCATAATTCAAGATTTTAAGCACATAGAGAGGAAACTTGACATTATTGCAATTCCTACAAGCATATGTTCCTCTCTCATAATAATTTTCAGTAGCATCATGAATGAATTCAACAATATAACCAGCACCTAAAGCATTCTTTTCATGATCTACAAGCATAGAAAATTTACTATTCTCCACATAAGCAAAATTCTTCTCATCAATAGTGGTGGGAGCAAACTCAACAAAACAACTATCATGTGATTGAAATTTAAGATCAAGATGACAAGTTTCATGGTTATCATTATTCTTTAAAGCATACGTGTCATCACAATAATCATCATAGATAGGATGCATGCTTTCATCATAGTAAATTTGCTCATCAAAGCTTGGGGGACAAAAAATATCATCTTCATCAAACATAGCTTCCCCAAGCTTGTGGCTTTGCATATCATTAGCATCATGGATATTCAAGGAATTCATACTAACAACATTGCAATCATGCTCATCATATAAAAACATTCTATAGATTTCTTCTTCTAGCACTTGAGCCCAATTTTCCTTTCCATCATACTCACGAAAAATATTAAAAAGATGAAGCGTATGAGACAAACTCAACTCCATTTTTTTGTAATTTTCTTTTATAAACTAGACTAGTGCTAAAACAAGAAACAAAAAGATTCGATTGCAAGATCTAAAGATATACCTTCAAGCACTCGCCTCCCCGGCAACGGCGCCAGAAACTGCTTGATATCTACTACACAACCTTCTTCTTGTAGACGTTGTTGGGCCTGCAAGTGCACAGGTTTGTAGGACAGTAGCAAATTTCCCTCAAGTGGATGACCTAAGGTTTATCAATCCGTAGGAGGCGTAGGATGAAGATGGTCTCTCTCAAGCAACCCTAAAACCAAATAACAAAGAGTCTCTTGTGTCCCCAACACACCCAATACAATGGTAAATTGTATCGGTGCACTAGTTCAGCGAAGAGATGAAGATACAAGTGCAAAATAGATAGTAGATATAGATTTTTGTAATCTGAAAATATAAAAACAGCAAGGTAACGAGCAGTAAAAGTGAGCGTAAACGGTATTGCAATGGTAGGAAAGAAGGCCTAGGGTTCATACTTTCACTAGTGCAAGTTCTCTCAACAATAATAACATAGATAGATCATATAACAATCCCTCAACATGCAACAAAGAGTAACTCCAAAGCCACTAATAGCGGAGAACAAACGTAGAGATTATGGTAGGGTGCGAAACCACCTCAAAGTTATTCTTTCAGATCAATCTATAAAAGAGTTTGTACTAGAATAACACCTTAAGATACAAATCAACCAAAACCCTAATGTCACCTAGATACTCCATTGTCACCTCAAGTATCCGTGGGCATGATTATACGATATGCATCACACAATGTAAGATTCATCCAACCAACATAAAAGTACTTCAAAGAGTGCCCCAAAGCTACTACCGGAGAGTCAAGAACGTGTGACAACCCCTATGCATAGGTTCCCAAGTGTCACGAAACCCGCAAGTTGATCACCAAAACATACATCAAGTGGCACATGATATCCCATTGTCACCACAGATAATCACGGGAAGACATACATCAAGTGTTCTCATAAAGACTCAATCCGATAAGATAACTTCAAAGGGGAAACTCAATTCATCACAAGAGAGTAGAGGGGGAGAAACATCATAAGATCCAACTACAATAGCAAAGCTCGGGATACATCAAGATCGTGCCATAGAGGAACCCGAGAGAGAACATGAGAGAGAGAGAGATCAAACACATAGCTACTAGTACATACCCTCAACCCCGAGGGTGAACTACTCCCTCCTCATCATGGATAGCGCCGGGATGATGAAGATGGCCACCGGTGATGGGATCCCCCTCCGGCAGGGTGCCGGAATAGGGTCCCGATTGGTTTTTGGTGGCTACAAAGGCTTGCTCTGGCGGAACTCCAGATCTATCTTCTATTCTGGAAGTTTTAGGGTACGTAGGTATATATGGGTGAAAGGAGAACGTCGATGGAGCTACGGGGGCCACACGAGGCAGGGGGCGCGCCCAGGGGGGCGTGCCCCCCACCCTCGTGAGCACCTCCCATATCTTCTAATGTGGGGTCCAAGTCCATCAGGTGGGTTTCCTTCCAAAAATAACTTCTCAAGTTGATTTTGTTCCGTTTTGACTCTGTCTGATATTCCTTTTCCTCGAAACACTGAAATAGGCATAAAACAACAAATCTAGGTTGGGCCTCCAGTTAATAGGTTAGTCCCAAAAATAATACTCCCTCCATTCCTAAATATAGGGTGTAGAGTTTTTGGCACGGAAATTAAAGAACGCATGTGGAGGGAATATTCCATAAGTTTTGGGCAAGATTTCACCTGACTAATTGACATGAGAAAATAGAGGAGCTTTCCTGATATAAGGAAATGTAATCAAATCACTTAAAAAGTTATCCAAACGAATGGTGCAACACAATACACCTTATATTTTGGATTTTTTCTCAAAAATCTATACACCTTATATCAAGGAACAGAGGGAGTATAAAAGTGGATAATAAAGCCCAATATTGCCTAAAATAGTAGAGAAAGTAGCATGGAGCAATAAAAAATTATAGATATGTTGGAGACATATCACTAGGGTTGTACAAAGTCGGTCTACAGAGAAAGGAATATTCATATCCGAATCACCAAGCTTACCTTCCATGCCAAGGAGAGTCCCATCCAGATGCAGGACGAAGTCTTCTATCTTGTATCTTCATAGTCCAACAGTTCGGACCAAATATATAGCCCGGCCGTCCGAGGACCCCTTAGTCCAGGACTCCCTCAGTCGCCGCCTTCAAGGGCACCACTAGTGGAATCACGGTACCTCGCATTGTGTGAGGGCGTGAGGAGAATACGGTGGCCCTAGTTACTTCTTGGGGAGCATTGTGCCTGCACACAGCTCCAACGGAGACGTACTTCCTCTCAAAGGGAAGGAACTTCAGAAACACATCCTCATCTTCACCGGCTCCACTTGTGGTTACTTCTTACCTTTACTTTTTGCAAGCTTTACTTGTGTTGTATATTGTGCTTGCGTGTTGTTGTTGTTGTTGTTATTAGCATCATATAGGTTGTTCACCTAGTTGCACATCTGGACAACCTATTTTGTTAAGAAAAGCTAAAAATTGGTAGTTGCCTATTCACCCCCCTCTAGTCAACCATATCGATCCTTTCAATTGGTATCAGAGCCTCGTCTCTTTATCAAGGGTTTCACCACCCAAAGAGTATGGTTGACACTTAGGAGGTTGCACCCGAGATCAGGGAGGTGACTTCGATCACTCAAGATGACTTAAATGAAGCTATGGCTTTACTTAAGACGTCTATCACGGTCGAAGTCAAGTCCATGTTTAAAGAATTACTTGAGGGGACGAAATCCACTCCCGATCACGTGCTTGTGGTTAATCCAATGGCATCAGAGTCGGAGGCCAATTCTGCCAAGGAAGGGGCTAAAGGTACTCATGTTTCTTCCCCTCATGACAAGGATGGGACGGGAACCTTTGCCTCGGTTCCCCCTCCCCCGTTCTATGGAGGACCGGTCCCCACAGCTCGCATAAATATTCATGGTCCTCCTCCCAAGCTTGTTAAGGGTGATTTTGCTAATTGGATCTTTCGCATTAAGTCTCATTTGAATCATTGCTCAACTAACCTTTGGAGAATCATTGAGCAAGGCTTCTACCCGCATGATCCAAACAACTTCACCCCTAGAGAAGAAGTGGACAATCAATACAATCACTCCGCATTGTTCATCCTTCAAGAAGCAGTTCCTCCCAAAGATCTAGTGCACTTACGACCGTTCACTCGTGCAAAGGATTGTTGGGAGCATATTGTTTCTATGTACAAGGGGAGCTCAAGCATCCAACGGTCCAACTTTGAAGTGGTCCTTGATGAGGTTGATGAATTTGTGATGCTTGAAGATGAGGATCCGCGTGTTCTTTACCGGAGGGTGACAACTCTTGCGGTTGCTCTCCAAGACCATGGAAGCAAGGATACAGATGACACTTGTATCAAGCGCAAGTTCCTCAAGCCCATCATGACATTCAACAAGGCCATGTCCTCCGCGATTCGTCAAAGGTCGGACTTTCATACCTTGACCTCAAGTGAAGTGTTGGATGAGTTTATTGCTCGTGTCCATTCAAATGAGAGCACTCCCACCATTGTTTTGAATTCAAGACCATTCCGAAAGAAGAAGAGGAAGGAGAAGATGAGTGTGGCCCTGAGGACACCAAATATGATTACCATGAGCACATGGCTCTTGCGTCAAGGCAATTTTGGAGCAACAAGAGGAACTCAAGGCCCAACTTCGACAAGAACAACTCAAGTGGGTCAAAGAACAAGCAACGTGTGAGAACTTGCTACAATTGTGGCAATGTGAGTCACTTTATAGTGGATTGCCCTTACGAGAAGAGGGAATACAATGGTGGCAAACTCATTCGTAAAGATAAAGCCAAGTCCTCCCCTAGCAAGAACAACTTCACCAAGAAGACACCTCCAAAGGGCTTGGTGGCACTTGAATAGTACACCTTCAATGATGAGGAGGAAGATACAAGTGGAGAAGGAATGGCAAGGACAACCATTGTCATTGTTACATCTTCTCCCTCTAAGGTGTCTCTCTTCGGCTCCCCCAAGGAAAACACCATTGCCAACTGTCTCATGGACAAAGGTATCAACAAGGTAACTCCTAACATCAAAACCACCATCATTACTACTCCTTCATTGTTAGATTGAGTTGATGTTAGTGAGGTAGAGAAAGTTGATGAGAATGAGTTCACCAAGTTTGTGAACAAGCTCAAGGGTGAGTCCAAGAAGCACTTTATTGCTCTCTTGGAACAACTAGGTGAGGCCAATGATAGCATTGGGTCTTGTTGGCGTTCTGGGAATGGGGGTACCCAGACTTGCCTGCCTACGGCCTGCGGCGTGGCTCAAGGAGTGGCCCAGTACGGCCCATCTTCATCAACACAAGCTCAAGACCCTCGCGAGGGGCCAAGCCTCGCGGGGTGGACGACAGGAAGCTTCCTTAGGCACGACCTCATCAGGTTGGCTCGCGAGGAGGCGGACAGATCAAGGCGGGGTACCTCACGAGGTGCCCGTGACACAAGCCATGACGATCAAAGCCAGGCGGGCGCTAGGCGGGCGGTGGCCTGCGCAGAGTCCTTGTTTCCTCTTTGGTGCAAAGGGAGCAAGCGCAGGCAAGAGTATCAAGCAAAGGCAACCATTTCGGCGCAACAAGACCAAGACCAGCAGAACGGCAGGATGGAGGTCATCGTGGAGCCCAAGCCGGCATCACCACCAGAGTCTTTGGCAGGCGAGGACCGACTTTTGTTAGGATAAGTGTACTAGATGTTCCCCTTCAAAATGGCCAATTGTTGGCGCCCTTCCCGCTCAATATTTGGGAAGAGGCCCAGGGCCTCCGCCTGTAAATAGGACTAGCCACCCCCAGGGTAGAGGCATCGAAAAATGAACTAGAGAGGGATCGAGAAATCAACCAGAGAGGCATTTGGAGACCAACGAGAGAGAAGGACCTTAGCCAACACCACCATAAGAACTCCTCCCTCACGAGGCAGTTCTTCCTTGTATTGTTCATCATCAGCCCCTGAGGCAATCCAGCACACCAAAAACTAGAGTAGGGTATTACACCACAATGGTGGCCCAAACTAGTATAAACCTTGTGTCCCTTGTGTTGTTCTTTGTGTAGTTTAGATCCTTGCGAGGCGATGAGACGTAGGTAGGTAGGAGGTGTGATCCCCACGTGCACCCCAGAGTTCGACCCTAGAGGGTCTGCCGGAACCCAAAATCCGACATTTGGCGCGCCAGGTAGGGGTGCACCGGAATCCGCCTTCCGCCGCCCTGTTTTTTGCCGCCCCTCGCATCCATGTCAGACGCTCGTCGAGCCCGCGCCGAGCGCCGGGCCGCCCTCGCCACTCACGTCGCCCAGACGGCCCCGGTTTGCGGGTGCCGCCGTCGTTCCCTGTCGCCTGCTGTCAACGCCACCACTGGCCCGGCGGGGAACGAGCAGCAGTCGTCGTCTCTGCATCCTGCGGTGCAGCGAGAAGGCCACACCGCCACCCCGTCGCTGACTCCAGCCGGTTCTTCGTCCCACGCCTGTCGCGCTCCTGCGGACGCGCACGCCGCGCTGCTCCTGGCGCGTGAACTCCTGCACTACCGTCCCATTGACGACCTCTACGACGAGTGGCTCGCCGACATCACCGAGCTCGTCAGCGCCGCTGGGGGCTCCCCCGCACCATCCCTCTGGCTGCATCACGCCCCGCCTTGCACGGGCGATGAAGCTCCGGGGGCGCCTCAGCCGCCTCCCCCTCAAGAAGGCGCCTTGGCCCCAAGGCGCGAGGCCCCTAGACGGAACCAACTCCGTCTGGCACCAGCACAGCAGGAGAAGAGCTGCCAAGAGATCCCTCGTCCCCAAGAAGCTGCTCGAGTGCTCCCCGCACCGGCCTGTCACGACCACGCTCACGCTCCAGTGCGCCAAGACCCTGCGCTGCTCCTGGTGGCAGCGCACAGAGACTTCCAAGATCAAGCCTTCCATCACCAAAGGCCTCCCGTGGCCATTGCAGGCTGCCGTGCCTTCACCGCCGAACTACGCAGCGTGGCCTGGTCGGGCAAGTTCAAGCCAGATCTGCCCCCATGCTACGATGGCACGGCCGACCCAGCGGAGTTTCTCCAGCTCTATGAGCTGGGCATTGAAGCCACCAACGGGGACGAGAAGGTCATGCCGAACTGGTTTCCCATGGCGCTCAAGGACGGTGCCCTCACCTGGCTCCTGAACCTGGCTCCTGGCACGATTTCCTCCTGGGACGAGATGCGCACCCGATTCATCACCAACTTCCAGGGCACCCGCGACCGGCCCCCGGCCATGAGTGACTTGCGCCGCATCAAGCAGCAGCCAGGATAGACCCTACAGAAGTTCTTCCAGCGTTTCAACAACGCTCGCCTCAAGATCCCAGGGTGTCCGAGGAGGCCATCATCTCAGCCTTCTCCGACAGCGTGCGTGATGTCAAGATGAAGGAAGAGCTTGCGATCCATGAAGACCTGTGTACCTCCTTGGAGCTGTTCAACATGGCGACCAAGTGCGCCAGGGCGGAAGAAGGGCGCCTTTCCCTCCTCGAGCCGCCGGTAACCGACCCAGAAGAGAAGAAGCCCAAGGTCAAGGACATGAAGCGCAAGGGGGCTGCCGTGCTTGCAGCAGAGCCGGACACCAAGCGAGGAAGGGATCAGCCTGAGTCATCCAAGGGCAGTCGGTACTGCGTGTACCACGACCTGCACACCCACAACACCAATGAATGCCAAGAGCTCAGAGCCGTGCGGGACGTGCACACCGGCCAACGCCCCGAGCGCAACGACCGGGGCTATGGCCGAGGAGGAGGAAGAGGTGGATGTCGGCGTTCTGGGAACGGGGTTACCCAGACTTGCCTGCCTGCGACCTGCAGCATGGCTCAAGGGGTGGCCCAGTACGGCCCATCTTCATCAACACAAGCTCAAGACCCTCGCGAGGGGCCAAGCCTCGCAGGGCGGACGACAAGAAGCTTCCTCAGGCATGGCCTCATCAGGCTGGCTCGCGAGGAGGCGGAGAGATCAAGGCGGGGTACCTCACGAGGTGCCTGCGACGCAATCCATGACGATCAAAGCCAGGCGGGCGCCTGCCTGCGCAGAGTCCTTGTTTCTCTTTGGTGCAAAGGGAGCAAGCGCAGGCAAGAGTATCAAGCAAAGGCAACCATTTCGATGCGACAAGACCAAGACCAACAGAATGGTAGGATGGAGGTCATCATGGAGCCCAAGCCGGTGTCACCGCCAGAGCCTTTGGCAGGCGAGGACCGACTTTAGTCAGGATAAGTGTACCAGATGTTCCCCTTCAAAATGGCCAATTGTTGGCGGCCTTCCCGCTCAATATTTGGGAAGAGGCATGTCAGGACCCTGACTCAATGTCACATCGATCTAGCCTGTAACACCTCATATCACTTTGCGGCCTCACGCACGGTATTCCCACGGGTGTCGCCTTACCTTTTCCCGGGACCGTTTGCGCCTTTTGGCTCATGTATATGATGATGTCGCTAGCATCCATATGATAAGGAGCCCGGGCTGACATGACTAGTCGTAAACCCAAAGTGGCACAGACTTACAGGGACAGGCATTCATGACCCAGCATCGAACGTGTCGGTCATCAGCGAGTGAATCCAGGCTGTAGCACTGGGCTAGCAGGACTCCGGTGAACCGGGCTGTAGCGGGCTAACAGGACTCCGGTATTCATCGCGTGACATTTCCCCGAGGGGACAGACACAGGAACGAAGAAGGACACATGCCGGCCAGCCTAAGTGTTCCGGAGCAGTAGTAAGCTACCATGGCTCGGTGGAAACACTAGGAGACATTTCCCGGTAAGAGAGGCTACTAAGGATAAACAACTAGATAGCCAGATCCCACACATACCAAGCATTTCAATAACATACACACAATATGCTCGATATGTGCAAATACAACATGGCATCACAACATGACTCTATGACTCAAGTATTTATTCAATAGGCTCCGAGGAGCGAGATATTACAAACAAGGGTCTCATGACCCAACATTCAGAGCATACAAGTCAAAGCACATGCGGAAGCTTAACATGTCTGAGTATAGACAACTATAAAATGAAAAAGGCTGAGAAGCCTGACTATCTACCAGATCCTGCCGAGGGCACAAGATCGTAGCTGAGGTAACAAGCTAAACGTCGAAGTCCACGCGGTACTACTAGCGAGACCGAAGTCTCTCTGCAAAAATATAAAATAGGCAAACGTGAGTACAAATGTACCCAGCAAGACTTACATCGGAACTAACTACATATGCATCATTATCAACAAAGGGGATGGTGGGGTTTAACTGCAGCAAGCCAGCTTTGACTCGGTGGCTATCATAAACTACGACTGCAAGTAACTCTTTTGAGGTGGCGCACACGAGTCCACATATTCACCATATCAATACACCACGATGGAACCGCTCCCGTCTCCCTACGAGAACGCCATCCATAGCACTCACGCTTATCTTGCATATTTTAGAGTATCCACTTTCACTTGTCTATGAACTGTACAGGCAACCCAGAAGTCCTTTACCGCGGACACGGCTATTCGAATAGATGATGTTAACCCTGCAGGGGTGTACTTCTTCACACACGCTATAACCACTTACCGCCGTTTACACGACATGTACTCGGCAACCTTCAAGCGGAAGCCCAACGTGGGTGTCAGCCACGGCCTGCCTAAACACTCAAGTCTCTAGTCCAGGTTTATCGCCTATTCGGGTTCCATCCATGAGGAGATCCGGCCGGAGTTTCGCTCACAGCCCCAAACGATGTGAACGGGGTTCCCGAGACACCAAACGGGCGCCCGGTACACCGTGCCACGTGCCTACCGCATCACAGCCCACCCCTCCGGTCAGCGCTGCCCACGGCCTCCAGCATACTACAAACACCAGAAACTACTTGCAACTCCTGGACAGAGGACAAGGGTGATTAAGAAGCCGAGAGGGTCCATTGGTTTCGGGCCCAATGCGTGGTAGTAGCTGAATCATGGATCACAAACACAGAACTCAGTTCCTGAGGACGGCTTCAATGAGACAACCCACCATGTACTCCTACATGGCCTCTCACCGCTACCTTTACCAAATCGTGTTCACACACTTAGCTCACACATAGTAGGACATGTTCACACACCTCTGATTCATTCCCGATGAATCAGACCTGACACAACTCTAAGCAGTAGCAGGCATGACAAACAAGCAAGAATGAGTAGGCACAGCAGGGCTCAAACAACTCCTACTCATGCTAGTGGGTTTCATCTATTTACTCTGGAATGACAGGTCATGCAGAGGATAAAGGGGTTCAGCTACCGCAGCAAGTAACAGATGAATCGTTGTTGTCCTAATGCAGTAAAAGAGAGCAGGGCGAGAGAGTAGGATTGTATCGGAATGAACAAGGGGGTTTTGCTTGCCTGGCACTTCCGAAGATAATATAGCTCTTCATCAGTGTCATCGATCTCATCGTTGAAACCACGTCTATCGAGAGGGAACAACCACCGACAAACAAGAAGAAACACAACCAATGCAATGCAACAATATGATGCATGATAATGACATGGCAATATGCTGGTGTTTTGAGCTAATGCACCTAGCTATGATTTAAATGAAGTTGGTTTGAATACATGATTCAAACTCCAACTCCATATATGATTATTTAAATGCCCTTTATTTGTTTTGTCCAAAACAGAGGACAAACATTGTTCAAACATGCATGAAAATGGTACAGATGGATTCCTTGAATTTTTCTGATAATTTTTCATATATAAATTATTTCATTCTGACTTACTGTTGATTTTCTATGATTTATTGAAGTTTAGGGCATTTTCTAAAATTTCCTGAATAATAATAAATCCAGAAAATGATTTATGGCGTCAGCACCACGTCACTGTGACGTCAGCAGAGTCAACTGGGCGCCCCAGGTCAAACCTGACGTGTGGGGTCCACACGTCAGTGACACAACTAACTAACCGTGTTAACTAGTGTTAGGTTAAGCACTAATCTAGGTTAATTAGCACTAACTAAACCTAACTAATAACTAACAGGGATGGGTCCACATGTCAGCGAGTAAGTGGGTTAACTAAAAGTTAGTTAGCGCTAAGCTAAAATTAGCAGGGCTCTGGGCCCACCTGTCAGTGACACAGGGGTTAATTAGCAGGGTCATTTGCCCCTAACGACGGCGCCACGTCAGCACGTCGGAGACCAGCCGACGGCGACCACAGAACACGGCGGGGCACGCCGGACTTGCGCTAGGGGCGTCGGATTGGCGCGCTGAGGGCACCAGGGCATAGCCCTCGCTCTTGCGCATCCAGAGAGCCAAATGGGAGGGGTTGGGGTGGATCGAGCTCGCCGGAGTCGAGCTCGTGGCGGCGGCCGGCGTTCGTGAGCAGCCGACTATGGTGCTAGAGGGCACGGGAGGCGGAGCTACTGGTAGCTGCAGGTTCGTGGAGGCGCGCTGAGCACACTGGCTTGCTCAGATACGGGCTGTAGTGCCCATGGCCTCGTCTGCACCATCACCGGCGGCGAGGAGCTCGCGGCTTTGGTGGAAAAGGCGGCTGGAGGAGGAGAACTTCGGCGGGGAGAGAGGGGTTCGGAGCGGGGGCTCACTGTGAGGTTGCAGAGCAGGTCGGCGTGCTCGGGGAGGCGGCGGAGACGGCGAATCGACAGACGGCGTCCGGCGGCCGTGCGTGGAGAAGACGGGTCGCTGGCGAGGCAGCAGGGCATCCGACGACGCGTGTCTCAACGGAGAGGTAGCAGGGAACTAGGCGGAGCCGATGGACTCTCTAGTAGGGCGAAACGAGGCGGTGGCTGCGGTGGTAGTGGACGGCGGCGGTGGCAGCGGTCGGGCGAGAGAGGGAGAGATCCAGGGAGGGGGGTGAGAGCGCGGGAAAGTGAGGGAGAGAGGCAGGGAGGTGCGTGGAGCTCGGGGGAGGCGTCCAGAGCGTCGAGGAAGGAGAGCGGCAAGCAGGAGGTGGCTCGGCGCGTGCCGGCGTGCGGTGGCCACACGCCTCGCGTCCTTCTGGCGCGAGGTGGGAGACGGTGGCGGTTCGGTGGGCTGGGCCGCTGGAATTGGGCCAGGTGGGCTGAGAGGTGAGCGCCAGGTACGGTTTCTCTCCTCTCTGCTTTTCCTATTTCTGTTTTTTTTCTTCCTCTATTTTGATTTAGTTTAGCAACTAAATCATTTTAATAAATTCTGTAGGTTTTTATGTGGCTTGCTAAAATATATACAAAGCCACTCACAAACTTCCAGAATTATTGGAGTCATATTTAATATATATTAAATATAAATCCAAAGCAAATAGTTATTGGATTAATTCAAATGGCCAAAATAAATATCTCTGTGACTCCAAAAATATTGGTTTAAATTTTACCTCTTACCAATATTTCCATGGAATAACAGGAACATTTTCTTGGACTCATTTGAGAAGATTTAAATGTTGGTTATTTTTAGAGGTTTCCTGAGGTTTTTGAAAATTCCTCGATTCAAATTTCATTTGAATTTAAACATGATGCACACATGAGGGTCTAGCCTAGTGCATAAGAGGACCAGGGATGTGACAACTCACCCCCACTAAACAAAAATCTCGTCCCGAGATTCAAGCATAGGGTAAGGTGAAGGGAAAACGCCAACTAACATAATCTTCACGATCCAGGGTGCACTTCATAAAAGCGTTGATTCGATCACCATCTTTGTCCCGTTGTCTTGCTCTGAGAACTCCAACTAGCATGACAGCAAGAGGAAAAGGACAACTCCGGAAGAATCGATCTTCTCGAAGATCAATCAACTTAGGATCAGCTCACAAAGTGAGTCATAGCAACATCTCTTGAGCTGGGACACGAAGCATACATCTAAAGAAATGGAGTGAGACAGATGACGAGGGCTCGCTAAGTAGACAACAATTCCAGACTTAAGAATGTGGTGATCAGTTGTCAACGTAGCGAGGAGTTGAGTTGCCATGATACCACTACGAGGCACCTTAGGGATGGTGACTCGTAGATATATCCCCTTAAGTGGCAAAAAGAATTACCTTTGATTCAGAGATCATTGAAACTCTTTAAACCAGCCTAAGGCAAATCTAGAGCGATCGTTTGGAGGGGGTCGGTAGAATGGCATACTCGGACTTGGATGATGTGGATTACCTTGTTGAGGACAACGTAATGGATGAATTTGCTTACCACCGGAAATGGAAGAGACCCATGGTAGAATGGCACATTGGCGGTGCAAGCTGGGAACAAAATGCAAATGCTGGGAATGATTCTGGTAACTGGGGAAGAACCCAACAATAGAGGGTGAATTCACTGTTTGAAAAGGTCATAGCATTGCCGAGGAAACTGAGAGCACTATACAGTTAATGCCGACGATCAAACCTAGCACTTGCGCGTGCCCTCAAGAACTTGAGCATTTCCACAATCATCAAGGTTTTATCAACAACCGCGTCAAGGGTGCTGACAACACAACATACTACCATGATGAATAGCGATGGACGATGCAGATGCAAAGGAAGATAACACTTTCTCAGATTTCACCTTAGCGAGGCCAAGGGGACGAAATCTGGATGATCGACTGAGAGACATTTAGCACTCCGCTTTCTAATGTTCTCCTTGATGTGCTAGCGTAATCCACCCATAGATATGGTTTGATATCTAGAACATCAAGTAAAAAGGTCGGACTTCGGGAGCACAAAAATCCATAAGGAACAACTACTAGAATAAGTTCTACGAGATCCTTATGGGGAGGTGGCCAACTTCTCCAATCAAGATTCTACAATATTAGGTCTCCCGGCGGGGTGTGTTGGCCACGACATCCACTTTACCAGTTATAGAGGGACCAATATTATAGTTCTTGGGGAAATGTTCCAACCATCATATCTGCCTGAGATTCAGATCTGGTTGGTGTCAGGATATTCCAGACTCATCGAGTCTAGGAAGAAAAATGAAAGTTTGCAACACAAATCGACGAGATGACGTTGCGAGATTCTCGGGAAATGAACTACGATAGTAAGCTCCAAAACATGAGCTGGTTCTGCTATAAACATGTGAACACGTTGTCCCAGACAAGCATGACCACAAAGTAGTCTTATAATAAAACACTACCGAGTTCAGGTGGGGAACCATAATCGAGGATATTGAAGTCTTGTGCATGACCTAGGATTAGCACATCAACTCCTTTTCCTGAACAAATCAGTCAGTGGCTTGGTGTGCTAGGGACACATATAGAATGGAGGTTGCAAGTCTCCGAACCACAGAATACTTCGCACGTATGCATGACTGATTTGGGATGATTCCAAAGGAAACAACATTGACTTTCTCGAATCCACGGCGGCAACTTGCATCTAATGCACATGAACTGGAGGAAGTCACTTCTTACATCCGAACATATGCTTCATGAGCTAGCATGAAGAAATGCTTTCAAAAGTTTCCAACACTAGCTTAATGTTCAACAAAATCATGGAGGAGACAAGGATGTTGTCGATGGGCTCAATAACAATTCATCCAGGTTTCCATATAAAAGGAATTCCATAGTTAAGTGAACACGATGATACCATTGGTCAGACCAAAGAATATAATGGTGTATGCTCGAGGGAAAACCACGAGTAAGACAACATTGTGAATATCGTTGGTTCTGATTTGATTTGACGATAGCCCATACTCAAATCAAAGGTTTGGGTAAGATAATATATCCAACAATTGATCACGAGGATCAACCAATAAAGATATCATCTATCTTCAACACACACACACACAAGATATCCCTTAAGATGAACTAAATCGGACAAGCTTCCATCTTCCAACTCTCCAAGTTGTTGTTCATCTTAGCCAACTAGCTCAGGGTATCCAACACCGATTCTTGGAGAGAGGGTGGTTCTCAAGAAACCAACTTGATCACGAGCTCAACATAACAGTCAGGTGACAACCTGGTGATACTTTCGAGAAGATATTCGGAAAATCACGAACTACCGATATGTTACTAAGATCGAGAACAATCTTGCTTTTCAGGGCAAGACGATATGATCAAATGAGCGAGGACTTGACAAAATCCTAACTCATCAATCGAAATGTGCACCAGGAAGATGGACAAGGTAGCACGATCAATCTTAGAATGATGATTCAAGAACCAACACGTTAAGAATGAGGTTATTGTCCATTTAACTACCAAGCAACAAGGTTGCTAGGAGTATTGATTTCACACATCACGATTCACTTGTCGACAATCCGGTTATAACAACACAAGAACCGAGAAAAGAATAATAATGGAGAGAAGTATCACTGCACCAAGAATTCATAGGATGGTGTGCAATTCCCATGATAATCTTAATATAAAGATGGTAACACTCCAGGGTGGAACAGAACAAAAACTGGATTAGTATTTTGATCTGCGGAGTACAACTGCTAAGACCCATCCCTGGATATGGATGAGGTACTGGAGTTTGTTTCTCCTAGTCATTCCGGAATAGAATGGCTTGACGGACCACAAGAGTAATAGGTGTCGATGAACAAATGCACGCATACTCTTGACTATCAAATGATAGACAGGGGTCATAATACAACTAAGAGGGACAACTCAAAGAACATATAATTTTCTGAGTTATGGAGGCATATATTAGTATGTCGAACCAAGTTCAACATGTTTCTTCCGGATAAACCATGCAGAGAGGTAGGACTGGCAGAGTCACAATATAGCATGGAGAACTCATTGAGAGCACTCTTGTTATCATCTTTTGGTTCAGAAGAACTCCTGCCAAGAATGGTTCATGGTATTTGGAAGAAGGAAAATACCATGGACCTCGAGGACTAATGCAAAAGTTACTAATATCCTCAAGGAACTAGCAAACACTATCAACATGAAGTAAGTAGAGTGAATCTCGGGTTCAGAACCCAGGAGTAGAATGCCTACTACTAAGTAGCACCACGAGATGCTTTCGAGAATGATGGCCAGAATCTTCACACTGGGAACACAAAACATTGCTAGATTACTAGGTGACTCCCTAAAACACCTAGGGTCATAATAATAGCTCCAACATATATGTCAAGGCAATAAATTACCTCAACGCACCGGTTAGTGTGCTTATTCTGACCATAAGGACATCGGGAACGGAAAGAAAGGATTTGCAAATGCATCAGACTATTTAGAAACCTGGGATGACTCGGACGGCATAACGGCTGTAAATGCTCAGAAAAGATTTGAGACATTCACAAAAATGGTGGCATAACCACTCAGAAGCACAATACCAAGGTTTCGAGATCAACACTTAACATACGGAAGTAATAGGAACTGAAACGAGGATTAAGTCCAACAATTCTATAAGTCTACGGATTAGTAACACGTGATCCTGATAGAAAGAAGAGATAGCCTAGTTCTTAATCCCCGTAGGAAAGATAAGATGACTCAGATCAGAAGGGCATAAGGTATAAGGAGTAAAAAGAGCCTTACGTTCCATCCCACAATCAATTCCCTTATATAACTAAAGAATTTCTAGACTCAACTTCGACCAGTTTGGCTTGGTAATCCTACAGGCAGTCAAGCTCTGATACCAACGCTGTCAGGACCCCGACTCAATGTCACATCGATCTAGCCTCTAACACCTCATATCACTTTGCGGCCTCACGCACGGTATTCCCACGGGTGTCGCCTTACCTTTGCCCGGGACCGTTTGCGCCTTTTGGCTCACGTATATGATGATGTCGCTAGCATCCATATGATAAGGAGCCCGGGCTGACATGACTAGTCGTAAACCCTAAGTGGCACAGACTTACAGGGACAGGCATTCATGACCCAGCATCGAACGTGTCGGTCATCAGCGAGTGAATCCAGGCTGTAGCACTGGGCTAGCAGGACTCCGGTGAACCGGGCTGTAGCGGGCTAACAGGACTCCGGTATTCATCGCGTGACATTTCCCCGAGGGGACAGACACAGGAACGAAGAAGGACACATGCCGGCCAGCCTAAGTGTTCCGGAGCAGTAGTAAGCTACCATGGCTCGGTGGAAACACTAGGAGACATTTCCCGGTAAGAGAGGCTACTAAGGATAAACAACTAGATAGCCAGATCCCACACATACCAAGCATTTCAATAACATACACACAATATGCTCGATATGTGCAAATACAACATGGCATCACAACATGACTCTATGACTCAAGTATTTATTCAATAGGCTCCGAGGAGCGAGATATTACAAACAGGGGTCTCATGACCCAACATTCAGAGCATACAAGTCAAAGCACATGCGGAAGCTTAACATGTCTGAGTATAGACAACTATAAAATGAAAAAGGCTGAGAAGCCTGACTATCTACCAGATCCTGCTGAGGGCACAAGATCGTAGCTGAGGCAACAAGCTAAACGTCGAAGTCCACGCGGTACTACTAGCGAGACCGAAGTCTCTCTGCAAAAATATAAAATAGGCAAACGTGAGTACAAATGTACCCAGCAAGACTTACATCGGAACTAACTACATATGCATCATTATCAACAAAGGGGATGGTGGGGTTTAACTGCAGCAAGCCAGCTTTGACTCGGTGGCTATCCTAAACTACGACTGCAAGTAACTCTTTTGAGGTGGCGCACACGAGTCCACATATTCACCATATCAATACACCACTATGGATCCGCTCCCGTCTCCCTACGAGAATGCCATCCATAGCACTCACGCTTATCTTGCGTATTTTAGAGTATCCACTTTCACTTGTCTATGAACTATACAGGCAACCTAGAAGTCCTTTACCGCGGACACGGCTATTCGAATAGATGATGTTAACCCTGCAGGGGTGTACTTCTTCACACACGCTCTCACCACTTACCGCCGATTACACGACATGTACTCGGCAACCTTCAAGCGGAAGCCCAACGTGGGTGTCGGCCACGGCCTGCCTAAACACTCAAGTCTCTAGTCCAGGTTTATCGCCTATTCGGGTTCCATCCATGGGGAGATCCGGCCGGAGTTTCGCTCACAGCCCCAAACGATGTGAACAGGGTTCCCGAGACACCAAACGGGCGCCCGGTACACCGTGCCACGTGCCTACCGCATCACAACCCACCCCTCCGGTCAGCGCTGCCCACGGCCTCCAGCATACTGCAAACACCAGAAACTACTTGCAACTCCTGGACAGAGGACAAGGGTGATTAAGAAGCCGAGAGGGTCCATTGGTTTCGGGCCCAATGCGTGGTAGTAGCTGAATCATGGATCACAAACACAGAACTCAGTTCCTGAGGACGGCTTCAATGAGACAACCCACCATGTACTCCTACATGGCCTCTCACCGCTACCTTTACCAAATCGTGTTCACACACTTAGCTCACACACAGTAGGACATGTTCACACACCTCTGATTCATTCCCGATGAATCAGACCTGACACAACTCTAAGCAGTAGCAGGCATGAAAAACAAGCAAGAATGAGTAGGCACAGCAGGGCTCAAACAACTCCTACTCATGCTAGTGGGTTTCATCTATTTACTGTGGAATGACAGGTCATGCAGAGGATAAAGGGGTTCAGCTACCGCAGCAAGTAACAGATGAATCGTTGTTGTCCTAATGCAGTAAAAGAGAGCAGGGCGAGAGAGTAGGATTGTATCGGAATGAACAAGGGGTTTTTGCTTGCCTGGCACTTCCGAAGATAATATAGCTCTTCATCAGTGTCATCGATCTCATCGTCGAAACCACGTCTATCGAGAGGGAACAAGCACCGACAAACAAGAAGAAACACAATCAATGCAATGCAACAATATGATGCATGATAATGACATGGCAATATGCTGGTGTTTTCAGCTAATGCACCTAGCTATGATTTAAATGAAGTTGGTTTGAATACATGATTCAAACTCCAACTCCATATATGATTATTTAAATGCCCTTTATTTGTTTTGTCCAAAACAGAGGACAAACATTGTTCAAACATGCATGAAAATGGTACAGATGGATTCCTTGAATTTTTCTGATAATTTTTCATATATAAATTATTTCATTCTGACTTAGGGTTGATTTTCTATGATTCATTGAAGTTTAGGGCATTTTCTGAAATTTCCTGAATAATAATAAATCCAGAAAATGATTTATGGCGTCAGCACCACGTCACTGTGACGTCAGCAGAGTCAACTGGGCGCCCCAGGTCAAACCTGACGTGTGGGGTCCACACGTCAGTGACACAACTAACTAACCGTGTTAACTAGTGTTAGGTTAAGCACTAATCTAGGTTAATTAGCACTAACTAAACCTAACTAATAACTAACAGGGATGGGTCCACATGTCAGCGACTAAGTGGGTTAACTAAAAGTTAGTTAGCGCTAAGCTAAAATTAGCAGGGCTCTGGGCCCACCTGTCAGTGACACGGGGGTTAATTAGCAGGGTCATTTGCCCCTAACGACGGCGCCACGTCAGCACGTCGGAGACCAGCCGACGGCGACCACAGAACACGGCGGGGCACGCCGGACTTGCGCTAGGGGCGTCGGATTGGCGCGCTGAGGGCACCAGGGCATAGCCCTCGCTCTTGCGCATCCAGAGAGCCAAATGGGAGGGGTTGGGGTGGATTGAGCTCGCCGGAGTCGAGCTCTTGGCGGCGGTCGGCGTTCGGGAGCAGCCGAGTATGGTGCTAGAGGGCACGGGAGGCGGAGCTACTGGTAGCTGCAGGTTAATGGAGGCGCGCTGAGCACACTGGCGTGCTCAGATACGGGCCGTAGTGCCCATGGCCTCGTCTGCACCATCACCGGCGGCGAGGAGCTCGCGGCTTTGGTGGAAAAGGCGGCTGGAGGAGGAGAACTTCGGCGGGGAGAGAGGGGTTCGGAGCGGGGGCTCACTGTGAGGTTGGAGAGCAGGTCGGCGTGCTCGGGGAGGCGGCGGAGACGGCGAATCGACAGACGGCGTCCGGCGGCCGTGCGTGGAGAAGACGGGTCGCTGGCGAGGCAGCAGGGCATCCGACAACGCGTGTCTCAACGGAGAGGTAGCAGGGAACTAGGCGGAGCCGATGGACTCTCTAGTAGGGCGAAACGACGGCGGTGGCTGCGGTGGTAGTGGACGGCGGCGGCGGCAGCGGTCGGGCGAGAGAGGGAGAGATCCAGGGAGGGGGGTGAGAGCGCGGGAGAGTGAGGGAGAGAGGCAGGGAGGTGCGTGGCACTCGGGGGAGGCGTCCAGAGCGTCGAGGAAGGAGAGCGGCAAGCAGGAGGTGGCTCGGCGCGTGCCGGCATGCGGTGGCCACACGCCTCGCGTCCTTCTGGCGCGAGGTGGGAGACGGTGGCGGTTCGGTGGGCTGGGCCGCTGGAATTGGGCCAGGTGGGCTGAGAGGTGAGCGCCAGGTAGGGTTTCTCTCCTCTCTGCTTTTCCTATTTCTGTTTTTTATTTTTTTTTCTTCCTCTGTTTTCATTTAGTTTAGCAACTAAATCATTTTAATAAATTCTGTAGGTTTTTATGTGGCTTGCTAAAATATATACAAAGCCACTCACAAACTTCCAAAATTATTGGAGTCATATTTAATATATATTAAATATAAATCCAAAGCAAATAGTTATTGGATTAATTCAAATGGCCAAAATAAATATCTCTGTGACTCCAAAAATATTGGTTTAAATTTTACCTCTTACCAATATTTCCATGGAATAACAGGAACATTTTCTTGGACTCATTTGAGAAGATTTAAATGTTGGTTATTTTTAGAGGTTTCCTGAGGTTTTTGAAAATTCCTCGATTCAAATTTCATTTGAATTTAAACATGATGCACACATGAGGGTCTAGCCTAGTGCATAAGAGGACCAGGGATGTGACAAGGCCAGGGCCTCCTCCTATAAATAAGACTAGCCACCCCCAGGGTAGAGGCATCTGGAGACCAACCAGAGAGAAGGACCTTAGCTAACACCACCATAAGAACTCCTCCCCCCCGAGGCAGTTCTTCCTTGTATTGTTCGTCGACAGCCCCTGAGGCAATCCACCATGCCACAAACTAGAGTAGGGTATTACACCACAATGGTGGCCAGAACTAGTATAAACCTTGTGTCCCTTGTGTTGTTCTTTGTGTAGTCTAGATCCTTGTGAAGCGACGAGACATAAGTAGGTAGGAGGTGCGATCTCCGCGTGCACCCAAGAGTTCGAACCTAGAGGGTCTGCCGGAACCCGAAATCCAACATTTGGCGCGCCAGATAGGGGTGCGCCGGAATCCTTCTCCCGCCACCTCACGTCCCGTCGCATCATCATCATCATGTCCGGTGACACAACGGGCAACCCCGATCCCTGGGTGGCCTGGCCCACCCATGCAGAGCCGCTCGCCCAGGGCGACCTCAACCCCGTGCCCCAGGCAGCCCGCGGTCCGCAGGGCGCTGCGCGCCGCGGGCGACGCGGTCAGGCTGCGTCAGCTCTCATGCCGCGGTAGGTACGGTTGGTGGCGA
Organism: Triticum dicoccoides; assembly: GCF_002162155.2. NCBI lineage: Eukaryota > Viridiplantae > Streptophyta > Magnoliopsida > Poales > Poaceae > Triticum > Triticum dicoccoides. Next base: position 607,680,472 of record NC_041393.1, on the reverse strand, counting down.
TGGCCTCAAGCCACGCTGCATCCACAGTGCCATACACCCGGCGGGAGCAGGCGAACTCAAGGGCCGCGCTCACGGTAGCCTGAGAGCTGCTGCAATGCAGGCTGCTGGAGGGCAGCCACGACGTGCTACTCGAGCGGGTGGCAAAGCTCCTGGGCTTCGCCGCCTCGGGGGCTCACCCCTTCTGCACCCAACCGCCACATCAGGCCCAAGGCGGACCGCACGGAGGCCCCGCGCGTGCCCGCGTAGCTCTGAGCAGATTCCAAGGCCACCCCAACGCCAACCTAGCCGTCAGCACCGGGCTAACAACAGCGCCGCCCCCGCCTCTGGCCAGCGAAGGAGGACTCATTACAGCCCACGGTCCCAGTGGACCGCCGCGCTACCACCCCTAGGTTGGCACATCGAGCAGGACTGCATGGCACACGGGGCACTACAGCAAAGCATTCGGGGCGGCAGCCCCGGAAGCGTATGTGCCCCACATGATGGATCAAGGGCACGCGCAGGAGGATGACCATGGCTCGTTTCTCGGCCCAAGCTGGGGGGAAGAGACACCCGAAGCTAAGCTCTTTCAAGAGCCTCGGGAAAGCCCATCGACCGCGCTGGAGGCAGCGGCTATCGGGTACCGCTAATTCCTCAGGAGGAGGCATACGCTAACCATGGATCACAGGAGGTACAGGTTATCGCGGCGGATGGCTGCCCCAATCCAGCAGCTTCCTACCCCTTAGGAGGAGGGGACCGGGGGCTGTAGGAAAGGGGCCGAGATCCGGCATCACCACCACGGCGTTCGGAGCAAGGCGTCCTCAGGAGGTAGGCCCTCTGCCGGGGAGGTGCCCCAGGGCCTACCCCCGGCAGAGGACCTGTGGTCGTCGAGGGAACCGCTGGTGACCGCTCTATCCCATCAGCGGCGTCCTCGGTCTCCGACCATTGTCGGTGGCAATAGAGTGTGGCGCAAGGCGGGGCCCTCGTTTGGCAATATGAAGCAAGGCCGGTACCTGTGAAGAAGGCCCAGTGCCTGTGAAGCTCGCCACCCCGTGACACTCTCACGTAATAATGAGTGGGGCTGTACACGCCCCGGAGTCTCTGGAGAGCCGCCCTCGGGCCTCGGGGGCTCCCGCCCACGCCCAGTGGCAGCACTTAGCTCCGCGCTGGTGAGAAGACGTCGAAGACTAGACTAGGTGCCGGACGCGGCCTTTTCTGCCTTTTTGCCTTGGTTGTCGTTTTTCCCCTATTTGAATTTAGGTTGGATTTGAGCTTGAGACTTGCGTGTGTTCGGGGAAGGGGTGTTTAGTCTCGTTCGAGCAATCTCTCGTGTTCTGGCCACCGCTTTGCGTCCATCCAGCTTCAGCTGCCTCCCCTCGTGAGCCCCTCGCGAGTCGGGCCAGGCCCAGCATGCGCGCAGCCCAGACTGCCGTCGCCGCGCCTTCTCAGGAGGCACTTGTTACAGGTTGAATGGGTTCGTTTGGGAGGCACTGAGGACACCATGGCTCCCCCCACAGGCTCGCTCAGGGCCCATGCGGGTCGAAGGTAAACAAAAAAATTGACTCATCGCGAGACCAATAACTCGGCGCAGGCATGCAGGCAACATCATGTCTACAATTACTCTAACCGCAAGTTTTTACACGAGGGGCTCCCCCTCCCCAAAATGCTCTCACCAGCTTCAGGGCCAAGCCCGAACTCTCTCTGTGTAGGGTAAAAAGCAGGAACAGGGCGCGGTCAATCGGATAAATTCCCCAATGCATCTTCAAGGGCACCTCCTGAGTCGTCGCTGGCGTCGCTGGCCTCGCCATCACCCTCTGCGTCGCCGTCAGCAGCATCCGGGCCGTTCACCACGCCGCCCTCATCAGCAACCACGACCACACCATCATTATCAGCGGTGAAGGCCCTGACGAGGGCGTCTATGTTGTCTTTCACCCAGTGCGCCAGGTCGTCCCGGATGGCCAGGGGTACCGGGGCGATGGCGGCATCGAAGTCAAAGTGAGGATCCATGTTCTGAAGGTGACTGAAGACGCGAGAAAAAGCACGCCCGAGCAGGGCACGACTCCTCTCCTCCACCAACCTGTTGGCTCTGCCTGACCGAGCCTCTAGCTGCGTCACCACATCAGTGAAAAACTGAAGGTTACCGGCATAGTTAACCACATGAGGCTGCCCAACGGCAGCCTCGCAGATGTTGCCCAGGGCCGTGTTAGCTCTCTCCCGGAGCGTGAGGAGCATGGGGCCATGCATGTGCTCCAAGGTCTGCCGCTGGCGTATCTCGTCCTCGTTCCACCGTGCGACGGCCTCCGCCATGTCCACCCTCTGCTGGAGAAGAAGCACCTCAGCGTGGGAAGAAGCCAGCTCCCCCTGTGCCGCGCGAAGGGCAGCCCCGGCAGCATCCGCGTGCTGTGTCGCTTCATCCAGCCTGGCCCTCAGGGCGATGGTCCTGCCCTCTGCTTCAACCCTGGTTAGCTCCAGCCTCTCCTCATACACACGCTCGAGGTTCGAGCGGGCCTCCGTCACCCGCCGATCAACCTCTTCTATGGCTCGGGCCTCCCGCACAGCGACATCTTCCTCCGCCTGCGCCACCATGCGCTCTCGCATCTCCAGCCGCTCAAGGTCACGGGCGCACTCGGCGGCCTCCAGCGTCAGTGCCTCCTCACATCTCTGGAGCTCTGCCTGGTCGACCGAGGCCCCCTTCATCGATGCAAGGGCCGCCTCACGCAGCTCCACCTGCTGCTCCAGGGAGTTACTCCGGGCCTGGAGTTCCCGCACTCGTTCCTCTGCAGCTTCGCGCTGCCGATCAGCCTCCCAGGCCTCCTCGACGGCCTGGGAGCAGGCCTGCCGAGAAGCCACCAGCGATGCCTCGGCCTTTGCATCATCGAGGTCACGTCGGTGGCGCGCAAGGGCAACGGCCACCTTCAGCCTGCGCCTCTCCTCAGTAAGGCGCAGGCCCTCGGCCTCAAGGTGCGCGTCCTCAACGACAAGCTCTACACCGAGCTGAATCACCGCGTCGGCCGCCCTCTGGAGAAACCCTTGGCGAAGGGTGCGGCGCTCCCGAGTGCGCTCAAGCACGTCTTCCATGTCGTCTTCCGCCCCTGGCTCGCGTGGAGGGCCACGAACCAGCACACCCCCTCTGGGCAGGGGGCTGGGGGCTGGCGCCATCGTGATGGTCGGACGCGCCCCGCCAGAAGCTCGGCCCGGAGCCTGTTCGCCCTCCAAGGAAGAATGCGAGGTAGATCCCAGCCAGTCGTCATCCACAACCAAGGCCCGGGGCAGGCTGGCCATGCCCCGGAAGGGCTAACGAAGGAGGGTCGCAAGGAGCACCGGATCAGGACGCACCGCAGGATGGCTCACCTCCCCGACCGACCTCACAACAAGGATAGCACTCGAGCTCGGAGCACTTGGGGTCAGTGTGGAGGGCAAGGCCTGGGGAGATGGCTCCTCGGCCGTCTCCGCAAACTCGGCAGGAAGGGTCCTACAGGGCAACGATCAGATGAAGCAACGGGAAAGTAAGGGATTAAGATGGGAGAAGGCTTACTCATCAATGGCGAAGTACTTCCTGCGCTTCAGTAGGCGGCAGGGGTAATCATCACCACCCAAGGCTTCCCTTCTCTTTCGGAGAGCCTCGAAGTCCACGCGGAAGCGGCCTAGGAGCTCGGCACAAGGATCAGTCTGCGGCGAGGAAGAAGCGCCAAGGTGACCAGCGTCGGGGACATTCCCTAGGCATACACTGCCAGACGCCGCCCCGTCAGGGATGGCCGGGGCCTTAGGAGCCTCAACCACGAAAGCTGCGGGCCACGGCTCAGCGCCTTCGGTCGCTGCAGGGCCGGCCTCAGGAGCCGCCACCTCGGGAGTTCCGTGCGGTGCAGTTACCCCGGCAGCAGCCCCCTCCACCCTCGGCGGCCCTTGCCTCCCAGCTCCACCACTCGAGGAAGGACCGCCGCGGGCAACCAGGAGGGCAACCACCACAACCGGGTTCTCGCGAGATCCCATGAGGTCTGTTGGGCGCAACCCCCATTCATCGAAGCTGGGCATCTGCTTCACGAAATCAGCCCTGCCTGAGCAAAGGTATAGCAAGGCACCCCCTTGCCGGACGCTGCCAAGGGAAGGATCCCCAGTCAGAATCACGAGAACCTTCCTCGGCACTTCAGGCGCCAGATCTTCCTCCTGGAGCCTCATGCGGTCTTCACGCCCCCCGAAGGCCCACATCCGGCGGGAATGACGCTGGAGTGGGGCAATGAGGCACTGGAGGAACTCCTTCACCACCTTGGGTGCCGTCACGCCAAGCGCCCTCAGGGTCGCAAAGTGACGCCAGACGAAGGTGAGCCAGGGGCTCGTGAGCATCTCATGGCCCCAGCCCAAATTGGGGAAAGCAGGGTTGGCTCCGAGAGCAGGGGGCTGGGTACTCTGACATCCACATACAGCCACCTCTCTCGGAACCCCGTCGCAGCCGGAGGAAGGCTGAAATCAATCCCCGAGGCTGCTGCCCCTGGTGCGGCAAGGAAGCTCACGCACCCTGAACATTGGGTGGGATCACTGAGGCGCAAAGAGAAGAAGTAGCGCAGCAAGGCAACTGAAGGAGGGATGCCCATCATCGCCTCGCAAACAAAAGCGAAGACGGCAAGGAGAGTAATGGATTTGGGACCCAAATGCATCATGTGAATCTGGTAATGGGAAAGCACGGTGTTGAAGAAATCAGAAAAGGGGGAAACCAGCCCCGCCCACAGGGAGTCGGCGAAGTATTGGACCTCAGTGGCTATTCTGTCAATGGAGAAGTGAGACGCGGGCCAGACCGTCATCCTCCCACACTCGTTGAAGGTGGTGGCAAGGGCGGAACTGACCTTGTCCAAGGCTTCCAGATTGAGTATGATCGACTGGTCGACGGGGGAGGCCGTCAACGGCAGCGAGCGGGGCGAGGGCTCCGGATTCTTCCCTTTCCCCTTCTTCGTTGGCGCCATGATGACAGAAAGGGGAGGGTTCGAGATTGGATTGGAAGCGGAGGATGGAGCTCTGGAGGAAGAAGAGCAGGGGACGCACAAGCGGCAAGAAGAGGGATGACTGTGTGCAACTGCGGGTCCGCCTAGCCGGGCGCAAAATAAGGAGGCGTCGGGGGACAGGGACGCCCACGTCCAATGAACCGCCACGCGGCGCCCAAGGCCGCAGGCTGTTGGGGCCCGTGGCGCTTCGCACTTTCCCCTTCGCTTCTCTGCTAAGCCAAGTCCAGGCCCGCCTTGGGCCCTGCGGCTACTGTCGGCATTCTGGGAACGGGGGTACCCAGACTTGCCTGCCTGCGGCCTGCGGCGTGGCTCAAGGGGTGGCCTAGTACGGCCCATCTTCATCAACACAAGCTCAAAACCCTCACGGGGGGCCAAGCCTCGCGGGGCGGACGACAGGAAGGTTCCTCAGGCACGGCCTCATCAGGCTGGCTCACGAGGAGGCGGAGAGATCAAGGCGGAGTACCTCACGAGGTGCCCGTGACGCAATCCATGATGATCAAAGCCAGGCGGGCGCCAGGCGGGCGCCCGCCTGCGCAGAGTCCTTGTTTCCTCTTTGGTACAAAGGGAGCAAGTGCAGGCAAGAGTATCAAGCAAAGGCAACCATTTCGGTGCAACAAGACCAAGACCAGCAAAACGGCAGGATGGAGGTCATCGTGGAGCCCAAGCCGGCATCACCGCCAGAGCCTTTGGCAGGCGAGGACCGACTTTAGTCAGGATAAGTGTACTAGATGTTCCCCTTAAAAATGACCAATTGTTGGCGCCCTTACCGCTCAATATTTGGGAAGAGGCCCAGGGCCTCCGCCTATATATAGGACTAGCCACCCCCAAGGTAGAGGCATCTGGAGACCAACCAGAGAGAAGGACCTTAGCCAACACCACCATAAGAACTCCTCCCCTCGCATGGCAGTTCTTCCTTGTATTGTTCATCATCAGCCCCTGAGGCAATCCACCACTCCACAAACTAGATTAGGGTATTACACCACAATGGTGGCCCGAACTAGTATAAACCTTGTGTCCCTTGTGTTGTTCTTTGTGTAGTCTAGATCCTTGCGAGGCGACGAGACGTAGGTAGGTAGGAGGTGCGATCTCCGTGTGCACCCCAGAGTTCGAACCAAGAGGGTCTGCCGGAACCCGAAATCCGACAGTGGAGGACGATGGGAAGACTGTGGCCCTCGCCAAGGGTGGTGCGACCGACCTCGCGAGGACTGCTGGCAGGACCAGCCTCGCGAGGGAGGCTGGAGGGATCAGCCTCGCGAGGATCGTCTGCAAGGCAACGCAGGCCTCCCTCCTCTACCACCGCAGCCAAGGAGGAATGAAGACCATCATCAGGACGAGGGAGCTGGGGGCTTCCCGGATCCGCGTGCAATCGCTTGCATCCTGGGCGGAGCTCAAGCCCCAGCCTCTCAGCGCATCTTCAAGCAGTTTGCTCATGAAGTGAATGCAGTCCTCCCCAAGCTCGAAGCCACGCGCCCCCTCAGGTGGTCAGCATGCGCCATCATGTTCAGCTCAGCAGATCAGCTCAAATGCATAGCCACAGCCGGAGTCCTCCTGATGCTTTGTTCCCCAATCATCAGCAATGTGCAAGTCATCAGGACCCTCATCGATAGCGGAGCAGGTCTCAATGTCATGTCCGTCGAGAAATCCAACAATCTCCAAGTGCCATACAATCAGCTTCAGCCAACCAAGCCTTTCTCTGGAGTCACTGATGGTTCCACAATTCCGATAGGGCAGGTCCGCCTCCCTGTCACCTTCGGGAAGCGCGACAATTACCACACTGACCTCATTGACTTCGATGTCGCGCATGTTCACCTGCCGTACAATGCCATCCTCGGGTACCCAGCTCTGGCCAAGTTCATGGTTGTGACTCATCATGGTTACAATGTCCTCAAGATGCCAGGAAGCGGCGGAGTCATCACGGTGCCCTGTGAAGAGAGAGACACAGTGTGTTCTTTGGAGCGTGCTTTTCAGGCCGCGTCAATTGAAGACCCAAATCGCGGGAGCGGAAGGCTTCCCGAGGTAGTCCCTAAGAAGAAGAAGATGTTGCCTGGTCAGAACACTCGGGAGGCAGGCTCCTCAGAGTCCACGCCTGTTCCAAGGACGCCTCCTTCTGTCGCATAGGAAGGCGCGCCCAGCGCCCTCCTCGAGCAAGGCTCGGGGGCTCTCTCCTGGAGGGCTTTTGACTTTCCTAAGATCACGAGGGAGGCGCTTGGGCACCACTTGGAGGCGTGTTTCAAAGCATGTTTCCCTTAGACAGGAGCAAGGCAAGGAGGGACAAAACCTCAGGAGTTCGTCAGCGAGATCATTCAGGAGTTGCTGGAGTCAAGAGTCATGAGTGGCAGCCGTCGCTTACCTGTCGTAGCTCCCCATCCGGGCGAGGATGGTGGGCTGCGCGTCTGCATCGACATACCAGCGCTCAACCAAGCCGCCTCTCAAGAGCACCTCTGGCCCTCACACGTGGGACGCTGCGGAGGTCCACCCCACAGCTATGTTCCCATGCCTTACGGCTTGCCGAACGCGGCTGTTATACGCCAGTGCCTCATGAGGAGCATCCTGGAGGCTCAGGCGGCCAGGCATTCCGCAGTCCTGGCAGAAATGGAGATGGTCCGCGAGGAGCCACCAGCGCCTCCGGAGCCTCCCGAGGCTCCTGGGCATGGGGGCTCGTGAACATCGCTTCCGCAACACACGATGTCCGCTACTCCAGCATCCCTTCATCTTCAACATCATCAGGTGATATCCTCCGAGTCTCATTTTTCAGCTGGGAGAGCCCTCAAGGCTGCATCATTCCCAGGCCGCGTGGGTCCGTCCCTGCAGCATGTATCCCTTTTGTCCATGTTTTTTTAGTTTGCTCTGTTGGGGGCGCCCCTCGGGCTGCATTATCCCCAAGTCGCTCAGGTCTGACCCAGCGAAGTCCGCCTTTCTCTGCGCCTATCTAAATGGATTTGCTCTTTCATGGTTAACGTGCTTGACTTGATCGCCCGCTCGATTGACACCAACTGATGAAGCTGCTCTCTAACGGCATGACGCTTGCACATGGGTCCGTCCCTGCAACGTTGACAAACCTGATTGGCTGAGCTCTGGCCGCGGCAGCCCCGCAAGACGCCACCTCACCAAGCCTTCAGTGCCCTCGTCACCCTTCCAGAGCAACCAGCCGCTGATTGGCAATTGTAACGGCAAACTCTCGTTCTTCTTGTGATGAGCTCGCAGGATCTCTTTAAGGAGCAACGTCAGGCAGAGCCTTCACATCATCTCCTTCACTCTCGTCCGCGCGAAGCGATTGCATGTTAAAGGGGGGTACCTGAGCATCGCAACTCATGGACTCTTACTGGCTCTCCAGCCCTCACCTCCTGGCCTTGTCCATGGCATCGCGACCTGGCATACCAGCGACGGCTGAGCTCGCTTGAGGGTCGGGACCTGAGGACGTAGAGCACAAAGGGGAGTAAAGGCGAGAGGGAAGAGGAACGTGGGGACCTCACCAGGCAACTCTGCAGCCGCCAATGCGTGGGCTTGGTGCCGCGCCAAGGAGTGGCTTCTGACTCCCGAGATAAGTCATCTTCCGGAAGTACTAGCTATCGCATCACCAACCTCGCACCTAATGCGGTCCCGTTTTGGCAACACCGTGCTCCTTTCTCACCGAACGATGGCTTCTTGAGCACCAAAGGGGACCTCCTGAGCATCGCGACTCAGGGGCTCTTACTGGACCCCGGGCCGCTCACCTCCTGGCCTTGACCACGGCATCGCGACCTGGCATACCAGCGACGGCTAAGACTTGCCTTGGGACCGGGACCTGTCGGCGCAGAGCACCAAGCCCTCGCGAGGTTCGAAAGGAAGAACTAAGCTAAGACAGGACGAACATCTCACACCACTTCACAACAAGGATCATATTAACAAAAGGAACTATAGGCACCTTACAAACCCCCACCGGGTGTGTTCTTGGCTCCTCACAGGAACAAAAGACGCGAATCCTAAGCAGGTCTAACTACAGGGACCCTGACAGCGGACGCCATCATCAACAGTGGGCCGCGCGAGGTCGGCGCCAGCCTCATCCAGATCGGCCACGTCGACTGCCGGGCGTGCTGGCCTTGCTCTGGGCACGGCGCGAGATCGGGGGCTCGTAGCTGTCGTCGCTCGTCGCTGGAGTCAGGAGGAGCTCGGAAGAGTCGCCAGATCCTTCGAAGCGCCTACTACCATCAGAGGAGCTGCTGGAAGAGCAGGCGACGGCAGGCCTGGTCCCTGCCACTCCAGTGCTTCGGTCGGTGCCTCTAGGACAGCACTCCAGCCGGCGCCCATCTTCGTCGAAGACCTTGAAGAGCATCAAGGAGGCGCCATCGTAATCCAGGTGGATCATGAGGGCCCCCTCCGATCGGCAGATCCGGGCGATCTCGCCCCAACCCCAGGTCATGAAGACCTTGCCTGGAGCGACGACCTCGACATCCGCTTCGGTCGCAGGAGTACGACAGTCGGCGTGCTACAGCCAGAGCTTGAAAGGCCCCCTTGGCAGAGTCTCGAAGGCGAAGGAGGGAGGAAGGCGAATCCAAGATCGAGGAGGCATGGAGGCGTGAAGCACAAGCTCGCCAGAGGAGCCTTCGATGTGAACTCCGGGAGGAATGACGCGCACCGCCGTAATCCGCTGGCAGCGACGGTGCCTCTGGCGGTGCCGCTCGGCGCCTGCGCCTTCAGGACCCTCGATCCGGGCGTACAAGGGCAATGGGAATCCAGGAGGCGGCCGCTCGAACCATGGCCTCGACACCTCATGCCGATCACCCCCTTCTCCGCGGCAAGAGACGAGCCATTTCTTCGGCGGAAGCGGGGAAGGACCCTCTCAGGGGGTTTTCCCTTTCTCTTCGGTGGAAAACCGTCGGATTTGTGCCATTGTCGTATGGTGGAGCAAGAGCAAAGAAGAAGAGGGAATGATGGACTGGAAGGGCTCACGACATTCCATACATATAGCCAGAGGAGGCCAACCGCCGGCCTCCATGATCACAGGTAATCATGACCCATTTTGCATGCAAGGAGTTGTCAATCCGTGCAGTTGTTGAGGCGTCGTGGGGAAGTAGGGACGCCCACGTCCAATCAACCGCCACGCGGCGCCCAAGGCCGCAGGCTGTTGGGGCTCGCGGCGCTTCGCACTTGCCCCTTCGCTTCTCTGCTAAGCCAAGTCCAGGCGCGCCTTGGGCCCGGGGGCTACTATCGGCATTCTGGGAACGGGGGTACCCAGACTTGCCAGCCTGCGGCCTGCGGTGTGGCTCAAGGGGTGGCACAGTACGGCCCATCTTCATCACCACAAGCTCAAGACCCTCGCGAGGGGCCAAGCCTCACGGGGTGGACGATAGGAAGCTTCCTCAGGCACGGCCTCATCAGGTTGGCTCGCGAGGAGGCAGAGAGATCAAGGCGGGGTACCTCACGAGGTGCCCATGATGCAAGCCATGACGATCAAAGTCAGGCGGGCGCCAGGCGAACGCCGGCCTACGCAGAGTGCTTGTTTCCTCTTTGGTGCAAAGGGAGCAAGTGCAGGCAAGAGTATCAAGCAAAGGCAACCATCTCAGTGCAACAAGACCAAGACCAGCAGAACGGCAGGATGGAGGTCATCGTGGAGCCCAAGCCGGCGTCACCACCAGAGTCTTTGGCAGGCGAGGACCGACTTTAGTCAGGATAAGTGTACTAGATGTTCCCCTTCAAAATGGCCAATTGTTGGCACCCTTCCCGCTCAATATTTGGGAAGAGGCCCAGGGCCTCCACCTATAAATAGGACTAGCCACCCCCAGGGTAGAGGCATCGAAAAATGAACCAGAGAGGGATCGAGAAATCAACCAGAGAGGCATCTGGAGACCAACGAGACAGAAGGACCTAAGCTAACACCACCATAAGAACTCCTCCCCTCGCGAGGAAGTTCTTCCTTGTATTGTTCATCATCAGCCCCTGAGGCAATCCACCACACCACAAACTAGATTAGGGTATTACACCACAATGGTGGCCCAAACTAGTATAAACCTTGTGTCCCTTGTGTTGTTCTTTGTGTAGTTTAGATCCTTGCGAGGCGACGAGACGTAGGTAGGTAGGAGGTGCGATCCCCGCGTGCACCCCGAGTTCGAACCTAGAGGGTCTGCCGGAACCCAAAATCCGACAGGTCTCATGAGGATACTATCTCCAAGATAGAGGAGCATAGTCGTGACTATGCCGATGAGATTGCAGATCTTTCCATTTCTCTAAAGTAAGAGCAAGATCTTCGTTTGACTCTTGAGGAGTCACACAATGTCGATCATGCTAAATTGCAAAAAGGTCTTGATCATGCTATTCTTCTTACTCGTGTGCTTAAATCTAAGAAAGTCGAACTTGGGGTTGTCCATGCTAGACTCAAGGAAGAGTTTGATATACTTGACAAGTCTCACAAGGTCTTGAAGGGTGTTCATGCTTCTCTCAAAGATTCTCATGATCAACTCCAAGTGAAGCTAACCAGGGAGATTTCCACTTGTCCTCCTTTCGTTCTAATTGATAATGCCCATGCTACTAACCCTTGTTGTGAGCATGTGCATCTTGTGGAGGAAAATGCTAAGTTGAAAGAGAAACTTGAGAAGGGCCTTGTGACTTGCATACAAGGCGAGAAGAACCTCAACGACCTTTCGAGCAATCAAAATAAAGTTGTGGCAAAGAAAGGACTTGGATTTGCTCCCAAGTCAAAGAAGAAGCACAAGAACAAGACCAAGCAACCTCTCCCACTTAAGAAAACTTTTGTCAAGGCGGTGAGGGTGCACATGAGAAGAATAAGAACAAGGAAGTGGGTGGTAATGCCAAGAAGGGCAAAACTGTCCCTAACAACAAAGTCGGCGACTTTAACCCTTCTTATATTTTGTGCCATGCTAGTGATGGGCATGTTTATGCTAAATTTGTCGGTTCTTACTATGAGTACATTGAATGGTCTATTCGGGTTCCTAAGACCCTTGTTTCTAATATCAAAGGACCCATTCAACAATGGGTACCTAAATCTTCCAAGCATTGATCTCTTGTAGGAGTTTGCTTCCGATGGGGTGTCTTGGTTGCTCGATAGTGGAGCAACAAATCATATGACTGGGAGCAAGGACTTGGTGGTGGATGTGCATCCAATTCCATCTATGCCCACCCATGTCCAATTTGGTGATGCCTCAACTTCTAAGGTATTGGGACTCAGTAAGGTGGTCATCTCTCAAGATTTATCTATTGAGAAAGTCATGCTTATTGAGTCCCTTGCATGCAATTTACTTTCCGTTCGTCAACTTGCACTTATGGGCTTTGCAACATTCTTTGATCTTGATACCATGGCCCTTTTGTGGAGCAAGACTCTTAAAGTAGCCTTGCTGGGCATGTCGAGAACGGTCTCTATGTGGTGAACTTCTCGGAGGGACCCACTAAGACCGTGACTTGCCTAATGGCTAAGGTTGATGTGGGTTGGCTTTGGCATCGCCGACTAGCCCATGTCAATATGAGATCCTTGCAAAGTCTCCTCAAAGGTGACCACATGTGTGGACTAACAAATGTGAGTTTTGCCAAAGATCGTGCTTGCAGTGCTTGCATCAAAGGAAAGCTTCATGAAATGGCTCACCGTCCATCAACTATCATCTACTCAAAGAGTCCCTTGGAGATCCTTCGCATGGATCTCTTTGGTCCTCTGTCCTTTGATAGTCTTGGTGGAAGAAAGTATTGCTTGGTGATTGTGGATGACTACTCAAGATATACATGGGTATACTTCTTCAAGAGGAAGAGTGAGACTCAACAAACCGTCACCAACTTTGCAAATGAAGCTCAACGTCAACATGATGCAAAGATCTTGATGATTAGAAGTGATAACGGCAACGAGTTCAAGAACTACACCTTGGATGAGTTTCTTAGTGATGAGGGGATCAGGCACCAATATGCCACACCTTATACCCCTCAACAAAATGGTGTGGCAGAAAGGAAGAACCGGATGTTGATGGATGCAGCAAGGACCATGATGGCAGAATTCAAGTCTCCATACAACTTTTGGGCCATCAACACTGCATGTCATGCATCCAATAGGCTCTACCTTTGCAAAGGCTTAAACAAGACTCCATATGAGATATTTACCGGCAACAAGCCCAACCTCAAATATTTCGGGTTGTTCGGTTGTAAGTGTTTCATTCTCAAGAAAGGTGTTTGTTTGTCTAAATTTTAACCTAGTGCTCAAGAGGGCATTTTTGTTGGTTATGCTACAAACTCTCATGCTTACCGTGTTCTCAACAAGTCCATCGGACTCATTGAGGAGACGTGTAACATGGAGTTTGATGAAAATAACGGCTCCCAAGTGGAGCAAAGTGGTCTTTGTGATGTAGGTGATGAAATTCCTCCCCAAGCCATAAGAAGAATGGGGATTGGTCAAATACTCCCCATTGAGGAACCCCTTGTGGCCGAAGGAGAAGGACAATGCTCTACTCAAGTAGAGCCATCACCTACGCTAGACCCACACGCTTCCGAAGAACAAAATGAAGGCCCTCGACCCTATGAACAAGATCAAGGGCAAGATCAACCTCATGGAGATGGTGATGCACCAAATGATGCCCAAGATCAAGTTCATGCCTCTGAGCTCGCTCAAGATCAAGAGCTAACTCAAGGTCAAGATCAAGCTCAAGACGGTGCTCAAGATCAAGAGCAAGCTCAAGGAGATTCTCAAGATGTGCAAGATGATCCTCAAATGCCCATTGAGGAACTTTTGGAGCGACGTGCCGCTAAGGTGGCTTCCAAGCTCGAGCGTCAACAACATGTCATGGAGAATGTGCTTGGAAGCTTGAGAAAAGGGGTAACTACTCGTAAACAATTGTCAATTTTTTGTGAGCATCACGCGTTTGTTTCATGTGTTGAACCCCAAAAGGTAAATGAGGCGCTTGATGATGTGGATTGGCTTGAAGCTATGCATGATGAACTCAACAACTTCGAGCACAATCAAGCTTGGGAATTAGTGCCAAGGCCAATGGAGAAACATAATGTCATTGGAACCAAATGGATCTTCAAGAACAAGCAAGATGTGAATGGTGTGGTAGTTCGAAACAAGGGATTGGTGGCACAAGGCTACTCCCAAGTCGAGGGTATCTACTACGATGAAACCTTTGCCCCTGTTGCTCGTCTTGAATCTATTCGCATGTTGCTTGCATATGCTGCTCATCATGATTTTAAATTGCAACAAATGGATGTGAAAAGTGCATTTCTTAATGGTCCTTTGAATGAGTTGGTGTAGTCAAACAACCTCGGGATTCGAGGATCCCAAGTTCCCCACTCATGTATACAAACACAAAAAGGCACTCTATGGCCTTAAGCAAGCCCCACGTGCATGGTATGAGCACCCTATCGAGTTACTGCAAGATCGTGGGTTTGAAATTGGGAAAATCGATCCCACTCTTTTTACTAAGAGGGCCAAAGGGGATTTATTAATATGCCAACTATATGTCGATGATATTATTTTTGGTTCTCCTAAAAAATCTTTCAGTGATGAGTTTGCCGCACTAATGACCAAGAAGTTTGAGATGTCTATGATGGGAGAGTTGAAGTTCTTTCTTGGTTAGAAGTCAAGCAAAGAAGAGAAGGAACATTCATCAACCTAGCCAAGTATACCCAAGACATGCTCAAGAGATTCAAGCTAGAAGATGTCAAGCCGGTCAAGTTGCCAATGCCTACCAAATGCAAGCTTGACAGTGATCCCAATGGTAAAGCGGCGGATCAAAAGGTATATCATTCCATGATTGGATCCTTGCTTTACCTTTGTGCATCTAGACCGGATATCATGTTGAGTGTGGGAATTTGTGCATGGTTTCAAGCTACACCTAAGGAAAGCCACTATGCGACAGTCAAGCAAATCTTTCGATATTTGGCTCATACCCCAAACTTTGGCTTATGGTACCCCAAAGGAGCAAGCTTCAATCTCATGGGTTACTCGGATTCTGATTTGGCTGGAGATTGTGTGGAGAGGAAGTTAACTTCCAGAGGGTATCAACTCCTTCGCCGCTCTTTGGTGAGTTGGTCTTCAAAGAAGCAGAATTATGTGTATCTTTCATCCACCGAGGCAGATTATGTAGCCGCCGCAAGTTGTTGTGCACAATTACTATGGATGAGGCAAACTTTAAAGGATTACAGTGTCACTTGTGACAAAGTGCCTCTTCTATGTGACAATGAAAATGCTATCAATATGTCTCTCAACCCGGTGCAACATAGCAAGATGAAGCATATTGAGATTCGCCATCATTTCATTCGAGATCACATCAAGCGAGGAGATATTGATATCATCTACATCAACACTCAAGAGCAACTAGTGGATATTTTCACCAAGACTAGATGAAGCAAGATTTCGCGAGTGAAGGCATGAGCTAAATATCATTGATTTGAGCAATGTGGCTTGAATCTAGGCACTCCCCACCACACTCATCATCATATCTTACTCTATATGTAGGCATGGATTTAGGGGGGGTGTTGTTCTCTCAATGAACTCTCCCTCCCCCTATTATGCCAAAATTAACCCAATCTCTTTCACATTAGCCATTCTTGATGGTACTTGTGCTTCAAAGATGAGTTTTGGTCATGGGCCCAAGGTTAAAATCTTCACGGTGCCATACCAATTGACTCAAACATAGGTGGCCTTGGCCACCGCCCTCTCTTGAGAGGTGCTTTCTCGAGTAGTTTCCTTAGGGTGTTGTTTGTGCTTTGAGTTACTCCAAGTTGCCCTTGATTTATTTGTCTTTCGAACTTGGAGTATCTCTTTCCTGTGATATATGTTTGAGTCTCCTTCCCAAGCCTTTCTCTATGCTTCAACCACCCTAGTTTTGCATAAGCCATCTTTTAATTTCTGGGATGTTCTATCTCCCTGTCGGCGGTACTACTGCTGTGAGGGAGCGGTACTACCTCTTAAAGTGGTACTACCGTTCCATTCACGGTACTACCGCTCGTGCGGTACTACTGGGCCTCCTGCCCGGCGGTACTACTGCTACTCCTAGCGGTACAACCGCTTAACAAGATGCTGTGGGGGTTAAGCGTCGGGCAGGGGAAGTTCTAACTCCCCCATACCCTTTCACTCTCCCTACCATGCCTCTCTCTCACACAGGCGACGAAGCTCTGCCCCGGCCGCCGCTCCGGCTGGCCGATTCCTTGTTGTCTTCAGTGATTTCATCCAGTGGAGTCCTTCCCACCACGTCCTCTCTCCATGGAACCCGGTATTGCCCCCTTTGGTTGTTCCTACGGTTCTATCTTTTGAATCTAGGTTTCTCAGGCAGTGCATGTTGGTTCCTCAATTTTTGTCTAAATCAGGGCTTGAGTAGGACATTGAATGATTGCTAGATACACTACTGGAAATAGCTTCTTTGCCATCCGCCATGGCAGACGGCAAAGGCATAGATCCCAGACGGCAAACATCTTTGCCGTCTGGCAGCAGACGGCAAACTGTCTGTCTGAACAGGTGCCAGCAAAGGCCTTCTTTGTCGTCCTCTTTTGCAAAACTGACAGCAAATGATTGTGATGTCCGCCGTCTGAGGCCAGCAGACGGCAAAGACTACAGACGGCAGTGGGGTGGCGTCAGAGCCGTTAGGGCGTTAACGGTGCTCTTTGCCATCTGCCAGCAGACAGCAACGATTCAAAGGTCTTTGTCGTCCACCAGCGGATGGCGAAGAGCTCAGTTAGGCCAGCACTAGGAAGCTGCTACGTGGCTAGCTATGCCATCCGCTAGCGGACGGCATAGATTCAAAGGTCTTTGTCGTCCGCCAGCAGACGGCATAGCTGGCCAAATAGGCAGCCAGTGTTCCCAGTGTCTATAGGAAGCTGCCACGTGTACTCTTTGTCGTCCGCTAGCAGACGGCAAAGAGCTTTGTCGTCCGCTAGCAGATGGCAAAGAGGCTATATATCCCCTGTTTGCATTTATATCAATTTAATTTCACTGGAATTCACACACAGATATACATATATTTATTTTTTTCACAGGCATAGCAAACATATGATCTATGCAACACATATATAGCTCCATCCATGACAACATATATACATACATAAGAAACATAGTATCATCCATACATCTTACACTACTATCACAATATTCATCCAACACATTGTTCCATGCATCCATATAACAAGTTCCACATTATTCTTCAATAAAAACAAAAAGAAGAACAGAGAAACAAGCACTCCATCCATGCAAGCTTCCATATAATGAATTAAATCTGCAAAATGGGAAACAAGAAAGTTAGAAGAAGAAGATGAAGAAAACTAGAAGAAGAAGAAGAAGAAGAAGAAGAAGAAGGAGAAGAAGACTAGAAGAAGGAGAAGAAGACTAGAAGAAGAAGAAGTAGTATAACTTCTTCTTCTTCTTCTTTTCTTCCTATTCCTTCTTTTCTTCCTCTTCCTTGATTTTCTTCATCTTATTATGTCATAAATGGACTAAATAGGCTAAATAAGAAGAAAAGTGCCATTTTGGAGCTAACGTAGCAAATTATGCCATTTTTTACCTAACTAAGCTTATTGTGTCTTTTTAGAGGACAACAAGCTAAGTATATGACATTTATGAGGTTAGCAAGGTTATGATGCCATTTACGAATAAAGACAAGTAAGAGGAGGAAAAGAAGAATAAGAGAAGAAGAAAAGAAGAAGAAGAAGAACTTCTTCTTCTGTTCTTCTTCTTCTTTTTTTCTTCCTATTCCTTCTTTCCTTCCTCTTCCTTGATTTTCTTCATCTTATTATGTCATTTGTGGACTAAATAGGCTAAATTATGTCATAAATGGACTAAATAGGCTAAATAAGAAGAAAAATGCCATTTTTGATCGAACGTAGCAAATTATGCCATTTTTGACCTAACTAAGCTTATTGTGTCATTTTAGAGGACAACAAGCTAAGTATATGACATTTATGAGGTTAGCAAGGTTATGATGCCATTTATGAATAAAAACAAGTAAGAGGAGGAAAAGAAGAAGAAATAACTCTTCTTCTTCTTCTTCATATTCCTTCTTTCCTTCCTCTTCCTTGATTTTATTCATCTTATTATGTCATTTGTGGACTAAATAGGCTAAATTATGTCATAAATGGACTAAACAGGCTAAATAAGAAGAAAAATACCGTTATCACGGAGGTGTAGGAATGGTCGGGGCTGCGCCTTTGGCAGACGGAAGTGAAGGACCGGTCGGGGTTCTGGCATTGGCAGACGCGGAAGGATTGGTCGATGCTTGTCGGGAGCCATGCTGAACCAAAGATCATTTCCAATAATGTCTCGTTAGCATGATGCAAACTGAAATGTGAATAGTAGTAACTAAGGACCATTCAAATCAAACTCACCGTGCCTGCCGAAGCAATCTGGGGCATCAGCGGAGGGGCCTGACCGTTTTTCTCGCACATGGTCTGCACATTTGGTTCTCACGAGTTAGTCATATTAGTTAGTAATGCGAACATTACATGCATGATTGGGCTAATATGCACAAGAAACGTACCACGATGAGCTCGTATAGGGCCCGGTGAGACGCCTCATTCTGGTTCCTCTCCTCCTCCAACAACTTAGCCGTCTTCTCCTCCCTCTCCCTCTCCCTCTCCGCCGCCTCCCTTTTTGCCTCCTCCCAAAGCTCCTGGGTCATCAATCTCTATTTCTGAACCGCTGCCTGCAACACAACACTCCTTGTTAGCATTGTAATCATCGATGGACGCACACACAATGTAATGGAGGAAAGGTCAGAGAGTCCGTATAACTAACCACCATGGCGAGCTCTACGGGACGTGCACGAGGCGTTATCTCAGGATCAGAGCTACTCTGGCGCTTCTTGGTCCGCGGGAGAGTCTTAGGACAAT
This sequence comes from Triticum dicoccoides, assembly GCF_002162155.2. Taxonomy (NCBI): domain Eukaryota; kingdom Viridiplantae; phylum Streptophyta; class Magnoliopsida; order Poales; family Poaceae; genus Triticum; species Triticum dicoccoides. The sequence goes on along the minus strand of NC_041393.1, from coordinate 607,661,714 downwards.
GTATCAGTCCATCACCAATGGCTTGAGAGCCATGGGACCTCCCTCCACCAGATATCATCACCGACTCTGTATCAAAAGGATCCTGGCTTGGGTTAAAGTCCTCCCCTTTCCTATTCTTCCCCTCGTCTCTGTACTTCACAAGCTTGTGGTGGGAGGAGATGTTGGTGAAGTTCTCTAGATGATCTAGGTCAGACTCCGTGAATGCCTTGGCCTTCTTGTACGGGGCCATATGGGCCATGCCATAGAGGTCGAACAGAGTAGGCACATGCTTCTTGTGGTAGTGCGCCTGAGAGAGAGGAACAAAATATTAGTTAATTAGAGCTCAAGCTAGCATTAAGAATGATGTTACTATGTCAATAGGTCATTTTGGAGCTAAGAAAGGTTAGTATGTCATTTTTGAGGAAAATAAGCTAAGTTTAGGTCATTTTGGAGCTAACAAAGATTATTATGCCATTTTTGACCAATGTATGCTAATTATGTCATTATTGAGCTATCCAAGGTAGTTATGCTATTTTTTAGCTAACTAAAGCATATTAAGTCATTATTGAGCTATCGAAGGTAGTTATGCCATTTTTTAACTAACTAAAGCATATTAAGTCATTTTTGTAGAGCTATCTAAATGTTATTATGTCATTTTAGAGCTAAATATGTCATTATTGAGCTATCCAAGGTAGTTATGCTATTTTTTAGCTAACTAAAGCATATTAAGTCATTATTGAGGTATCGAAGGTATTTATGCCATTTTTTAACTAACTAAAGCATATTAAGTCATTATTGAGCTAATTATGTCATTATTGAAGTATCCAAGGTAGTTATTATGTCATTTTAACTAACTAAGCATATTAAGTCATTTTGGAAAGGATAAATGCTACCATGAAGAATGAAATTGCATGAATCATGTGGCAAACCAGATACCCAGTTATCCCCGTACTCAAACAGGTTGGAGCTCCCTTGATGGTGTGGCACACCTTCCATTTGGTCGCTCTTATCCTTGGCCCTTTGGTGTTTGAGCCGCCGTTCAGGAGAGCACCACGCATCCACCAAAGCCTCCCAACAGTCCATCTTATCGACACACCATCTCGGGGGCACCTAAGTGAGTTAAGAGAAATTTCAGCGCTATGAATCAAATCAAGAAAACTAAGTTCAAGGCCTTAAGAATAGGTATAATTACCGACAAGTACTTCTTCCTACTCAGAAACTTGATGCGACACTTCTTCTTGGCCCCCCTAATACCCTGTGAGGCATAGTAGTCTTGAACAGCCTGCACCCAAGCCTCGTGCCGTAAGTTCTGAAGTAGGCACTTGCACTCGACTTCGACAACCATAGCCACGGCCTCCTGTTCTCCCTCTAAAACCCTGTAGAAGGCCTGCAATCAAAGAAGACAACAATGATTAGTACAATCACTAGGTAGGTAGTATTCATTTTTAATTCTCTAAAGGAGAAATTACCCAAAACCGACGGAACACAATGTCAGCCACCATCTCGCACGCGACACCGGCGACCATCTCCCCTGGAGGGGCCGAGGCAACAGAGTACAGCTCCCAGCTCAGTGCTAGCTGTGGAACCTAACCCTCACTGGGCATCATGACCCACCCAGGGAAGTGCTACCGGCAAAGCGTGCCAAGGACCTGGTTGGGCCTGTGGACACCACGGTCACGGTGGTATACCCAGCCCCTGCAGTATGACAAGGCAAATGCATTAGATATTAATTTGAAGGAACATGAAGGCAAATGGTTAAAAAAATAGTAAATGCACTTACTTCAACCCTTTAGGCGCAATCAACCACCTCTGGTCGGGGGTCGTCGACACGGGCGGGAGCTTTATACCGCCACGCTTGTAGACCTTCTTGCCCTTCTCAACCATCTCATCCTCACTGTAGCTATCATCTAAAAAGGTGTCCTCACTACCATCATCCAGGCCACTAGCCTCCGGAGTCTCGTGGGAAGAAGACGACAGGACCGGAGTCTCGTGGGAAGAAGACGGCGGGACTGGAGTCTCGTGGGAAGAAGATGGCAGGACCGGAGTCTTGTGGGAAGAACACGGCGGGACCAGAGTCTTCTGGGACAAAGACCCCATGACTGAAGTCTTCTGGAATGAAGACCCCGTGACCGGAGTCTTCTGGGACGAAGACTCCAGGACCGAACTCACGTAGGTCGAAGGATCAGCGACCCAAGTCTGGTGGGGCGAAGGATCAGCGACCGAAGGCTCATGGACCAGAGTCCAAGACGGGTCCACGTCAGACGGAGCAGTCCTATGGTTGGGTGAATCAGCTGAGGGTGGCGGCGAGGAAGGCGTAGCAGCCTTCCTACCTCTCCCGCTGCCACGTCCACCTCTACCAGCCTTCTTCGTCCTCCCTCGACCTCTCCCAGCCGAAGTAGAAGCGCCCACTGCAGTTGTCTGCGTACTATCTAGCATCGCTCTCCGGAGGGGCTGGGGTGCAATATGGAACCACCCCTGAGAGTAGCGCTTGCAGGAGGCTCGGGGCGCTCTGGACCCTTGCCCACCATCCTGTCAGCACCTACAATGACAAAAAGTAAACGAAATTAGTACAACATAAAAAAATTGGATACCTGACATGAACATAATAATATGTATATAATTTAAGTGTATCATCATCATGAACATAATAAAAATACACCCGAACAACACAAATGTATATGATGTTTTTGTATCATCATCATGTCCGGGGTCGATCGGGGTGTCAGGGTGTCGGGGTGTCGGGGTCGGGGTGTGCTGTTAGGTTGTCAGGGCGTGGTGTCAGGGTGTCAGGGGTCGGGGTTGGCGTGGGGGGGTCGAGGTGTCCATTGTTGGGGTCTCAGGGTGTC
>NC_041393.1:607624032-607657229 GCF_002162155.2 Triticum dicoccoides | reverse complement strand
GGTCAGCGGCGGCGGCGCGGGCCAGTGGGGGGGCGACATGGAAGGGGTGGCGGGGGTGCGGTGGAGGTCGGGGCGCCGCAGGGGAGGGGTGCGTGGCAGCGGGGCGGCCGGCTACGGCAGACGGGGTTGGCGGCGGCGGCGCGGTTATGGGTGGGGAGGGAACGAAAGCAAGAGAGAGTGGAGAGAAGAGACAGAGGACGGGGGCGGGACGGCCGTTAACGTGCCCGCCTCTTTGCCATCCGCCAATGGTCGGCAAACATTCTTTGTCGTCCGCTTGCAGACGGCAAAGAGGTGGGGTCTGTGGGCTTGGGTTGGTTACACAATAACTGGACCCACCAACCTCTTTGCTGTCTACTAGCGGACGGCATAGTTTCTTTGCCATCAGCAAGCGGACGGCAAAGAGCTGGCTGATGGCAAACACCTTGTTTGCCATCAACCACTTCTTTGCCATCCCTTTTCGTGTGCCTAGCGGCAAAAAGACCTTCTTTGTCGTCCGCCACCGGACGGCAAATAAGCTAATTCCAGTAATGATAGGAGGATTGGAGTTTTAGTTGAGCATTTTTGAATTTGTGACCTCCGGTAGTACCAGATCTGGGAAGGTCATGCGTCAATTCCCAGAGTGGTACTACCGCTGCAGGTCTACCGCTATGACGGTACTACCGCCCCTGTTCCGCGGTACTACTGCTCGAGGCTGTAGGACCTTGAAGTATGTCTAGAGGGGGGGTGATTAGACTACTTGACCAATTAAAAACTTAACCTTTTCCCAATTTTAGACTTTGGCAGATTTTAGCCATCTTTGGACAAGTCAAGCGATCACCACACAAATCAAGCAAGCATGAAAAGAGTATATAGGTAGTGGAAATTAAAGCACGCAACTTGCAAGAAAGTAAAGGGAAGGGTTTGGAGGATTGAAACGCAATTGGAGACACGGATGTTTTTGTCGTGGTTCTGATAGGTGGTGCTATCGTACATCCACGTTGATGGAGACTTCAACCCACGAAGGGTAACGGTTGCATGAGTCCATGGAGGGCTCCACCCACGAGGGGTCCACGAAGAAGCAACCTTGTCTATCCCACCATGGCCGTCGCCCACGAAGGACTTGCCTCACTAGCGGTAGATCTTCACGAATAGGCGATCTCCTTGCCCTTACAAACTCCTTGGTTCTACTCCACAATCTTGTCGGAGGCTCCCAAGTGACACCTAGCCAATCTAGGAGACACCACTCTCCAAGAAGTAACAAATGGTGCGTTGATGATGAACTCCTTGCTCTTGTGCTTCAAATGATAGTCTCCCCAAACCTCAACTCTCTCTCATAGGATTTGGATCTGGTGGAAAGAAGATTTGAGTGGAAAGCAACTTGGGGAAGGCTAGATATCAAGATTCATATGGTAGGAATGGAATATCTTGGCCTCAACACATGAGTAGGTGGTTCTCTCTCAGAAATGGTAAGTTGGAAGTGTAGGTTTGTTCTGATGGCTCTCTCAACGAATGAAGAGGAGGTGGAGGGGTATATTTAGCCTCCACACAAAATCTAACCGTTACACACAATTTACCAAACTCGGTGGGACCAAATCAACAAACTCGGTCGGACCGATTCAGTAAACCTAGTGACCGTTAGGATTTTCGGTGGGACCGACATGCAACTCGGTAGGACCGATATGGTTAGGGTTAGGGCATAACGTAATCTCGGTGAGACCGATTACACAAACTTGGTGAGACCGATTTTGGTAATTAGCTAACCAGAGAGTTGGTCAGGTAAACTCGGTGGGACCGATTTACTCTTTTCGGTGAGACCGAAATGTTACAAAAGGGAAACAGAGAGTTTACATTGCAATCTCGGTGGGACCGATTGCTCACTTTGGTTAGACCAAAACATTACGAAGGGAAACAGAGAGATTACAATCCCATCTCGGTGAGACCGAGATCCCTATCGGTAAGACCGATTTGCCTAGGGTTTGTGGCAGTGGCTATGACATTTGAACTCGGTGGCGCCGAATAGAAAGAATTGATGTGACCGATTTTGGCTTTAGGTTTAGGTCATATGAGGATGTGAGAAAGTAGTTGAGGGTATTTGGAGCATATCACTAAGCACTTGAAGCAAGAGGCTCATTAAGCAACACCTCATCCCTCCTTGATAGTATTGGCTTTTCCTATAGACTCAGTGTGATCTTGGATCACTAAAATGTAAAATGAAGAGTTCTTTTGAGCTTGAGCCAATCCTTTGTCCTTGATATTTTGAGGGATCCACTTTCATCATCCATGACATGCCATTCATTGAGCTTTCCTGAAATAATAGTCTTGGAATAGCATTAGCTCAATGAGCTATATGTTGTTATGAATTACCAAAAGCACCTAGGGATAGTTACACTTTCAATCTCCCCCTTTTTGGTAATTGATGACAACATATAGATCAAAGCTTCGACAAATGATAATAAGATTGAAAAACATCGTCGCTTTGAGAAGTATGTGATAAGCAAGAGCTCCCCCTAAATTTGTGCATAATTTAAGATTTGCTTTGGACTGCAAATGCACAAGGAATTAGGCTCATGGGTTACTCTTCCATGTCACATACATCTTGGTGGAGCGCTCAAAATAATAAAGGTTGAATACATGCACTCATCACCCAGCAAAGTGAATGATCATATAAGGATAGGTAAGATCATATCATCAAACAGGCATACGTGTAGCTTATGATCAAACACATGATCATCAATGTCTCATAGATAATAGCATAGTATCTCAAGCAATCAAAAGCAAACAAAGTTTAACCACCAAAGCAACAGAGAACAAAAGCAACACTCTCTCTCTCTCTCGAAGCCTATGATCTATACATTTTTCTCCCCCTTTGGCAACAAGTTACCAAAAAGTTCATCAAAAATGCATAGTGCTAGATCGACTCTCAGGCTTGATCTTCAGGTGGTGGTGTTCGGAGAACTCCAAGAATGAAGGCTTCAGTCGATGTAGATGGAGCTGGAGGAGTTGGTGCTGGAGCTGGTTGCCCTGGAGCTGTAGGAGCAGTTGCTGGTGTAGATGATGTGGCTCTAGTGTCTGTCACAGGCACTACAGTTGACCTCTGAGCTCTAGGCACTCTAGCAAATGCATCAGTGGTTGTCTTGCCCTTCCTCTCCTGCATGTCTTCCTGAAGCTGCTCCACAACTGACTGAATCTCAGTTACTTTGACATCTAGATCATAGAATTTTTGTTCCATGATTCTTTCCAGGCTCTCCTGGTTTTGAGTTAGGGTGGCCAACCCCTTCTCAATCCTCAGTGTTGATGCTATCAAGTAACCAAGCTGCTCCTGCTTGTTCTTCAATAAGTACTCAGATGCCTCCTCTTGAGTTGGCATCTTGGCAGCCTTCTCTTTCCTTGCTTTCTCCTTCTTCTCTTGAGCTTGCACTGATGATGGTTCATTTTCATTCATGACAACCTGATTGTCCTCAAAGTCTGGATAAAGAGCAAAGTGTTCCTTATCCAACAGATATTTTCCTGTTCCCATCTTTGAGTTAATCAACTCCTGAATTTGTGGGGCATATCCACCACTTCTCTTCTGGTCTGTTGCTGTCCTCTTAATGGTCTCAACCATAAGGCTCATGACCTTGAATTTCTGTGGCACATCAAATATATGCAGCAAGTTGATTGCATGCCCTCTGATCATGCTCTAGTCACCTGACTTGGGAAAAAGAGTGTGCCTTAGGATCCAGTTGATCGTAGGCAGCCCTGACAGAAGAAAGTGGACTGATCCAAACGAGAAAGTCTCAAGAGCTTTGTCTGGGATCTCCTTGTACATATGTGACATAGTATTGTGTCCCATTTTCTTCTTGGCATAGACATCCAAGTCATCTTCACTCTCCTTGGGGGCATTGATCAGCCTAGCCCATTCCTCTATGGTTGACTGGTACCTCATACCTTTTGACATCCAAACTATCCTGCCATCTGGATAGAAGTGTGTTGTGGAGTAGAATTGCATAATGAGTTCATCATTCCAGTTGGTGAGCTTCTGCCCAACAAAATCTGCAACTCAACAAGCTTCAAAACTGGCATAAACTCCAGGATAGTGTTCTTCATTCTCCTTCATGTAGGTCCAGTCGACCCACCTCATATCACACACTATGGGCTTCTTGTCCAACAAGATTGTCTCATAGAAGTCTTGCTGTTCCTTTGTATGGAACCTGTAATCAACAGCAGTCCTTCTCCTGGTGGCATATGGATCTGTCATTCTCCACAGCCTCAACCCTGAGTCTCTCCTGATATTCATGTCCTCAGCCACAGGATGAGCATCATTGTGGTCTGGAATCTTGGGCTTTAGCTTCCTCAGGACTTGTCCTTCATCCTCTTCCTCATCAGCAACTTCAGGCACTAGGGCCTTGTTCTTCTCAGCAGCTGGAATACTCCTGGTATTCCTCTTTGGTGCATTCTTGGGCTTGGGGGCAGCTTTGGGTGCTTCTTTGGGCTTTGATGTTGCAGCCCCTGATTTCATAGCATCACCCATCATCTTTTGTGCCTTGGGTGCTGGTGCAGCAACCTCTTCGTCCTCTTCCATCATGGAATGTTACCCAACAACTCTGGCTATGGTCTTTTTGACCCTCTCTTTCCTTTTCTTTCCTTCAGTAGCATCAGGCTCTTTGAGTTGGGATTCCAAAGGAATTTGAGTGGAGACTCTGGGTTTGGACATTGGTTGTCTACCTGCAGGCCTTTTGATCTTCATGCCTAGCTTTACTGCAGTTGAGCTATACTTCTTCTTGAGCTCTACTTTCTTGGAAGTAGCCTCATCTTCTTCTGCTATATAATCCTCATCCTCAGATTCTGAGGTTCTCTTCTTCCTTGTCCTGGTGGCATCTTTAGGCAGATTGCTTGGGGTACTCCTGCTGCCATCATCTGAAGAACTTGAGGGACTAGTGCCCTCACTCATGTGAATCTGCTGTTCTGACTTGTTCTGACTATCACTTTGGTCTGACATGCTGAAATCACTGACTGCTGACCCTGTGAATAGTTATAGATGAGATAGAATGGATGAGCATCACAAAATTCAGAGATTTTTGCAAGGTAATGATTCAAAAACTCAGTTTTAGTTTTCCACACAAAGTATTTCGGATCAACCGATTTTCAAACTCGGTGATACCGAAGCAGTTTTGGAACCTAAACTGGTAAACTCGGTGGGACCGAGTCACAGTTCGGTGGCACTGAGACTGCTAGGGTTTCACACAGTTTTAAAATCGGTCACACCGATTTGTAATTCTTGGTCAGACCGAGAGTTACTAGTGCAATGGCGTTAGCCAAATCGGTGGGACCGAGTTTTTCAACTCGGTGGGTCCGAGATGGTTTCGGCGGAATCCTAACCCTAAATTCTCAAATCGCATCTATTCTAAGGATCATATTGACTGGATAGGAGTGTTTGAATCGTGGTAAGAATCATGATGAACACAATGTGCTAGGAATCTGACGAGGATAGCACTGTGATCGAGTCCATACCCTAGCTCGGTGATGAACTCGCTACGGCGGCAACGGCAAGGGTGAAATCCGTTAACGGCGGCAGAGACCAGCGACAGGAGGCGGCTGGCAACAAGGAGACGATCCGGAGACCCTGGAGGCAGAGCGAGCAATGCGCGGGTGAAGGGGTTTGGAGAAGTTTCCAAATTTTTGCCCGTGAGTATTATATAGCCCGACCCTGTCAGTGTGACCGAGTGGAACAACTCGGTGGCACCGAGATGCATAAATGTATACAGTTACAGCAACTCGGTGGGACTGGAAAGTTCAAATCGGTTGCACCAAGATTGAAAACCTAGATCGACTTAGTGATCTCGGTGGGACCGAAATGGAGGAATCGGTCAGACCGAGAATCACAAAGAAGTTTTGGAAGTTTAAGTCTCTGACGAATCGGGGACTCCGAGTGCTCCTCACACAGAGTGGTTCGAATCTGACTTGATCAAATTTTGTGATGTAGCATGAATAGAGTTTGAGACAAGAAAAGCATAGATAGCTAAAGAAGGTTCTTAGGCATTCTTGTCCATCCACTTGGCAAAAAGAAAGGAACCCAAACAATCACAGCAACAAGTGGATGTCCTTGAATGAGTAAAGTATGCAACCAACATGCTCACACAATAGAATGGCAAATGAAATATGTGGCAAAGCATGCACAACCAATTCTAGCATCTATCAAACAATTGGCGATGACTAGGTCATCTATATATGAGTATATTGACTTAGGAGTCAAATGAGAACATTTGATCATAGGTCATACTCATCGTTTAAGCTCAAGTGGGGTTACCACTTTTACATAATGCATTGATGTGTTCACACCATTAGAGTTGCTTTGACTCAATTCTTAGAGTTAAGCTCCCCCTAGATGTGAGATCTCCTTTTAGAGGGATGAACTAACCTTGGGTTTTGTCGATGATGACTTCATGTAGGTGTTGAAGATGTGGATGCTCAATGTTGATGTAGATCATTTGGAGCAATCCTTTGGAGTGAGTTGCACTTTCAACATACCTACATGGGTTAGTCCCACAAGGAACAAACAAGAATATCCATAGACATAGAGTGATTCACACACAAGATGATGTCCATGAAATCATTAGGTTACCTTGTCCCTTGCCTTGCCAACATGAGGGTTTGTGACTCCTTGAACTAGTGCAAGATGTGGAAGTTGATTGCACTTGTCCTTGCCATAATGATATGAGTGAAGAATGTTGGCGGAGTCACCCTCAAGAACTCTCTAGTTCTTCTTCGGGATCCACATCATCTTGATGGGAATCCTTGGAGTTGTAGTTATACTTGATGAAGTAGAACTTGATGTGGTATTGGGAACCCACTTGACCAAGGCCTTAGGTGCTTCCTCAAATGCATCAATCTCCTCTTGAAGCTTGTCTTTGCCTTTGTTCTTGTGGTCTTGTGGTGGAAGATCATCTTGTACTTGTGTTCCCTTGAAGGAAATAGGATCATACTTCTCTTGTTGAGGAACAAACTTCGTCTTGGGGTATTGATCTTCTTCCCACTCAACTCCATTGGCATTGAACTTTCATTCAAAACCAACACCTTGATTCTTCCGGTGCCTTCCTTGCTTGCGTACAATTTCCTCGAATTACTTGCTCCCGGCAAGGCTCTTGTATACACCTTTCTCTATAATTCCCTTCAATAAGATATTTTCTTGCTCAAGAGTAACTTGGCTAAGAGAATCATTAGTGGAATCAATAGAACTACTAGAAGCAACAATATTTGATTTAGCATAATTATTGTTACTACTAGAGGAAGGATCTTTCTTGTTCTTGTTACTAGACTTGACTTGAGGCATGTAAGTGGATAAGAGTAAACGCTTGGCAATGTAAGAAGAACTTTTCTTATGGAGATCATCATTGATTGCTTTTAAGAACTCATGCTCTTGCTCAAAATTGAGCTTTTCAAAGCGTAACTTCTCATGAGCCCTTAAAAGTTCTCGATGATCTTTGAAGATAGTTTCATGAGCTAACTTAAGAGTGTTTAGTTCTTTAGTTAGAAGCTCAATCTTCTCCTTATCATTGTCATTCTTTTTATCTTGATTAGCATGATTAATTGACGTTTCATCATAGTATTCATCACTAGAGTTGTCAACAAGTAAATCATCATCACCTAGAAAGTCATCTTCATCACTATTGAAATCAACATACTCGGGATGTGTTACCTTTGGACCTTTGTCCATGAAGCATCTTCCAATTACTTCATTTGGTGAGCAAATATGTCGTAGGAGTTGGTTGACACAAGTGCTAGACCGGCAACACCTTCATCTTGAGTATATTCAGAGTCGGAGTGATAGCTTCTCTCGGAGTGATTGTCGGAGTCGGAACCGAATACCCATTCACCAACATGAGCTTGATGTCTTCGTTTTGTGTAGCTCCTTGATGGCTTGTCCTTCCTTTCCGAATCCTTGCTTCTCTGTGAGGGTCTTCGTTCATAACGATCATCTCTACTCCTCCTCTCTCTTGGTGGTGATTCTTCTCTTTTGCTTCTTCTTCTTGGAGAATCTTCTCTTCTTTTGTAGGGTGCCGTACACTCATTGGAATAGTGTCCGGGTCTCCCACAATTGTAGCAATTGCGCTCTCGACTAGAAGAGCTTTTGTCATTGTAGGACCTTGACTTGGAGTTTCTTTCTTTGATTCTACTCTTGTAGAATTTGTTGAAGTTCTTAACCATTAAGCTCAATTCTTCATTGAAGGTTTGTTTCTCACTTGGTGATGTGGGGGCTTCACATCAGGCTTTGTAAGCACCACTTGACTTGTTGTGAAGTTCCTCCTTATACTTGAGTGACATCTCATGAGCAACAATTCTTCGAATGACTTCCATTGGCTTGAGATCTTTGTAGTTTGGCATCATTTGGATCAATGTGCACATGGTATCATACTTTCCATCCAATGCTCTTAGGATCTTCTTGATGATGAATCTGTCGGTCATCTCTTCACTCCCTAAGCCGGCGATCTCATTTGTGATAAGAGCAAGCCTAGAGTACATTTCAGCGACACCTTCACCATCCTTCATCTTGAACTTGTCAAGTTGACTTTGGAGCACATCCAGCTTGGATTCCTTGATGGAGTCAGTACCTTCATGCATATCAATCAAAGTATCCCAAATTTCCTTTGCATTCTCAAGACGGCTGATTTTGTTGAATTCTTCGGGGCACAATCCGTTGAAGATGATATCACAAGCTTGAGCGTTGTATTGCAGCATCTTCAATTCATCCGCATTAGCTTCACGGTTCGGCTCTCTCCCATCAAAGAATTCACCTTGCAAGCCAATACAAATAATAGCCCAAACGGCGGGGTTATGTCCGAGAATATGCATTTTCATCTTATGTTTCCAACTAGCAAAATTAGTACCATCAAAGTAAGGACCTCTACGGTGATAATTTCCCTCGCTAGACACCATACTCTCCTAGGTTGTGAAACCAAGGCTATGACGACCAAAAGCTATGGAAATCAAAGCAAATGGAGACCAAAGCTCTGATACCACTTGTAGGACCTTGAAGTATGTCTAGAGGGGGGTGATTAGACTACTTGACCAATTAAAAACTTAACCTTTTCCCAATTTTAGACTTTGGCAGATTTTAGCTATGTTTGGACAAGTCAAGCAATCATCACACAAATCAAGCAAGCATGTAAAGAGTATATAGGCAGTGGAAATTAAAGCATGCAACTTGCAAGAAAGTAAAGGGAAGGGTTTGGAGGATTCAAACACAATTGGAGACACGGATGTTTTTCTCGTGGTTCTGATAGGTGGTGCTATCGTACATCCACGTTGATGGAGACTTCAACCCACGAAGGGTAACAGTTGCGTGAGTCCATAGAGGGCTCCACCCATGAAGGGTCCACGAAGAAGCAACCTTGTCTATCCCACCATGGCCGTCTCCCACGAAGGACTTGCCTCACTAGCGGTAGATCTTCACGAATAGGCGATCTCCTTGCCCTTACAAACTCCTTGGTTCTACTCCACAATCTTGTCGGAGGCTCCCAAGTGACACGTAGCCAATCTAGGAGACACCACTCTCCAAGAAGTAACAAATGGTGCGTTGATGATGAACTCCTTGCTCTTGTGCTTCAAATTGTAGTCTCCCCAACACTCAACTCTCTCTCATAGGATTTGGATCTGGTGGAAAGAATATTTGAGTGGAAAGCAACTTGGGGAAGGCTAGAGATCAAGATTCATATGGTAGGAATGGAATATCTTGGCCTCAACACATGAGTAGGTGGTTCTCTCTCAGAAATGGTAAGTTGGAAGTGTAGGTTTGTTCTGATGGCTCTCTCAACGAATGAAGAGGAGGTGGAGGGGTATATATAGCCTCCACACAAAATCTAACCGTTACACACAATTTACCAAACTCAGTGGGACCGAATCAACAAACTCGGTCGGACCGATTCAGTAAACCTAGTGACCGTTAGGATTTTCGGTGGGACCGACATGTAACTCGGTAGGACCGATATGGTTAGGGTTAGGGAATAACATAATCTCAGTGAGAGCGATTACACAAACTCGGTGAGACCGATTTTGGTAATTAGCTAACCAGAGAGTTGATCAGGTAAACTCGGTGGGACCGATTTGCTCTTTTCGGTGAGACCGAAATGTTACAAAAGGGAAACAGAGAGTTTACATTGCAATCTTGGTGGGACTGATCGCTCACTTCGGTTAGACCGAAACGTTACAAAGGGAAACAGAGAGATTACAATCCCATCTCGGTGAGACCGAGATCCCTATCGGTAAGACCGATTTGCCTAGGGTTTGTGGCAGTGGCTATGACATTTGAACTCGGTGGCGCCGAATAGAAAGAATTGATGTGACCGATTTTGGCTTTAGGTTTAGGTCATATGAGGATGTGAGAAAGTAGTTGAGGGTATTTGGAGCATATCACTAAGCACTTGAAGCAAGAGGCTCATTAAGCAACACCTCATCCCTCCTTGATAGTATTGGCTTTTCCTATAGACTTAATGTGATCTAGGATCACTAAAATGTAAAATGAAGAGTCTTGAGCTTTTGAGCTTGAGCCAATCCTTTGTCCTTGATATTTTGAGGGATCCACTTTCATCATCCATGCCATGCTATTCATTGAGCTTTCCTGAAATAATAGTCTTGGAATAGCATTAGCTCAATGAGCTATATGTTGTTATGAATTACCAAAACCACCTAGGGATAGTTGCACTTTCAGAGGCCCCATCTTCCAGAATGCTCACCTAAGCCTTCCTTTCTCACTTTTGGTTATCATTGGCTTATGCATAGTTTGTATTCATGCTTTCCCTTGCAGTTTTGTGTCTCTTCAGGTGGTAGTAGCTCTAAGGTTCATCGCAAGAATGTGAACCCCCCATCCAAGTGTGGGCACACCCACTTTGCCAGAGTTGTGTATTCAGAAGATGAAGCAGAGGTTGCACCCACACCGTCGCCTGCTTGTCGTCAGTCTGCCAGGAACAAGGGCAAATCTAATGTCAAGTCAACTGCTCGCAGGAAGAAGGAACCTGTCAAGACAGCTGCTGAGTTGAAGCAAAATGAGTATTGGCAATATCGTGAGCAAAATCCCTACCTCCTTCCTTAAGATCCCTCTTTGGTTGGCACTCCGTTCTGGACCAAGGACCAATCTCTTGTGTACTTTGACCAGCTGAAGGGAAGGAAGAACCTTTTTGTGAAGACAAAGTCAATCAACATGGCGCATATGGAGAAGTACCATGCATATTTTGGAGAAGCTCGTGCCCTCTGTGAACTGCTCAACATCATGCCCCTCATGACTTTCAACTATGAATTTGATGCAGAGTTGGTAGCAGAGTTCTTTGCAACCATTTGGTACGGAACAAACATCGAGCGCACTTTGATCTGGATGACCAATGGCAAGCAGTTGTGCACCACTTGGGGTGCATTTATGGAGCTTCTAGGATATCCTGACGAGGGGATGCGGAAGCCCCTTGGCCTTCGTCCTCACCATGAAAGGGGGGCCTACTCACAAGGATGATTTGCATCCTCATATGATCATCACCAAGACAGAGAAAGGTGTCAAGAAGGAGCTGAAGCCTTTCTTTGACATTATGCATTGCATTTTTCGGCACACTCTCTTTCCTCGTATTGGCAACTTGGACATGGTGCATGGGCACCTTGTGGATATGTTACAGATGCAGTCTTGGATGTCTTGGATGTCATGTGGAAGGAGCTAGTCAATGCTACTTATGGAGATCATTGCCCGATATATGCTCCTTTCATCTTCAAGTTGATTCAGACTACCTGGAGCTCCACTTTCCCTAGTCAGCCTCTTGAGACCGGACCCTTGACTTCTCATGACATCCTCAACTTGCGTCAGAAGGAGCTTTGGGCCTCTACTACTCGTCCTGAGGTGGTAGTTCCTTCTGCTTCTGGAGAGGATCAGGGTGATGATTGTGATTTTGCTCCAGACACTAAGCATTCCTCTAGTTAGTCAGGTTGGGCAGCTAAGCTCAAGCATAAGGTGAAGAAGCTCTTTTGCCTTCAGTCCGATGTTCATCACAAAATATACTTGGCACATGTGGATGCCAAGAAGGCTCGTCAGGAGAGGAAGGCTATTATGAGGAATCTTGAGATTCCAGTTCAGGATGGCTCTGAGGATCGTATCACTCTGGAGGACAAGTGGATTTCTTCACACTCTCATTGGACAGACTCAATTGAGTCCAATGCTGCTATATCTGCTCCAGCTCGGGATCAGGATATCGAGGAGGAGTCCGACGAGTCCGCTGAGGAGTCTGTTGATGGGTCTGATTCTTAGGAGTCTGAAGAGTCCATGGGAGGAGACTAGTGCCACCTGGAGTTGCGTTAGGTCACTCTTTGCCCCTTTTGGTGTATCGATGCCAAAGGGGGAGAGGTTTAGGACCGGGGATTTGTCTTTCTGCAGGGTGTTGTTGAGTCACAAGCTTGGTTCTTTTTGCTTCTGAGTTTCTGCTTGTGAATTCTTTTTCTTCGTTTGCTTTGGTTTGGTGTCAGTCTCCATCATATGGTGTAAGACATATGCTACCCCAGTTGTCCTTATTATGACGTGAGATTATGCTTATTGTTCTTATTGCTTTCTTGCTTAGTGTTGTATATTCTGTTGTTGTAAGTTTTACCGGTCTATAAGATATAGGGGGAGCCTATCTATATTTTGTAGGTTGGTGGTTTGCCTAGTTATCTCTTATATCTTTTTGGGCAAATCCCGTGTTGTCATCAATCCACCGAAAAGGGGGAAATTGTTAAGGCATATTTTACCCTAGTAGTTTTGGTGATTGATGACAATGCGTTTTGCCGACTAATCGTGTGCATTGACCTTTTCAGAGACTATATCAATAGGCACGAGACGGTTTTTCTCCCCTCGATGGTAAAGAGTGAAGATGGTTATTTTCTGACGATTTCTTTTTGGTGGATTTGAGTCGTAGGAGATCCGTACTATTAATAGGGGGTCTGTGTTGGAAAGGTATGGGTGGAATCGACACGTACACATCCCCATACACACCCACAGCTTACTTTCCCTTCTCTGGAGCGTATCCATATGTTTGTTTTCTGTGGATTTTCAGTGACTTGCAAGCGATAGTATCGCTAGTGCCCACGGTAGTACCACCGGGTACTTTCGTGACACTACCGCTTAGGCTTTCCCCGAGCGTGCAACTTTCTGTTGCCGGTTATAATGGAAGTAGCACGATAGTACTGCTCTGGCACTACTACAACCCGTACTACTGCTGCCGCTACCGCTTGCGGGGTTTACTCTAAGCAAGCTTCTGTTCCCACTTTGCGCTAAGCGGTAGTAGAGCGGCACTAGGACGGTAGTACCGCTTCACACGGTACTGCCGCCCTGGCACTCTCTACTACTGCTTCCTCTCCAGGTCTAAAACCCTAAGCGGTAGTACCGCTAGGGGATGTGGTAGTACCGCTCCGGCGGCACTACCGTGGGTACAACCAGTGTATTTTAGGCCTATGCGGGGTTGTACTAACAAAGTGGTAGTACCGCTTAGCTGCGGGCACAGGGCAGAAAACAGTTGGATTTTTGTCTCTCTATATAAAGGGGGGTCTTCTTCTTCCTAAGGTTGACCTCTTCCTCCCAAGCCCCATTGCCATTCAAAAGCTCATTCTTGCCCAATCTCTTTCCCTAGCCAATCAAACTTGTTGATTTTCTAGGGATTGGTCGAGAAGGCTCCGATCTACACTTCCACCAAGAAATATTTGATTCGCCCCACTAATCCCTTGTGGATCTTGTTACTCTTGGGTGTTCGAGCACGCTAGATGATTGAGGTCACCTCGGAGCCACATTCCATTGTGGTGAAGCTCCATGGTGGTGTTGGGAGCCTCTGATAACCCACAAGTATAGGGGATCGCAACAGTTTTCAAGGGTAGAGTATTCAACCCAAATTTATTGATTCGACACAAGGGGAGCCAAAGAATATTCTCAAGTATTAGCAGTTAAGTTGTCAAGTCAACCACACCTAGATAACTTAGTATTTGCAGCAAAGTATTTAGTAGCAAAGTAGTATGGAAGTAACGCTAACAGTGGCAAAAGTAAAGTAGCAGTTTTGTAGTAATTGTAACAGTAGCAATGGTAAAGTAAATAAGCAAAGCACAATATGTGAAAAGCTCATAGGCATTGGATCAGTGATGGATAATTATGTCGGATGCGATTCCTCATGTAATAGTTATAACATAGGGTGACACAGAACTAGCTCCAGTTCATCAATGTAATGTAGGAATGTATTCCGAATATAGTCATACATGCTTATGGAAAAGAACTTGCATGACATGTTTTGTGCTACCCTCCCGTGGCAGCGGGGTCCTAAAGGAAACTAAGGGATATTAAGGCCTCCTTTTAATAGAGTACCGGACCAAAGCATTAGCACTTAGTGAATACATGAACTCCTCAAACTACGGTCATCACCGAGAAGTATCCCAATTATTGTCACTTCGGGGTTGTCAGATCATAACACATAATAGGTGACTATATACTTGCAAGATAGGATCAAGAACTCACATATATTCATGAAAACATAATAGGTTCATATCTGAAATCATGGCACTCGGGCCCTAGTGACAAGCATTAAGCATAGCAAAGTCATAGCAACATCAATATCAAAACATAGTGGATACTAGGGATCAAACCCTAACAAAACTAACTTGATTACATGGTAAATATCATCCAACCCATCACCGTCCAGCAAGCCTACGATGGAATTACTCACGCACGGCGGTGGGCATCATGAAATTGGTGATGGAGGATGGTTGATGATGACGACGGCGATGAATCCCCCTCTCCGGAGCCCCGAACGGACTCCAGATCAGCCCTCCCGAGAGAGATTAGGGCTTGGCGGCGGCTCCGTATCGTAAAACGCGATGAAAGTTTCTCTCCGATTTTTTTTCTCCGTGAAAGCAAATATATGGAGTTGGAGTTGAGGTTGGTGGACGTCCAGGGGGCCCACGAGGCAGGAGGGCGCGCCTAGGGAGAGAGGGTGCACCCCCACCCTCGTGGACAGGGTGTGGGCCCTAGACGCTATTTCTTTCGCCAGTGTTTTTTATTAATTCCGAAAAGTTGCTCCGTGGATTTTCAGGTCATTCCGAGAACTTTTATTTCTGCACAAAAATAACACCATGGCAGTTCTGCTGAAAACAGCGTCAGTCCGGGTTAGTTTCATTCAAATCATGCAAGTTAGAGTCCAAAACAAGGGAAAAGTGTTTGGAAAAGTAGATACGACAGGGACGTATCAATTCCCCCAATCTTAAACCTTTGCTTGTCCTCAAGCAATTCAGTTGACAAACTGAACGTGATAAAGAAAAACTTTTACGAACTTTGTTTGCTCTTGTTGTTGTGACTATGTAAATCCAGCATTCAAGTTTTCAGCAAAGATTATGAACTAACCATATTCACAATAACACTTAGGTCTCATGTTTACTCATATCAATGGCATAATCAACTAGCGAGCAATAATAATAAAACTCAGATGACAACACTTCCTCAAAACAATCATAATATGATATAACAAGATGGTATCTCGCTAGCCCTTTCTAAGACCGCAAAACATAAATGCAGAGCACCTTTAAAGACCAAGGACTGACTAAACATTGTAATTCATGGTAAAAGAGATCCAGTCAAGTCATACCCAATATAAACTAATAATAATGCATGCAAATGACAGTGTGCTCTCCAGCGGGTGCTTTTTAATAAGAGGGTGATGACTCAACATAAAAGTAAATAGATAGACCCTTCACAGAGGGAAGCAGGGATTTGTTGAGGTGCCAGAGCTCGATTTTAAAATAAAGATGAATAGCATTTTGAGCAGTATACTTTCACTGTCAACGTAACAACTATGAGATCTCGATATCTTCCATGCTACACACATTATAGGCGGTTCCCAAACAGAATGGTAAAGTTTATACTCCCCCACCACCAACAAGCACCAATGCATGGCTTGCCCGAAACAACGGGTGCCTCCAACTAGCAACGATCCTGGGGGAGTTTTGTTTAATTATTTTGATTTGATTTGAGCATGGGACTGGGCATCCCGGTGACCAGCCATTTTCTCGTGAATGAGGAGCGGAGTCCACTCATATTGAGAATAACCCGCCTAACATGGAAGATACAGACAACCCTAGTTGATACATGAGCTGCTCGAGCATACAAAACGGAATTTAATTTGAAGGTTTGGAGTTTGGCACATACAAATTTACTTGGAACGGCAGGTAAATACCGCATATAGGAAGGTATGGTGGACTCATATGGAATAACTTTGGGGTTTATGGAGTTTGGGTGCACAAGCAGTATTCCCGCTAGTACAGGTGAAGGCTAGAAAAAGACTGGGAAGCGACCAACTGAGAGAGCGACAACAGCCATGAACATGCATTAAAATTAATCAACACCGAGTGCAAGCATGAGTAGGATATAATCCACCATGAACTTAAATATCATGAAGGCTATGTTGATTTTGTTTCAACTACAGGCGTGAACATGTGCCAAGTCGAGTCACTCAATTCATTCAAAGGAGGATACCACCCTATCATACCACAGCACAACCATTTTAATAGCATGTTGGCACGCAAGGTAAACCATTATAAGCTCCTAGCTAATTAAGCATTGCATAAGCAACTATAATCTCTAATTGTCATTGCAAACATGTTTATTCATAATGGGCTGAATCAGGAACGATGACCTAATGATATTTACAAAAACAAGAGAGGTCGAGTTCATACCAGCTTCTCTCTTCTCAATCAGACCATCATATATCGTCATTATTGCCTTTCACTTGCACGGCCGAACTGTGTGTATAATAATAATAGTGCACGTGCATTGGACTAAGCTAGAATCTACAAGCATTCAATTCAAGGGAGAAGACAAGGTAATATGGGCTCTTGGTTAAATCAACAATCATGCGTATTAGAGCCACTAAGCATTTTCATTATGGTCTTCTCCTCTCGACCCCCAAAGGAAAAGAAAATAAATAAAACTATTTACACGGGAAAGCTCCCAACAAGCAAAAGAAGAACGAGAAATCTTTTTGGGTTTTCTTTTAATTACTATTACAAGCATGGAAAGTAAACTAACTAATTTTTTTGGTTTTCTTAAGGTTTATCAAACACACAAGAAGAAAGCTAGAAAAAGAAGTTAAACTAGCATGGATAATACAATGAAAAAGTATGAGCACCGACAACTAGAATAAGTGTGTGAACATGAATGTAATGTCGATGAGAAATACGTACTCCCCCAAGCTTAGGCTTTTGGCCTAAGTTGGTCTATGCCCATGGATCACGGCTACTCTCCCTGGTGTACTAAGGAGCGTCATTGTACTGCCACTGACTGGCGATCTCCTCCGGATCCCACTAATAAGATGATGGTCGATAAGGGTCAAGTGGTGGTTCTGGCTCAAGCTCTGGAGCGTATGTCTGGCCACGGAGCGCATACACGTCCGCCAGCAAGACGGGGTAAGGGCCTGTAGTTAAATCAAACAAAGAAGGTGCAGGCAAGATAATAATCTCATTGTGTTTCTTATTAAATCTTGGATTATACAGAAGCATCTTATCATCATTGTTAACAATAAATTCATGTGCTACCATGCTCTTATAGTCTAGAAAAGTAGGGGGCAGCAGTTTTTCCTCTTTCTCATAATGCCTAATAGGTATCTTGAAGTGTTTAGCAAGGCGTGCAGCATAGATACCTCCAAAGATGGGGCCCTTTGTACGGTTCAGACTTAACCATTTAGCAATAGTAGCACCCATACTAGTAGAGTTGTCACGAAATAAAGCATGGAACAAAACAATAATATCAGGAACACTGAGGTTTCCACGGTTTCCGCGACCAATTAAGCATCGACTAGCAAATATGGCAAAGTAGAGTAAAACAGGAAAATGTATGCTAGTTATTCTTGCATCGAAAACCTTCCTCGATTCCCCTACAGTAATAGTATCAATAAAACCATCCACATCTTTACGATGTGGTTCCTCTAAGCTACCCTCGAAGGGTATTCTGCAAAACACACAAAAATTACGTAATGACATCTCCCTAG
Source organism: Triticum dicoccoides (assembly GCF_002162155.2). Taxonomy (NCBI): domain Eukaryota; kingdom Viridiplantae; phylum Streptophyta; class Magnoliopsida; order Poales; family Poaceae; genus Triticum; species Triticum dicoccoides. The sequence continues at coordinate 607,639,251 of NC_041393.1, read as the reverse complement.
CCTCATCATATAAATGAAAAGCTACTGAAGGGAGGTGAATTCTTAGGATAATAGTAGAAGTTTTGCACGAAAGTATTGGAGAGTAAGATATACTGTTCGATCTGGTCGTGGAGGAAGTCGATAAGGCCCGCATTATCAGCCAAAGAATAAAAGTCATCATAAATCTCAGCTGCTCTCAAGAAATTATCACAAGGCCATTCACACGGCCGTACTTCCGCCACGCGAGGAAGATTATACTTGGCCTTTCTTTCTCCTTAGCTTGTTTGTCCTTAGAGCCTTGGCTAGAGGAGCCCCTCAAGAACAATCTCTTCATCTTTTTTTGAAAATTTCTGAAATTTTTAGTAACTCAAAATAAAAGTGAATCAAACTCAACAAAACTGATAGCAACTACTCCCACAAGTGCCTAGAGCCTATATCATGCATTGGAATTACTTGGGACCTCATAAATTTGACATGCAAGCTCAAGAACAGGGTCACCTAGGCAGCAAAAATTTGCAATGAATAAAGCACTAGAACAAAAACTAATTGGACCATTGGAGGAGTCACATACCAAAGAACAATCTCCCAAAGCAGTTTTGTGAATGGAGCTTTGAGCAAGGAGATCGAAAATGGCAGCAAAGTGAGCTAGAACTCATGCTTGAGCTGGATGGTGACTTTTTGGGAGGAAGATGAAGTGTGTGGGTGCAGGAATAAGTGGAGGGGGGCCACTGTGGGCCCACGAGGCAGGGGGGCGCACCCTGTAGGCATGGCCGCGCCCTGGACCCTCGTGGCTAGGTGCGAGCTCCTCCTGTTGTGTTCCCAGTGCCAAATATTCTCAAATATTCCAGAAAAAATCATAGTAAATTGGCAGGGCATTTGGAGAACTTTTATTTCGGGATATTTTTTATTGCATGGATAATTCAAAAAACAGACAGAAAATACTATATTTGCTTTATTTATTCTAAATAACAGAAAGTAAAAAGAGGGTACAAAATGTTGTGCCTTCTAGTTTCATCCATCTCATGCTCATCAAAAGGAATCCGCTAACAAGGTTGATCAAGTCTTGTTAACAAACTCATTCCGAATAACATGGAACCGGAGAAATTTCGAATAACACTAGGTTACCTTAACGGGGATATGAGCATCCCCAATAATAAGAATATCATATTTCTTCTTGACAGTAGGAAGAGGAAATTCAAAACCTCCAATAATGATAGTTGGAATTTTTCCAATAGAATTGATGCTATGAACTTGAGGTTGTTTCCTCGGAAAGTGTACCATGTACTCATTACCATTAACATGAAAAGTGACATTGCCTTTGTTGCAATCAATAACAGCCCCTGCAGTATTCAAAAATGGTCTACCAAGGATAATCGACATACTATCGTCCTCAGGAATATCAAGAATAACAAAGTCCGTTAAGATAGTGATGATTGCAACCACAACAGGCACATCCTCACAAATACCGACAGGTATAGCAGTTGATTTATCAGCCATTTGCAAAGATATTTCAGTAGGTGTCAACTTATTCAATTCAAGTCTACGATATAAAGAGAGAGGCATAACACTAACACCGGCTCCGAGATCACATAAAGCAGTTTTAACATAGTTTCTTTTAATGGAGCATGGTATAGTTAGTACTCCTGGGTCTCCTAGTTTCTTAGGCATTCCACCTTTAAAAGTATAATTAGCAAGCATGGTGGAAATTTCAGCTTCCGGTATCTTTCTTTTATTTGTAATAATATCCTCATGTATTTAGCATAAGGATTCACTTTAAGCATATCAGTTAAGCGCATACGTAAGAAGATAGGTCTAATCATTTCAGCAAAGCGCTCAAAATCCTCATCATCCTTTTTCTTGGATGGCTTAGGAGGAAAAGGCATGGGTTTCTGTACCCATGGTTCTCTTTCTTTACCGTGCTTCCTAGCAACAAAGTCTCTCTTATCATAACGTTTATTCTTTGATTGTGGGTTATCAAGATCAAAAGCAGGTTCAATCTCTACCTCATTAGTATTGCTAGGTTGAGCATCAACATGAACATTATCATTAACATTATCACTAGGTTCATGTTAGTCACCAGATTGTGTTTCAGCATGAGAAATAGAAATATCATGGGGATTCTCAGGTGTGTCTACAACAGGTTCACTAGAAGCATGCAAAGTCCTATCATTTTTCTTTTTTTTCTTTTTAGAAGGACTAGGTGCATCTAAATTCTTTCTTTGAGAATCTTGCTCAATTCTCTTAGGGTGGCCTTCAGGATACAAAGGTTCCTGAGTCATTCTACCAGTTCTAGTAGCCACTCTAACAGCAAAATCATGTTTATTATTTAATTCATTGAGCAAATCACTTTGAGCTTTAAGTACTTGTTCTGCTTGAGTGGTAACCATAGAACCATATATACTAATGAGCTTAAGTTCACCTTTAACTCTAGCCATATAATCACTCAAGCGTCCAATCATGTAAGCATTACTCTTTAATTCTCTACCAACATAAGCATTGGAATTTTCTTGTCTAGTCATAAAGTCATCAAATTCATCCAAACATTGGCTAGGAAACTTAGTAGACGGGATTTCAACCTTATCATATCTATAGAGAGAATTTACCTTTCCTACCTGTGTCGGGTTATCAAGACAATGTGTTTCTTCAATAGGTGGTATACTAAGACCATGTATTTCTTCAACAAGAGGTAAATTCTTCGCATCTTCAGCTTTAATACCTTTCTCTTTCATTGATTTCTTTGCCTCTTGCATATCTTCAGGACTGAGAAATAGAACACCCCTCTTCTTCGGAGTTGGTTTAGGAATAGGCTCAGGAGTTGGCTCAATTGGCTTAGGAATTGGCTCAGGAAGAGTCTAATTATTTTCATTAGTCAACATATTATTCAATAGCAATTCAGCTTGGTCGACTGATCTTTCCCTGAAAACACAACCAGCACAACTATCCAAGTGGTCCTTGGAAGCATCAGTTAGTCCATTGTAAAAGATATCAAGTATTTCATTTTTCTTAAGAGGATGATCAGGCAAAGCATTAAGTAATCAGAGAAGCCTCCCCCAAGCTTGTGGGAGACTCTTCTTCAATTTGCACAAAATTATATATTTCCCTCAAGGCAGCTTGTTTCTTATGAGCAGGGAAATATTTAGCAGAGAAGTAATAAATCATATCATGGGGACTACGCACACAACAAGGATCAAGAGAATTAAACCAAGTTTTAGCATCACCCTTTAATGAGAATGGAAATATCTTAAGGATATAATAGTAGCGAGATTTCTCATCATTAGTGAATAGGGTGGCTATATCATTCAACTTAGTAAGATGTGCGAGAACAGTTTCAGATTCATAGCCATAAAAAGGATTAGATTCAACCAAAGTAATTATCTCAGGATCGACAAAGAATTCATAATCCTTATCAGTAACAAAGATAGGTGAAGTAGCAAAAGCAGGGTCATATTTCATTCTAGCATTTAGAGATTTCTGTTTCCATTTAGCTAATAACTCCTTAAGATCAGATCTATCATTGCAAGCAAGAATAGCTCTAGTAGTTTCTTCATCCATAACATAACCCTCTGGAACAACATGCAATTCATACTTAGGGGGAGAACCTTCATCATCACTATCTTCAATAATTTCATCTTCAATAATTTCATTCTCTCTAACCCTAGCAAGTCGTTCATCTAGAAATTCACCTAATGGCAAAGTAGTATCAAGCACAGAAGTAGTTTCATCATAAGTATCATGCATAGTAGAAGTGGCATCATCAATAACATGCGACATATCAGAATTCATAGCAATAGCAGGTTTAGGTGTCGCAATCTTACTCATAACAGAAGGAGAATCTAGTGCAGAGCTAGATGGCAGTTCCTTACCTCCCCTCGTAGTTGAGGGAAAAATCTTAGTTCTTTCGTCTTTCAAGTTCCTCATAGTGATCAGCAGATATAAATCACAAGTGACTCAAAGACTAGAGCTATGCTCCCCGGCAACGGCGCCAGAAAATAGTCTTGATAACCCACAAGTATAGGGGATTGCAACAGTTTTCGAGGGTAGAGTATTCAACCCAAATTTTTGATTCGACACAAGGGGGGCCAAAGAATATTCTCAAGTATTAGCAGTTGAGTTGTCAATTCAACCACACCTGGATAACTTAGTATCTGCAGCAAAGTATTTAGTAGCAAAGTAGTATGGAAGTAATGGTAACAGTGGCAAAAGTAACAGTAGTCGTTTTGTAGTAATGTAACAGTAGCAATGGTAAAGTAAATAAGCAAAGCACAATATGTGAAAATCTCGTAGGCATTGGATCAGTGATGGATAATTATGTCGGATGTGATTCCTCATGTAATAGTTATAACATAGGGTGACACAGATCTAGCTCCAGTTCATCAATGTAATGTAGGCATGTATTCCAAATATAGTCATACGTGCTTATGGAAAAGAACTTGCATGACATGTTTTGTGCTACCCTCCCGTGGCAGCGGGGTCCTAAAGGAAACTAAGGGATATTAAGGCCTCCTTTTAATAGAGTACCGGACCAAAGCATTAGCACTTAGTGAATACATGAACTCCTCAAACTACGGTCATCACCGAGAAGTATCCCAATTATTGTCACTTCGGGGTTGTCGGATCATAACACATAATAGGTGACTATAGACTTGCAAGATAGGATCAAGAACTCACATATATTCATGAAAACATAATAGGTTCATATCTGAAATCATGGCACTCGGGCCCTAGTGACAAGCATTAAGCATAGCAAAGTCATAGCAACATCAATATCAAAACATAGTGGATACTAGGGATCAAACCCTAACAAAACTAACTTGATTACATGGTAAATCTCATCCATCCCATCAAAGTCCAGCAAGCCTACGATGGAATTACTCACGCACGGCGGTGAGCATCATGAAATTGGTGATGAAGGATGGTTGATGATGATGGTGGCGACGAATCCCCCTCTCCGGAGCCCCGAACGGACTCCAGATCAGCCCTCCCAGGAGAGTTTAGGGCTTGGCGGCGGCTCTGTATCGTAAAACGTGATGACACTTTCTCTCTGATTTTTTTCTCTGCGAAAGAAAATATATGGAGTTGGAGCTGAGGTCGGTGGACGTCCAGGGGGGCACAAGGCAGGGTGCGCGCCCAGGGGGAGGGGGTGCGCCCCCCACCCTCGAGGACAGGGTGCGGGCCCCCTAACGCTATTTCTTTCGCCGGTATTTTTTATTAATTCTGAAAAGTTGCTCCGTGGATTTTCAGGTCATTCCAAGAAATTTTATTTCTGCACAAAAATAACACCATGGCAGTTCTGCTGAAAACAGCGTCAGTCCGGGTTAGTTTCATTCAAATCATGCATGTTAGAGTCCAAAACAAGGGCAAAAGTGTTTGGAAAAGTAGATACGACGGAGACGTATCAACCTTCAATTAAGTTGTGGAGATTGCCCCAACCTTGTTTGTAAAGGTTCGGTCGCCGCCTTCAAGGGCACCACTAGTGGAATCACGGCACCTCGCATTGTGTGAGGGCGTGAGGAGAATACGGTGGCGCGAGTGGCTTCTTGGGGAGCATTGTGCCTCCACACAGCTCCAACGACGACGTACTTTCTCTCAAAGGGAAGGAACTTCGGAAACACATCCTCGTCTTCACCGGCTCCACTTGTGGTTACTTCTTACCTTTACTTTGTGCAAGCTTTACTTGTGTTCTATCTTGTGCTTGCGTGTTGTTGTTGTTATTATCATCATATAGGTTGTTCACCTAATTGCACATCTCGACAACCTATTTTGTTGCTAACCCTAATTTGTTAAGAAAAGCTAAAAATTGGTAGTTGCCTATTCACCCCCCTCTAGCCAACCATATCGATCCTTTCAGCAGTGACTTGAAATCGAAAGATGGCTGAAAAGAGAGCCCGAATCCTATTTGGCGCCAATTTTTTTATGGTAATTTGGCGCCAATTCAGCGCCAAATAGAGTGTATTCGGGTACGCAGTGTACAACCCCTGACCGAAATGGAGCGGCCCATTTTAGTGGTAGTCTTAGTCTTCTCATGTTTTTTCTGGCCTTTTAGGTTGGTTTTTGGTCAACTTTCCATATATTTTTTCTTTTCCCCCCTTTTCCATTTAATTTTCATGATTTTTTCCTTTTCCAAATTCGTGAACTATTCTGAAATTCATGAACTATTTTCTTAAATTCATGAACTTTTTCAAATCCATAAATTTTTTATCTCAAATTCATGATTTATTTTTCAAATATGTGAACTTTTCTCAAATCTGTTAACTTTTGTTTCAAAATTGATGAACTTTTTTCAAATCCATGAACATTTTTCAAAGTTTGTGAACTTTTTCAAAAAAGTCATATTCATGAACATTTTTTGGAAAGCATTGAAATTTTTTAAGATCCACGATATTTTTCTGTTGAACTTTTTCAATTGAAAATCAAAATCAAGATTTATTTTACAATTTTTTCTAAATTATTTTTTCGCAGAAGTCAACTGGTCAACAAATTGACCTGTCACCCGAACGAATGAAGGACAGTTAGCAATCGAGTAGCTGGCACAGTTGGGTCAAGGATAATCAAGAGAGAATGCCTCCCGGATACAATTCGCTGTTACATATAAAATAGCGTGGACGATTAGGCGTACTGGATCTAACTTGCGCAGGCCGCGGGATGGCTTCCCTAGGCCCAAAAGCCCGCAAACCCACAAAAAGGTAAGCGAGGCGACGGCTGGTCAGGCACCTTGAAATACTTTGCCTTGGCGCCCGAACATAACCGTCTCAACCAACAGCAATTTCGCTTCTCATCCTCTCCCCGTCGCCGACTCGCCGGAGCGCCAAGAAACCAAGAATCCACCGTTGTCACCATCCCCACCTCCCCTTCCCTGCTCGGTTTCTCTCTCCATCGCGCGCCTCTGCTACCCAGCGGCACCGGCCGGCGACCGATGGATCAGTTCCACCATGGACACCACGTGCGGCTGCGCAGCCCCGTGCGCGGTGCGTACCTGCACGCCGACAAGGACAGCCACGGCGTCTCCCTCCACGGCCGCCGGGATTCGATGAACGTGGCCTGGGCGGTCCATCTAGTTGAGGGTCAGGACGCGCATTACCTGCACCTCCACAGCGCCGCCTACGGACGCTACCTCACCTCCACGGCCGCGCCGGCGCCGCTCGGCCACCACGGGCTCCGCGTCGAGCAGCGCAACTACAACCATACGGATGAGACCGCACTCGTTTGGCTCGCCATCCTGTCGGACTCCGGGGACGAGGTCCTGCTCTAACACTTCAACGGCCGCTTCCTCCGCGCCAACGGGAGGTACCTCCCCTGGAACAACGGCGCCAGCGTCGACTACATCAGCGACATCCACCGAGCCAGCACGATGATGCACTGGGTCGTGGAGGACGTCCCCGCCAGGGACACCATGCCTCCCCTTCCACCTCCGACCGGGGTGAGTGAGCCCGCCATCGCCATGCCCGCTTCTTGATTCTTCCCGAGTTAATTTCTGCCGCAGAGATCGCAATTTCTTGGCTCTGTTCTTGCCGAATTTGCGCCTTCTTCGGCTTCCTGATCTCAAATTTGTATTGCAGCTTCCCTTCCCCGCCGCCATGGCGCCGTCGCGGGTGATCACGTACGCGTGGAGGAGCTTCCACGGGGACCTCCTCGCCAGCGGCACGATCGTGTTCAGGGGAAGATCCTTGTTCCGCCTGAGGGAGGAGCTGGCCAGGCGGCTAGTCGTGGGCGCCCTTGCCCTTGCAAACTTGGGTGCCGACGACATCGTCATGTGCCTCCCCACACATGAAGGACGGCTCTTCCCACTCCTCATCGACCTGCCCAACAGCCGCCAGAGCCTCCACGTCGCCGTCGCCATCACCGAGACGCCCAGTGAGAGCCCCTTCCTGCTCTTCTCCTTTGGCAAGAAACTCTTATTTGCACTAGTCTTGATCTTGTCCGGATGTTTTTTTGGGGGTTTCGTTTCAGTTGAGTGCTGATCTGCATCGTGCATGGAAAACGGAGTCCGAAAAACTACGTAGTAGTCTAAAAAACTTTTGCTGCTAATCTGTTTCAGTTAGGAATCCGAACTGCTGTAGGATCATAGACATCAGTAAAAGTTGCTGAATCAAGTCAGTAGGTGTTCAACAGGCACGACATTATGCTAGAAGGTTGTTTGAAGCTAGTTCTTTGTTGGGGTGAAATCATTTCATAAGTCAAAAATCCACACTGAACCTTGATATGGAAACTATTGTGCTTTGATTCAGATGATTCAGTTCTTCAATTTAATACCTTATATGCCTGTGGCAAATCAGTTCGGTCTGAACCTTCATATGGCAATTAGTGGAAAACTTCTGAACTTGAAAACCCAAATCAGTTCGGTCTGCCTAGTTCAGCTTGATAGAGAAGATAATGATTTCTGTTTTTTGCCCACTGTAACTGTTTTGAGGTTTCGTACTTCAGCTTTCTTTTTTATCTTCTTATTTAAACTTGTCACAGCACCTGTGAAACCTCATGCCTAACTGCTTAACTATTTTTCTGCTAATTCAGCCCACCCGGCGCTACGGTTTGCGGATGTCGATGCAGAGTAGAGAGAAACAGAGCCAGGACCCCTAGCTAGAAGTCGCCTTCAAAAGCGCCGCGGCCTCGGATACGATGACATTAGAACCCAGTTCCTTCCGCTAAGATATGGGTCCAGGAAAGAAAAAAACCAGCAGTTGTTGTGTTTCTACTAGCTAAACTTATTTTCTTCTCCCGACAGTAAGAAACCTATTTGCGTTGGCATCACGGTTCTAATATTCTAAAACTGTTTGAACAATGACGCGGTGACATTAGTCTGTAATGTGTTGACAATGGCCACTACTTTAGCTGCTAGCTGCATTTTTCTTGGATGAATCATCTGGTGTTGACTGTTAACACAAACTTGGTGGTTCTTGAAGTGAGTTGAGCATTTGAGTTTTGTTATGCTGCTGAAAGTTTCAGTTCATCAGCAGAAAATGAATTTTGTGTTTTGACAAAGATTGAATTCCGAACATGGCGATGCTGATGCGCCCTGACACTCTACCTATAAGTTTAAGTCATTTTCATTAGCACCTATAATTCTGAACATGGCGATGCTAATGCACCTATGTTTACCCAACTGAAAGCAGAAAATGAAAATGCCGGTGAATTCCTGCGTTTTGCTGTGCGCCTGGTGTTGCATGCATTGTATATTTGGTTTAGCATGCCATAAGTCTTCTGAATAACATGTGAACAAAATTTAGGTTTTATCCCATAACACTATAAGAATGCTAGTTTCTGCAGATTACATTGTTTGCATGCTTTGTACATCAGCTGACTTTTTTTTAACAAAATTAAGACTTTTTTTTATCTGCTGCAATAGTTGTACAATAACTTTTGGTAAGAACTTGCGGATCATTTTTTGCCTGCTTCTTGTTTTTTCTCACAGGTTTGAATTTGGATGGAACACAGAAAGGACACAAGAGTTGCAAAAACCACGTGGATTTCGTTAAGTGCTATTGTTTAGCATGCGTTGTTAATAAAAACTTACTTATTTATTTAATTTCCAGGGACCAATTACAGATGATCTATTTACTGGGTCGTAGTGAAGTGCTATTGTTTTTGGGAAACCATGTGCTCTTTACTTGAATGAGAGCACAAACAAGCATGGTTTTTGTGAAATTTGGCCATTCAGTTCAGTTTAGGTTCTAGTTGATCAATCACCTTTCTCATGCATTTCAGAGATACTCACTGCCACTGTGTTGGCATCTTTTTTGTTCAATGCACCTGTAATTTCTGCATGCATGCTCATTCACATTCAGCAGCCAAAGCAGGCATTATGCGTTGCAAATCATTTTATTCCTGGAAGGACATGCTCACAAATTATCAATAGCAGGTGCTATCCTCCTTAATTAACAACGCCTGTTATGTGCTCTCAAATTGACAATTTTATATCACAACAGTTCAGTTCAGTGCATTTCTAACAGTTCTGTCCGATTTTGCACACGCACAAGTTGTCTGTTTGCTGGAACAATTCTTCAGTCATAAGAAACATTCAAGAAAGCAGGAAGATTTTCCATGCAAATCTGTTCAACTCTGCACATGTACAAGTACCACTCAAGTCGGACCAATTCTGCTGTAGCTTCTCTCTTTTTACTCTGATGAAAAAACATTCGTGCATCAAGACACAATACAAGCAGCAGAGCAGATGGCCCACAGAAGCCTTGCCGACGTTGGCCTCGTGGCCTCGGCAGCTCGGCAGCGTCGACGGCGTCGGCTCCGCAGCTCCACGGCCTCGATGAGTGACTCCGACGCATCGCGCCCTGGATGAGTGACTCTGCTGCCTCCACTACTAGTGCTAGGCGGCCTGACACCTGGACGGAGCGGCGGCTGGCTCCGCCGCCTCCACGGCTAGGCGGCGTCGCGTCATCCCGGAGCTGCTCCTCCCCGCCGGCGAACCCTAAGGCGAGGCGAGAGCGAGAGTTCTTTTTTTTCAAATGAGACAAGAGTTCACGCGAGCGATGAATCGATGGGTGCATGTCAATGGCGGAGCTTCTCGGGGGCGAACCTGGGCGGTCGCCCCCCCAGCAAAAATGAAACTTTTTTAATACCCCGTCATAGTAACGAGGCGGCACTGCACACACCAGCCCATAGGGCCCTTTTAACATCTCCGTACGGAGACAAACTAGCTGCGATGTACAGCAGCCAGCGACCAACTCTGATTTCTCTCGTTTTTAGTCTTTCCTCTTGTCATCTTGTGTGGACTTGCGGACTGGGAATGGCTGGGTGCCTCCCCTTTATGCAACAAGTGCCACCAAGGAGCTACAAGGCCGACCGCGCTCCACTCCTCGACGATGCGAGCGGTCTGCGCAGAGGTAGAGGTGAGGCACTGATTAGTGATCGTGCCTGCGTGTGGGCTAGTGAGCAGCAAGCAGTGAGCTAGTGAGCAGCAAGCAAGCAAGAGCAGTCTGCCCACCCACTCCCCGCTGGAAATTTCTTCCTGGTATAGATTCTTGCATCTTAATTTGTTGGGGTAAGTTTTAAATAGGTCATAGATTTTGTACTAATTCCTTTTGTTTACAGAACGGGTAGTGATGGTTAAAGGAAACCATTGCTGCATTTTACAAAAGAAAGAGAGGTGAATGTAAAGCTAATGAACCGATATTAACTGGATCAGAACCCCTGTTCAACCTATTAAAAAAATCTATTCAACCTCCTCTACAGATGTTCTTGCCATTTAAGAGCACAAAGAAAAGAAGAGCTGATTTTTAGTGTGATTAACTCAATACTCCATGGTTAAATAATATTTTGGTATATTTTTTCCATGGACTAGCTTTTATAGATATAATGAACGTTTGAAATGCGATTAATGTACTTCCCTAAGTTTCTCAATACTTTTCAATATCTAATTTGTCGTAGTGATACAGTTCCTTATTGAGGAAGAAAAAAAGTGTTCGCCCCTCCTGAGATTTCTTTCAAGCTCCGCCACTGGTGCCTGTCCTGTTGGGCCGCATGGGCCGCTTGTGTTCGTGTGGACACGAAGGGGAGAGAAAGAAAGAGACAGATCGCCGGACGACGCAAGGCGTACTACGTCCTACGTTCCGACTTTTGCAGTTGATCACACCACAAGTACGGAGGACGTGGTCGCTCCGTATGGGTTCCCCGAAAAACTAGGAGCACCCACGGGTGGCGATTAGGGTTTCGAGTGGAAAAACGACGGCCACCAATCGATCTCGTCGGAGGAGCACACAGTGGAGGACTCGGGATGGCGATCCCAGAGTCGTCGAGTAGCAGGGAAGCACTTTCGCCTAGGGCGGCGAGGGCGCGTATGGAGGAAGCCATGGGGAAACTTGATCTCATGGAGGAGGAGGCGACACCGTTGGTCCTGGATGACATTGATGAGAGGGCGAGGCAGGTTTGGGAGATCGCGGGGAAAGTCTTGAACCGAAATTTGTTGCATATCCAGACGATCTCTAATGCCTTGCGCCCGGCCTGGGGAAACCCTAGAGGCCTGGTCTTTTGCCCGGTGGGAGAGAATACTTTCGTGGCAGAATTTGAGACCCAACGTGATCGCGATCGCGTTTGGGAGGGATCTCCCTGGCATGTAAGCAAACATGCCGTGATTTTGACTGAGTTCAATGAGTGCATGCAACCGTCAGAACTACAGTTTGACAAGCTCCGGTTGTGGGCTAGGGTTTTGAACCTTCCCTTCAATTTGCGGAACGATGCAAGGGGGAAGGCAGTGGCACAGCAGATTGATCGGAATGCGTCAGCAATCCAGTTTGACACTGTTGGTGGTTTTCTGCGGGCTAGGGTTACGATTGATGTTCGTAAGCCTTTGCGCAGATGGATCCTGATTGACTCTGCAGCGAGGAAGAGTAGATACTGGTATGATATTCAGTATGAGAACGTCCCAAATTTCTGCTTCTCGTGTGGACGATTGGAACACTCTGATCTTCAGTGCCCGACGCCAGGCTCACGGGATGAAAACGGCGATCTACCCTTCAAGACTAGCCTGAGAGCGTCGGATGAGAAAAAGAAAGCAATGTCTAATGAAAGTTCGTCAAAAGAGCAGCGATCAAGCCAAAGCAGTAAAAAGGATGCTCGTAAGGCGAAGGAAAAGGCAGATCCTTGCCCTGAGGTTGTCTCCCCGGCTAAGAAGATTAATCATACAAACAAGAGAAAGGGAGGACCTCAAGTGCAAAAACAAGTGTACAGACAAATTGCCCTGCAACCGGCTGAGACTCAAGAGCAGGTGCAACAGGATGTGGCCGTCCATGCTATGGTGGTGTTCACAGCGGGGGCAGCAAGCTAGAGGGAGAGGGAGTAGACCATGGGACAGAACCAATTCCAAATAAGAAGAAGCCCACTCCTACAAACTCTCAAAGATCGGATAGTTCGGCGGCGGCTGCGAACCAGCCCCGCCAGGATCAATGAGTTGCTTGAGCTGGAACTACCGGGGACTTGGGAACCCCAGGGCAGTTCGCGAGCTTCGCAATATTGTGAAGCAAGAAGGGCCCGATCTCCTGTTTGTTATGGAGACGAAAATTTCAGCGACACGAGTTGAAAGCTTACAGAACTTGCTTGGTTTCTCGGGCTGCTTTGCGGTAAGCTGTAGGGGCCTGAGCAGTGGCATTGGTATGTTCTGGACCTCAAGTCTATGGAACTGAAAAATTACAGTGCCGGCCATATTGATATAATGGTGCGGAAAAAATACGATGCCACTAAGTAGTGGTGGGTGACTGGTTTCTATGGGGCTCCAAAGGTGGAGGATCGATGCCACAGCTGGAGATTTCTGAGAACGCTTTTTGCAATCCAACATGAAGTGTGGATTGATAACTCACAAGTGTAGGGGATCGCAACAGATTTCGAGGGTAAAGTATTCAACCCAAATTTATTGATTCGACACAAGGGGAGCCAAAGAATATTATTGAGTATTAGCAGTTGAGTTGTCAATTCAACCACACCTGGATAACTTAGTATCTGCATCAAAGTATTTAGTAGCAAAGTAGTAATGATAATAAAGGTAACGGTAGCAAAAGTGAAGATAATAGTTTTATAGTAATTGTAACAGTAGCAACGGAAAAGTAAATAAGCGAAACACAAGATGCGAAAAGCTCATAGGCATTGGATCAGTGATGGATAATTATTTCGGATGTGATTCCTCATGTAATAGCTATAACATAGGGTGACACAGAACTAGCTCCAGTTCATCAATGTTATGTAGGCATGTATTCCGAATATAGTCATACGTGCTTATGGAAAAGAATTTGCATGACATCTTTTGTCCTACCCTCCCATGGCAGCGGGGTCCTAGCGGAAACTAAGGGATATTAAGGCCTCCTTTTAATAGAGAACCGGACCAAAGCATTAACACATAGTGAATACATGAACTCCTCAAACTACGGTCATCACCGAGAAGTATCCCGATTATTGTCACTTCGGGGTTGTCGGATCATAACACATAATAGGTGACTATAGACTTGCAAGATAGGATCAAGAACACACATATATTCATGAAAACATAATTGGTTCAGATCTGAAATCATGGCCCTCTGGCCCTAGTGACAAGCATTAAGCATAGCAAAGTCATAGCAATATCAATCTCAGAACATAGTGGATACTAGGGATCAAACCCTAACAAAACTAACTTGATTACATGGTAAATCTCATCCAACCCTCACCGTCCAGCAAGCCTACAATAGAATTACTCACGCACGGCGGTGAGCATCATGAAATTGGTGATGGAGGATGGTTGATGATGATGACGGCGATGAATCCCCCTCTCCGGAGCCCCGAACGGACTCCAGATCAGCCCTCCCGAGAGAGATTACACTACAAAAAAGACACATCCGTGACATTTTGGGCCGAACGAATAAAAAATTATGTCATACATATGACACTTCTATGACGATAATTGTGACAGAACCCGGTATCATCATAGATGTGGTGGGCTCCTACTTCTATGACAAAAAATCATGACAGAAAATGGGCTTTTCGTCCTGGGCGGGCCAGAGACGCAGCTGCATGACATTCTTTGGGCCGTCCATGACGGAAAAAATCGTGGTAGAAGCGAGGGGGAGGAAAATTTCGGGGAGTTGCCGATTACGGTGGGAGGTCAGGGGCCGAGCGATGCGCGTTTCTCTCGTACGTACGCGCGTGTGTGCGAGGTGTTGGCTCTAACTGAACCCGAGCGAGGCGTTGGGATCTAACTGAACCCGAGCGATTGCACTGCAGGTACACGTTCCTGAACCCCAGCGATCGATCGATGGCTGTTAACTGAACCCGATGGAGCGATTCCTTCGCTACTGCTGTTAACTAAAGCCGATCGATTGGATGAACAGTGAGCGTTGCGGGGGGGTTTGGATGAACAGTGAGCAGTAGCGTTGCCTCTGGATGAACAGGACCCCGTGGTGTGGAGGGCTGGATGAACAGTAGACGGTGGAGGGGTGGCCGTGGAGGGGTGGTTGAATAGGACCCTGTGGTGTGGAGGGCTGGATGAACAGTAGACGGTGGAGGGGGTGCCCATGGAGGGGTGGTTGAACAGTAACCGGTGGAGTAGCGCACGGTGGAGGCTGGATGAACAGGAGCCCGTGAAGGCTGGAGGAGGTCGACGGTAGCCCGTGGAGGCTGGAGGAGGTCGACGGTGGAGATGAACAATGTCCCGTAGAGTCCCGTTTTGCGGTACGTCACACCCCTCCCGATGAACAGGACCCCCGTTTCGACCGTAGCGCTCCAACACAAGTCCGTTCCGTCCGTTTTGCAGTACGCCACACCCCTCCC
>NC_041393.1:607539562-607623492 GCF_002162155.2 Triticum dicoccoides | reverse complement strand
CTCCCGATCAACAGGACTCCCGTTTCGACTGTAGGAGGTCCGTTTCGTCCGTTTTACGATACGCCACACCCCTCCCGATCAACAGGACCCCCGTTTCGACCGTAGGAGGTCCGTTTCCTCCATTTTGCGGTACACCACACCCCTCCCGATCAACAGGACCCCCGATTCGATCGTAGGAGGTCCGTTTCCTCCGTTTTGCAGTACGCCAGGCCCCTCCCGATCAACAGGACCCCGTTTCAAACGTGGCCAGTCGAACATAAGGTCGTTTCCTCTATTGTGCAGTACGCTAGGCCTCGTTTCCATCGCCTGTTTCATCCAAGCCCTCCCGATGAACACGACCACGCATTCCGTTCCGACCCAGCCGGTTGGCTCCCCATGAACACGACGACGATGTTGTTTCTCCGTTCCGACCCAGCCATGTACGTATGCGCGATAGGCGTTAGAGACCCTGCCCGTATGTACATGCGTGGCCGTATTTTCTTTCTTGCACCCTCGCTGATGTACGTACGTGTACATGCTACGTGCGCGCCTCTACTAAGACACGTGCGCACCTCTACATCCACCAGTATATATGTACGTACACGTTCGCGACCAGTATGACAACGCTACATACGCTTCGACCAGGTGGGTCCCGACTGTCAGGCACTTCCTTGCATGCGAAGATGTAGCTGGTGGGTCCTAGCAGTCAGGGGGGCGAATCATTTTTTTTGGAAACACTTCCTTGCATGCGAAGATGTAATTGGTGGGTCCCAGCAGACAGGAGGAAACGTTTTTTTTGCTAAATACGGTGGCCCATCCGTTGGGTCCCCGCTGTCAGGTGGAGGAATAATTATTTTGCGCGTAATAAGGAGGCACTTCCTTGCTGCGGCCGTGGACCCAGCTGTCAGCCTCTCCATGTACAGTCCACGTCCGACGGAAGCCATTCCTTGACCACGTTGACCACGCTGCGCCGAGAGCACCAGGGCGGTGGACGACGACGAGGCCTAGGAAGGGGACGACACGGAGCCGGGGAAGATGCGACAGTGGATGCCCACGCGTAGAGGAGTACGAGGGTTCACTGGTTCACTGCGGTGTGAGGCTGCCGTCGCCGCAGAATAACAGGGGGTGTGGGTGAGTAGAGGGATGGCATGGCCAGTGGTGGGAGTAGTAGGGGCGGTGAGGCCTCCACCGCATCGCAACCGGCCATGGGAGGCAGGAGCACAAGGCACGACCGACGCTGGTTTGGGCGGCTGGAGCAAGAAGACCATAGGTTGAAGAAGCACTAAGGCCGTTGGATGGACATCGTACGGTCACTGGAGCTAGAATCGTGCATATTGTCTAAGTTGACAAAGCCCTCCTTCCCCGTCAACTTAGTAGGCCCACAAGTCAGCCTGCCACTATACTGGGTCCCAGCTAACAGGGGGAGTATTCATTTTTTTGTGCGTAATAAGGAGGCACTTCCTTGCGTGCGAAGATCTAGCAGGTGGGTCCGAGCTGTCAGCGGCGGTAATCTTCTTTTTCGCGAAATACTGAGGCCCTTTTGGTGGGTCCCTGATGTCAGGTGGACGAATCATTATTTTGCGCGTAATAAGGAGACATTTCCTTGCGTGCGGCCGTGGACCCAGCTGTCGGCCTCTCCACGTACAGTCCAATTCAGATGCATGTCAGTCGTTGACCACGTTGACCAGGCCGCGCCGAGAGCACCAAGGCGGTGGACGACGGCGAGGCCTAGGAAGGGAACGACACGGAGGCAGGGAAGACTCAGCAGTTGTTTCCCACGCGGAGGGGAGTACGACTGAACAAGGGTTTACTGCTTCGTCAGCCATCGCTGGAGAATAACAGCAGGTGTGGGTGAGTAGAGGGATGGCTAGGCCAGCGATGGGAGTACGGTGGGGCGGTGAGGCCTGCACGGCAGCACATCCGGCCGCGGGGAGGAGGGAGCAGGCAGTCCCACAGGCGCTTGTTTGAGCGGCTAGAGCAGGAAGAGCAGAGATTGAAGAAGCACGACGGCCGTTGGATGGCCATCCAACAGTCACTGCTTGTGCATCAACATTTTTTTAGGAAAGCCTCAAATCTGTGGAAAACAGCATACAACCCATCTGCCATTATTTCTAATAATTTACAGCCCATTTGCTAATTCTTAAGGTTTTTTTGGAGCCCATATTCTTTTTGTTAGCATTACAGCCCATATTGTGGCCACAGTTAAAAAATTATACGAAATTTTGCATATTTCGGTGCGGTCCGAACTGTTTTTAATCCTGAAATTTCGACTCACATTCAAACTGATTTTAAAACTAAATGTATATCAATATAAAATCCAACAAATTCTCCACGCATAAAAATTAATGTAATTTAAAATCTTGAAATGAAAAAAAAGATATTTGAAACTAGTTGCCACTTTGATGTGTTTTAAAAATGTACAGCCCATTTCTCATTACTGATGGGCCATTTTCTCGGCCAGCCGAATGAAAGCTCTCCTCGTCTTGAAAGATTTGCAGCCCAACAGGTCTGACAAAGCGACTTACTTGGCAAATCACAAAAAAATTGGGCTGTGGCCGTGGACCCAGCTGTCAGCCTCTCCACATACAATACTCTTCCGATGGAAGTCGTTCCTTGACCACGTTCACCACGCCCGCGTGGAGAGCACCACGGCGGTGGACGATGGCGAGGCCTAGGAAGGGGACAACGCGGAGCTGGGGAAGACGCGGCAGTGGAAGCCCGCGTGGAGAGGAGTATGAGGGTTCACTAGTTCGGCTGTGGTGTGAGGCTGCCATCGCCGCAGGGCCTGGCCAGCAGTGGAATAGTAGGGGTGAAAGGATCGATATGGTTGACTAGATGGGGGGGTGAATAGGAAACTAACAATTTTTAGACTTCTCTTTAACAATTTAAACCTTGCAATGAAATAGGTTGTCTAGATGTGCAACTACGTGGACAACCTATATGATGCAAAGACAATAAGCACACAAGCAAGCAATGGATATAGCACAAGTAAGCTTGCAAACGAAAAGGGATAAGATAACCAAGAGTGGAGCCGGTGGAGACGAGGATGTGTTACCGAAGTTCCTTCCTTTTAAGGGGAAATACGTCTCCGCTAGAGCAGTGTGGAGGCACAATGCTCCCCAAGAATCCACTAGGGCCACCGTAATCTCCTCACGCCCTCACACAATGCGAGATGCCGTGATTCCACTATTGGAGCCCTTGAAGGCGGCAACCGGACCTTTACAAACAAGATTGGGGCTATCTCCACAAGACATGGAGGCTCCCAATAATCCCGCGAAGCTTCACCACAATGGAGTATGGCTTCGGGGTGACCTCAACCGTCTAGGGTGCTCAACACCCAAGAGTAACAAGATCCGCAAGGGATAAGTGGGGGGAATCAAATATCCTGTGGTGGAAGTGTAGATCGGGAACTTGTCACCCAATCCCGAGCAAATCAACAAGTTTGATTGGCTAGGGAGAGAGATCGAGTGAAAATGGAGCTTGGAGCAACAATGGAGCTTAGAGGTGGAAGAGGTAGTCAACTAGAGGTAGAAGACACCCCTTATATAGTCGTGGAAAGAGTCCAACCGTTATCCACATGTTCAGCCCGTGACCCACGGTACTACCGCTCCAGGGGCGTGGTACTACCGCGAAGCTGTGCGGTACTACCGTGGCTGACCACAGTACTACCGCGACAGCAGCACAGGCCGGAACTAGCCTGACAAGGGGGCAGTACTACCGCTTGCGCGGTACTACCGCACCCACTTGCGGTACTACCGCTTGGCAGGAAAGTCACGGCCTGGGAAGGGCGCGGATGAAATAAATTACATCCGTGCCTACTTCTGCTGAAACTAAGGTGGTACAAAAATCCGACGTGGTACTACCGCTCGCGAGGCGCGGTACTACCCTGTGGGCGCGGATGTAAAAAATTACATCCGTGCCTACTACCGCGACACTACGGTACTAGGTAGGAGGGCCACGGTACTACGACTCCTAGGGAGCGGTACTACCGTGGGCCCCCGCGGTACTACCGCGCTGGACGAGCGGTACTACCGTGGAGGGCGCGGATGTAAAAAATTACATCCGCCCCTACTACTGCACCAGAGCGGCACAAGGCCTAGGAGCCGCGGTACTACCGCTCCAGATGAGAGGTACTACCGTAACACCCAGTGGTACTACCGCGTGTACTTGCGGTACTACCGCAAGTATAGCTGTAGTCGTCAGACTTCCGCACAACCAAGATAACAAAGGGAAGCTCCAAAATGCAGGGAGGAGGAACAAGTGTACGTGTTGATTCCACCCAAACCTTTCCGACGCGGACCCCCTCTTAATAGTACGGCTCTCCTACGACTCAAATCCACCAAAGAGAAACGTAGAAAAACACCAACTTCAATAGTCTCCAAGGGGCACCGAATCGTCTCATGCCTAGAGATGAAGTATTTGAGAAACTCAAGGCACACGATTAGTCCGCAAATGCATTGTCATCAATCACCAAAACACCTGAAGGATAAATATGCCCTTACAATCTCCCCCTTTTTTGGTGGATTGATGACAACACGGGATTTGCATATAGATAAGATAATTTAGAACAGGGGAAAACCCCACCGCTCTAAAATATAGACGAGCTCCCCCTAGATGTGTGCACTTTAAATGAATGCTTTGGACTGCATAGCACACAGACTAGGATCAAGACTCCCCCTATATTTTAGAGACCAAGGCATGATAATAAGCATAGCATAGCATAAAGATAACACAATATAACACAAGCTCGCTAGGATAGAAGAGTGCATATGTCTTACACCATACGAAGTAAAGCTACCGAGGTTCAAACGAGAAAGCAGCAAATAGTTCAAACGAGAAAGCAGCAAACACACGACACACTCGCAAATCCCTACACTCTCTCCCCCTTTGGCATCGAGACGCCAAAAAGGCAGAGAGGACACCTACACACAAGAGGTGGCTCAAGCAGAGAACTCGTCCCAAGCCTCTCTGTCGGTCTCCTTGGCAGCAGGGATGGTCTCCTCGACATCCTCCTCAGACTTAGTCCACCTGTAGCCCTGCTTCTCCATCCACTCTGCCTCTGGAGTGATGTGCTCCTCAGACCCGCCAGACACTGCCTCACCATAGAGCTGCAAGATCTTGTTGTCCCGGCGACGACTCTCCTTGGACGCCACGTGAGTCCTGTACTGCCCCTTGGCTTGCATGCAGAAAAGAGTCTTCATCTTGTCCTTCAGCTTCTTGGCCCATGATGGCATAGCGGCACTCTGGGAAGGCCTAGCAGCACGGCCCTCAGCAACATCCTCGGCGCCAGCATCCTCCTCATCAACAGCAGCCCTAGTAGCAGACGCCTCGGCACGAGTAGTGGTGTTGGCCCAGTTGGATTTGATACGCAGGCAGATGGGCTCATGGAGAACCCAGTCTGGAGCAAGAAACTCCTCATCAGGGAACATCTTCTCCCAAGTCTTTGAAATCAGCAGAAACAGATAGGGCCCATAGATAGGCACCTTGCGGTTGAACACTGCAAACCGGAGCTCACACCACATGATGTGTGAGACATCAAGTGGCTGAGACTGAGACGAACGAGCCTCCTCGCAGATGAGCATCATGTCCACCATATATGCATGAACCTTGTCTTTGTCACCGATGCAAGGGAACAAGGAGTTGCGGAAGATGTGATACATGATATCCAGGAAGGGGTTGAGCACCAAAGTTGTCTTGCCATTGGCGAGCGCCTTCTCAACCATGAATGGGGCAAGCCTGTCCTTGCTGGCAGACTCAGCATTGGCATGGGGGCGAACACCCACTGGAGAGTCGAGCCCATCATCAGGAACCTGGAGGAGATCCATGAACTCCTTCCAGGTAGCAGACAGCTTATGGCCATTGGTCATCCAGGTCATCCTCCATTCCTCATCGGAGTGAAAGTAGACCGAGGCAAAGAACTGATAGATAAGCTCAGGCTCATAGTCGAGGTGGAAGGTTAACACATGCTCAATGCCAAACTGCTCCACCAAGTCCAGAGCCTCTCCAAAGTAGTCACGAAACTTGTCCTTCCTCATGTGATGCATGTCAATCCACTTCACCTCCACATAGGTATTCTGCTTGTTCTTGATGACATCCAGATAGATGTTGGTCTGTTGCTTGTTCCAGAACAGCTCACAGCCTCTGAAAGTGGCACACGGGTGCACATAAGGGTGAAGCTGCCTGAGACGGACATAATCAGCTTGGGCTATCTCATCCATGCCCTTAGCGGGCTCCTTGTGCTTGCTAGCTGAGTGCTTGACATTGCGCTTGGAGGCAGACGAGCCCTCTGGTACTTCACCTGGGTTGCGCAAACGTTTGGAGCCAGTGTCACGACTGGGGTTGGACCGGCGAGAGCCACCACCTGAGACACACACGCAAAACACCAAAGACGCGAAAAGATCAATGCAAAGGCCACGAAAAAGCACAAGAAACACATAGAAGGCATACGAGAAAGTTGGCATGCGATAGATGTGAGCCACGGTAGAACTGCCACTGCTTGCGGTACTAAAATATTAGTTCTGCTCCAAACGCGGTAGTACCGTGCGAGGTCACGGTAGTACCGTGGTTGGAGCGGAAGTAAAATTTTAGTACCACACAGAGCGCGGTAGTACCGCTCCCGATGGGCGGTAGTACCACGCCAGACGGGTGGTAGTATCGTGTCCCGTCAGATCCAACCGACGGTTTGAATCTGAAAAGAACCGCGAAATAGTGGCGGTGCTACGGTGATCCGATCTAGCGCAAGACAACTATACAAGTATAAATCCTATGTAATACCACGCTCCTTCATCCTACTCTTGCAGAGATTAAGCCTAAGAATCTCAAGAACACACAAGCCTCCCCCAAAACCTAGAAACACTAAACACAATCAACACGGAGAGGGAGTTGGGGAAAAAACCTGGTCCATAGCAAGAGCACGTGGTGGGGAACGATCCCACCGATCGGAATCACGGGAGGGCAGCCGGTGGAGGAGATCCGGCGACGAACGCCAGCTCCGTTCTTGAGCAAGGGAGAGAAGGAGGCGACATGGAGAGAAAGGACAGCGAATGGGTATGGGGAGTTAAAACTCCCCCTGCCCGTCCTTATCCCCACGCGCTCGAACCGGCGCGGTAGTACCGCGTATCATCGCGGTAGTACCGCTCGGGCGGAAGTACCGCGCCGAGGCGGTAGTACCGCTCAACCAGGTGGCAGTAAAAAATTACTGCCGCGTGGTGACAGTAGTACCGTGCTCCCGCAAGCGGTAGTACTGGGGCTGGCTACGGTAGTACCGTAGCTGGCCGCGGTAGTACCGTGAGCTCAAGTCACCGCAAGTTTCAACACGAGAAGAAAAAGCCTTTGCACGAAAACTTTTCACACACAAGAAACCACAAGAACACGCACAAACCAGAGGCAAAAAGACAACAAGAAACCACCAAGCAACAAAGCCTCTCGAGGAGAGAGGGCGGTGGCCGAAGCCACCTATGTTTGAGTTGGATGGTATGGCACCGCGAAGAATTATCCTTGGGCCCATGACCAAAACTCGTCTTTGAAGCACAAGTACCATTAAAAATGGCTAATGTGAAAGAGGTGATCGATTTATGCATAATGGGGGGAGGGAGAGTTCATTGAGAGAACAACACTCCCCCTATGTCCATGCCTACACCTAAACTAGACAACACGTTGAGTGTGGTGGGGGGTGTACGGGTTCAAGTCACATTGCTCAAATCAATGATATTTGGCTCATGCCTTAACTCGCGAAATCTTGCTTCATCCAAGGGCTTCATGAAAATATCTGCAAGGTTATCATGAGTGTTGACATACTTGAGCTCGATCTCCCCTCGCCTAATGTGATCCCGGATAAAGTGATACCGAATCTCAATGTGCTTCATCTTGAAGTGTTGTACCGGGTTGAGAGAAATCTTGATGGCACTTTCATTATCACACCAAAGAGGCACTTTGTCACAAATGATACTGTACTCCTTTAAAGTTTGCCTCATCCATAGGAGTTGAGCACAACAACTACCGGCCGCCACATACTCCGCTTCGGTGGACGAGAGGGACACACAACTTTGCTTCTTGGAAGACCAACTTACCAAAGAGCAACCAAGAAATTGGCACCCTCCGGAAGTGGACTTCCTATCCACTTTGTCCCCCGCCCAATCGGAATCTGTGAAACCTTCAAGCTTGAAATTTGCTCCTCTTGGGTACCATAAGCCAAAGTTTGGGGTATGAGCCAAATATCGAAAGATTCTCTTGACACCGCCACATAGTGACTTTCCTTTGGTGCGGCTTGAAACCGTGCACACATCCCCACACTCAACATGATATCCGGTCTAGATGCACAAAGGTAAAGCAAGGAGCCAATCATGGAGCGATATACCTTTTGATCCATCGCTTTACCATTGGGATCGATGTCAAGTTGGCACTTGGTAGGCATTGGTGTAGAAGCCGGCTTGACATCACTTAGCTTGAATCTTTTAAGCATGTCTTGAGTGTATTTGGCTTGGTTGATGAAGGTTCCTTCTCTTTGTTGTTTGATGTCAAAACCAAGGAAGAACTTCAACTCTCCCATTGAAGACATCTTGAACTTGGAGGTCATGAGAGCGGCAGATTCCTCATTGAAAGCTTTGTTAGGAGAACCAAAGATAATATCATCAACATATAGTTGGCATACAAACAACTCCCCTTTGACCTTCTTAGTAAAAAGAGTGGGATCGATTTGTCCTACTTCAAATCCACGATCTTGTAGCAACTCGGTAAGGTGGTCATACCACGCACGTGGGGCTTGTTTAAGGCCATAGAGTGCCTTATCGAGTTGATACACGTGATCCGGGAAGTAGGGGTCCTCGAACCCGGGGGGTTGCTTGACATAAACCAACTCATTAATGGGACCATTAAGAAAAGCACTTTTCACATCCATTTGTTGCAACTTAAAGTTGTGATGGGAAGCATAAGCAATCAACAAATGAATGGATTCAAGACGAGCAACGGGAGCAAATGTTTCACCGTAGTCGATGCCCTCGACTTGGGAGTAGCCTTGTGCTACCAATCTTGCCTTGTTACGAATGATGTTCCCATGAGCATATTGCTTGTTCTTGAAGATCCACTTTGTTCCAATGACGTTGTGGTTCCCCGAAGGTCTTGGCACCAATCTCCACACCTTGTTGTACTCGAAGTTGTTTAGTTCTTCATGCATGGCATTGATCCATTCCGAGTCTTCGAGCGCCTCATAGACCTTTTGGGGTTCAACACAAGAGACAAACGCATGATGTTCACAATAGTTAGCTAATTGTCTACGAGTGCTTACCCCCTTTCTTAGACTTCCAACCACGTTTTCCATGAGATGGCCTTGGGTGGTGAGGTTGGAAGCAATCTTCGCGGCACGACGCTCTAATTCTTCCTCGGGTGTGGAAGGAGGAAGGTTAACTTGATCATCTTGAGCGCCGTCTTGAGCTTGCTCATGATCTTGAACTTGCTCGAGGGGGAGAACTTGACCTTGGGAATCATTTAGAGGTTCACCTCCATCTTGAGGTTGATCTTGCCCTTGGTCTTGTTCATGAAGGTGAGGGCCTTCACTTTGTTCTTCGGAAGCGTCGGAAGCGTGTGGGTCTTGGGGAGGTGATGGCTCCACTTGAGTGGAGCATTGTCCTTCTCCTTCGGCTACAAGGGGTTCCTCAATGGGTAGGATATGACCTATACCCATTCTTATTATGGCTTGGGGAGGAATTTCATCACCTACATCACAAGTACCACTTTGCTCCACTTGGGAGCCGTTATTTTCATCAAACTCTACGTTACACGTCTCCTCAATGAGTCCGTTGGACTTGTTGAGAACACGGTAAGCATGAGAGTTTGTAGCATAACCAACAAATATGCCCTCATGAGCTCTAGCTTCAAATTTAGACAAACGAACACCTTTCTTGAGAATGAAACACTTACACCCGAACACCCGGAAGTACTTGAGATTGGGCTTGTTCCCGGTGAGTATCTCATATGGAGTCTTGTTCAAGCCTTTGCGGAGATAGAGCCGATTGGATGCATGACAAGTTGTGTTGATGGCTTCGGCCCAGAAGTTGTATGGAGACTTGAACTCCGCCATCATGGTCCTTGCCGCATCCATCAACGTTCGGTTCTTCCTCTCCGCAACACCATTTTGTTGAGGGGTATATGGTGCAGAATATTGATGCTTGATCCCTTCATCACTAAGAAACTCATCCAAGGTGTAGTTCTTGAACTCGGTGCCGTTGTCACTTCTTATTGTCAAGATCTTTGCATTGTGTTGATGTTGAGCTTCATTTGCAAAGTTGATGACGGTTTGTTGAGTCTCACTCTTCCTCTTGAAGAAGTATACCCACGTGTATCTTGAATAATCATCCACTATCACCAAGCAATACTTTCTACCCCCAAGACTATCAAAGGATGGGGGCCCAAAGAGGTCCATGTGGAGGAGCTCCAAGGGTCTCTTCGAGTAGATGATAGTTGTGGGAGGGTGAGCCGTCTCATGAAGCTTTCCTTCGATACACGCACTGCAGACACGATCTTTGGCAAAACTAACATTCATTAGTCCATGGACATGGTCCCCCTTGAGAAGACTTTGCAAAGATCTCATATTGACGTGGGCTAAACGGCGATGCCAAAGCCATCCCACATCAACTTTAGCCATTAGGCATGTCGCGGTCTTAGTGGGTTGCTCCGAGAAGTTAACCACATAGAGACCGTTCTCGACATGCCCAACAAAGGCTACTTTAAGAGTCTTGCTCCACAAGAGGGCCAGGGTATCAATATCAAAGAAGGTGGCAAAACCCATGAGTGCGAGTTGACGAACAGAAAGTAAATTGAACGCAAGGGACTCAACAAGCATGACTTTCCCGATCATTAGATAATGAGAAATGACAACCTTGCCAAGACCCAATACCTTAGAATGTGAGGCATCACCCCATTCGACATTGGTGGGCGTAGATGGGATATTGTGCACGTCCACCACCAAGTCCTTGCTCCCGGTCATATGATTTGTTGCTCCACTATCGAGCAACCATGATCCCCCACCGTAAGCAAACACCTACAAGAGATCAATGCTTGGTTTTAGGTACCCATTGAGTAATGGGTCCTTTGATGTTAGTAACAAGGGTCTTAGGAACCCAAATAGACTATTCAATGTACTCATAAGGAGAACCAACAAATTTAGCATAAACATGTCCATCACTAGCACGGCACAACACATAAGAGGGGTTAAAGTCGCCGGCTTTGTGGGAGAGATGGCATTGCGCTCTTTGGCTTCACCACTCTTCCCATTGTTCTTCTTCTCCTTAGGAGCACCTTCTCCCTCCTTCACAAAGGTTTGCGTGAGCGGAGGAGGTCGATTGGTCTTGCTCTTCTTCTCCTTGTTCTTCTTCTTGTTCTTGGACTTGGGTGCGAACCCAACTCCCTCCTTGCCCACAACATCCTTTTGATTGCTCAAAAGGTCATTTAGGTTCTTCTCGCCTTGTATGCATGACACAAGACCTTTCTCGAGTTGTTCCTTCAACTTGGCATTTTCCTCCACAAGATGCACATGCTCACAACATGGGTTAGTAGCATTTGCATTATCAATTAAGACCATGTGAGGAAATGTGGCCTTTTCCTTAGTTAGCTTAACTTGGAGTTGAGCATGAGACTCCTTGAGGGTGGCATGAGCACTTTTCAAGACCTTATGGGCCTTGTCAAGTACATCAAACTCCTCCATGAGTCTAACATGATCAACCCCAAGTTTAGCCTTCTCGGAAGCTAGAACACGAGACACAACAAGAGCATGATCAAGATCTTTCTTTAGTTTAGCATGACCATCATTGTGGGACTCCTCAAGAGCCAAACGGTGCTCACGCTCTTCCTCAAGAGCATTAGAGAGATCCGATATCTCATCGGCATAGTCACGACTATGACTTTCCATCTTAGTGATGGTTTCTTCATGAGCCTCGATCATGTCATTGGCTTCACCAAGTTGTTCCAAGAGAGCAACAAAATGCTTCTTGGATTTTCCCTTGAGCTTATTCATGAAGGACTCAAATTCATTGATCTCCTCATTAGACCCCTTACCATTATCAAAGTCATCCGTTGAAGGAGGGTTAGGAATAATGGTGGTTTTGATGTTGGGGGTTACCTTGTTGGTGGCCTTAGCCATGAGGCACTTGGCGGTGATGTTCTCGTTCGGTGCATCGAAGAGAGACACCCGAGGAGTTGAGACAATGGCAACAGATGCCATGGCCATTGTTTCACCATCTTCATCATCATCGTCATCCTCACGGTATTCTTCTTGAACCACCAACCCGCGAGAAGGAGTCTTCTTGGTGAAGTTGTTCTTGTTGGGGAAGGACTTGGCTTTGTCTTTTCGAATGAACTTGCCACCATTGTCTTCCCGCTTCTCGTATGGACAATCCGCAACGAAATGGCTGACATTGCCACAGTTGAAACAAGTTCTAACTCGTTGCTTCCCCTTGAGGCCACTTGAGTTGTTCTTGTTGAAGTTGGGTCTTGTAGTCTTCTTACTCCAAAACTGTCTTGAGGCAAGAGCCATGTGCTCATGATAATCATACTTCGTGTCCTCGGGGTTGCTCTCCTCATCTTCCTCTTCTTCTTCTTCTTCCACACTAACCTTGGCCTTCAAGGCAAGATTGGGCTTCTTTGCCCTTTGGGAATGGAGCACCGCATTGTCAGCGGTCTTATCCAAGATGTTCATCGCAACAAACTCATCCAACACTTCACCAGAGGTCATGGAGTGGAAGTCCGGTCTTTGGCGGATGACGGAGGACATGGCCTTGTTGTAGGGCATCATGGCCTTGAGGAACTTGTGCTTGATCCAGTTGTCATCCGTGTCCTTACTCCCATGATCTCGGAGTGCGACCGCAAGTTTGGTCACTCTTCAAAAGAGCTCACGAGGTTCTTCATCCTCTTTCATTGCAAACTCATCGGCTTCATCTTGCACCACTTCATAGTTGGAGCGTTGAATGCTAGCACTTCCTCTATACATACGCTCGACACACTTCCATGCTTCTTTAGCCATGACATGAGGTCGAAGATGAGGGAGATCTTCGGGAAGGATAGCATCTTGGATGATGAAGAGAGCACTCTCATTGAATTGATTGTCCACTTCTTCTCGAGGGGTGAAGTTGCTTGGATCATGGGGATAGAAACCTTCTTCAATAATTCTCCAAAGGTTAGTATTCACATGTTTTAAATGACACTTGAAGCGATAAACCCAAGAATCATAATCTTCATTTTTCACATATTTAGGAGGAGGACCGGCATGATTCAAATGAGTAGAGGGGATCGGTCCTCTATACACCGGGGGTTCCACATGGGCAAAGATGCCGGTGCCATTTCTACCACTAGTAGATGGACTCTTTTCATTGTTAGCTTCCCCCTTATCGGAGTTAGCATCCGTCACCTTGTTAGTGGGATCACCCACTTTCATTGGTGAGGTAGATAGTTTAAGTCCCTCTAGAAATTCAGTAAACATGCTTTTAACCTCGGCCGTCATGGAGGTTTTCAATGTGTCTAAAGCCACATTGAATTCCTCAAGTGAGACCGAGGTTCCCCCTTCGGCCGAAGACGAGATGGGATTCACACCGGAGTGTTCCTCTGCACCGACGTTGACGTCAACCATACTCTTTGGACGGCAAAGTCCTTAATAAAGAGACGAGGCTCTGATACCAATTGAAAGGATCTATATGGTTGACTAGAGGGGGGGTGAATAGGCAACTAACAATTTTTAGACTTTTCTTTAATAATTTAAACCTTGCAATGAAATAGGTTGTCTAGATGTGCAACTATGTGGACAACCTATATGATGCAAAGACAATAAGCACACAAGCAAGCAATGGATATAGCACAAGTAAGCTTGCAAACGTAAAGGGATAAGATAACCAAGAGTGGAGCCGGTGGAGACAAGGATGTGTTACCGAAGTTCCTTCCTTTTAAGGGGAAGTACGTCTCCGTTAGAGCGGTGTGGAGGCACAATGCTCCCCAAGAAGCCACTAGGGCCACCGTAATCTCCTCACGCCCTCACACAATGCGAGATGCAGTGATTCCACTATTGGAGCCCTTGAAGGCGGCAACCGGACCTTTACAAACAAGATTGGGGCTATCTCCACAACACTTGGAGGCTCCCAATAATCCCGCGAAGCTTCACCACAATGGAGTATGGCTTCGGGGTGACCTGAACCGTCTAGGGTGCTCAACACCCAAGAGTAACAAGATCCACAAGGGATAAGTGGGGGGAATCAAATATCCTGTGGTGGAAGTGTAGATCGGGCACTTGTCACCCAATCCCGAGCAAATCAACAAGTTTGATTGGCTAGGGAGAGAGATTGAGTGAAAATGGAGCTTGGAGCAACAATGGAGCTTAGAGGTGGAAGAGGTAGTCAACTAGAGGTAGAAGACACCCCTTATATAGTCGTGGAAAGAATCCAACCGTTATCCACATGTTCAGCCCGCGACCCACGGTACTACCGCTCCAGGGGCGCGGTACTACCGCGAAACTGTGCGATACTACCGTGGCTGACCATAGTACTACCGCGACAGCAGCACAGGCCGGAACTAGCCTGACAAGGGGGCAGTACTACCGCTTGCGCGGTACTACCGCACCCACTTGCGGTACTACCACTTGGCAGGAAAGTCACGGCCTGGGAAGGGCGCAGATGAAATAAATTACATCCGTGCCTACTTCCGCTGAAACTGAGGTGGTACAAAAATCCGACGCGGTACTACCGCTCGCGAGGCGCGGTACTACCGTGCGGGCGCGGATGTAAAAAATTACATCCGCGCCTACTACCGCGACACTGCAGTACTAGGTAGGAGGGCCACGGTACTATGACTCCTAGGGAGCGGTACTACCGTGGGCCCCCGCGGTACTACCGCGCTGGACGAGCGGTACTACCGTGGAGGGCGCGGATGTAAAAAATTACATCCGCCCCTACTACCGCACCAGAGCGTCACAAGGCCTAGGAGCCGTGGTACTACCGCTCCAGATGAGCGGTACTACCGTGACACCCAGCGGTACTACCGCGTGTACTTGCGGTACTACCGCAAGTACAGCTGTAGTAGTCAGATTTCCGCACAACCAAGATAACAAAGGGAAGCTCCAAAATGCAGGGAAAGGAGGAACAAGTGTACGTGTTGATTCCACCCAAACCTTTCCGACGCGGACCCCCTCTTAATAGTACGGCTCTCCTACGACTCAAATGCACCAAAGAGAAACGTAGAAAAACGCTGACTTCAATAGTCTCCGAGGGGCACCAAATCGTCTCATGCCTAGAGATGAAGTATCTGAGAAACTCAAGGCACACGATTAGTCCGCAAATGCATTGTCATCAATCACCAAAACACCTGAAGGATAAATATGCCCTTACAAGGGGGCGGTGAGTCCTCCGCGGCAGCACAGGCGGCCACGGGAGGCAGGAGCATGAGGCACGACCGGCACTGGTTTGGGCGGCTGGAGCAAGAAGACCAGAGGTTGAAGAAGCACTACGACCGTTGGATGGACATCGTACGATCACTGGAGCTAGAATCGTTCATATTGACTAAGTTGACAAAGCCCTTCGTCCCCGTCAACTTAGTAGGCCCACAAGTCAGCCTCCCGCCAAGGTGGGTCCCAGCTAGCAGGGGAGTATTCTTTTTTTTGTGCGTAATAAGGAGGCACTTCTGGTGGGTCCGAGCTGACAGCGGGGGGGGGGGACGTTTTTTCGTGAAATACGGTGGCCTGCCAGGTGGGTCCCAGCAGTCAAGGGGCAAACATTTTTTTTCGCAAAATACGGTGGCCCGTCGAGTGGGTCCCCGCTATTAGTTGGAGGAATCATTATTTTCCTTGTAATAAGGAAGCACTTACTTGCTGCGGCCATGGACCCAGCTGAGACTCTCCACGTACAGTATACTTCTGATGGAAGTCGTTCCTGCACCCGCTAGCCACCTTATGCACCAAGTGCATGTCAGTCGGTGGAACCTGTCTCACATAAGAGTACGTGTAAGGTCGGTCCGGGCCGCTTCATCCCACAATTCCATTGAAACAAGATTTCACTAGTAACGGTAAGCATATTTAACAAAATCAACGTCCATAACAACTTTGTGTTCTACTCGTGCAAAGAATCTACGCAATAGACCTAGCTCATGATGCCACTATTGGGGGACGTAGTAGAAATTCAAAATTTTCCTACGTGTTACCAAGATCTATCTATGGAGAAACCAGCAACGAGGGGAAGGAGAGTGCATCTACATACCCTTGTAGATCGCTAAGCGGAAGCGTTCAAGAGAACGGGGTTGAAGGAGTCGTACTCGTCGTGATCCAAATCACCGGAGATCCTAGTGCCGAACAGACGGCACCTCCGCGTTCAACACACGTACAGCCCGATGACGTCTCCCATGCCTTGATCCAGCAAGGAGAGAGGGAGAGGTTGAGGAAGACTCCATCCAGTAGCAGCACAACGGCGTGGTGGTGGTGGAGGAGCTGCAGGGCTTCGCCAAGCACCGCAGGAGAGGAGGAGAAGAGAGGTAGGGCTGCGCCAAGAGGAAGAGAAACTCATGTGTTGGGCAGCCCCTAGGCCTCAACTATTTATAGGGGAAGGGGAGGGGGCCGCGCCCCCTCTAGGGTTCCCTCCCCAGGGGTGGCGGCAGCCCCCAGATCCCATCTGGGTGGCGGCCAGAGGGGGAGAGAGGGGAGGCGCACCTGGGGTGGGCCTTAGGGCCCATCTATCCTAGGGTTTGCCCCCTCCCACTCTTCCCTGTGCCTTGGGCCTTGTGGGGGGGCGCACCAGCCCACCTGGGGCTGGTCCCCTCCCACACTTGGATCATGCTCCCTCCGGGGATGGTGGCCCCACTTGGTGGACCCCCGGGACCCTCCCGGTGGTCCCGGTACGTTACCGATAATACCCGAAACTTTTCCGGTGATCAAAACAGGACTTCCCATATATAAATCTTTACCTCCTGACCATTCCGGAACTCCTCGTGACGTCCGGGATCTCATCCGGGACTCCGAACAACATTCGGTAACCACATACAAACTTCCTTTATAACCCTAGCATCATCGAACCTTAAGTGTGTAGACCCTACGGGTTCGGGAACCATGCAGACATGACCGAGACGTTCTCCGGTCAATAACCAACAGTGGGATCTGGATACCCATGTTGGCTCCCACATGTTCCACGATGATCTCATCGGATGAACCACGATGTCAAGGACTCAATCGATCCCGTATACAATTCCCTTTGTCTAGCAGTATTGTACTTGCCCGAGATTCGATCGTCGGTATCCCGATACCTTGTTCAATCTCGTTACCGGCAAGTCTCTTTACTCGTTCCGTAACACATCATCCCGTGATCAACCCCTTGGTCACATTGTGCACATTATGATGATGTCCTACCGAGTGGGACCAAAGATACCTCTCCATTTACACGGAGTGACAAATCCCAGTCTCGATTTGTGCCAACCCAATAGACACTTTCGGAGATACCTGTAGTGCACCTTTATAGCCACCTAGTTACGTTGTGACGTTTGGTACACCCAAAGCATTCCTACGGTATCTGGGAGTTGCACAATCTCATGGTCTAAGGAAATGATACTTGACATTAGAAAAGCTTTAGCATATGAACTATACGATCTTTGTGCTAGGCTTAGGATTGGGTCTTGTCCATCACATCATTCTGCTAATGATGTGATCCCGTTATCAACGACATCCAATGTCCATGGTCAGGAAACTGTAACCATCCATTGATCAACGAGCTGGTCAACTAGAGGCTTACTAGGGACATGGTGTTGTCTATGTATCCACACATGTATCTGAGTTTCCTATCAATACAATTATAGCATGGATAATAAACGATTATCATGAACAAGGAAATATAATAATAACTAATTTATTATTGCCTCTAGGGCATATTTCCAACAGTCTCCCACTTGCACTAGAGTCAATAATCTAGTTCACATCGCCACGTGATTAACACTCACACGTCACATCGCCATGTGACCAACATCCAAAGAGTTTACTAGTGTCATTAAACTAGTTCACATCATCATGTGATTAAGACTCAATGAGTTCGGGGTTTTGATCATGTTTTTCTTGTGAGAGAGGTTTTAGTCAACGAGTCTGCAACTTTCAGATCCGTATGTACTTCGCAATTCTCTATGTCATATTGTAAATGATGCTTCCACGCTCCACTTGAAGCTATTCCAAATGGTTGCTCCACTATACGTATCCGGTTTGCTACTCAGAGTCATTCAGATAGGTGTTAAAGCTTGCATCGACGTAACCCTTTACGCCGAACTCTTTATCACCTCCATAATCAAGAAACATGTCCTTATTTACTCCAAGGACAATTTTGACCGCTGTGCAATGATCCATTCCTGGATCATTCTTGTACCCCTTGACTGACTCATGGCTAGGCACATTTCCGGTGCGGTACACAGCATAGCATACTATAGAGCCTATGTATGAAGCATAGGGGACGACCTTCGTCCTTTCTCTCTATTCTGCCGTGGTCGAGCTTTAAGTCTTAACTTCGTACCTTACATCTCAGGCAAGAACTGCTTCTTTGACTGATCCATCTTGAACACCTTCAATATCATGTCAAGGTATATGCTCATTTTAAAGTACCATTAAGCGGTTCTGATCTATCCTCATAGATCTTGATGCTCAATGTTCAAGTAGCTTAATCCAGGTTTTCCCTTGAAAAACACTTTTCAAATAACCCCATATGCTTTCCAGAAATTCTGCATCATTTCTGATCAACAATATGTCAACAACATATACTCATCAAAAATTCTATAGCGCTCCCACTCACTTCTTTGGAAATACCAGTTTCTCATAAACTTTTGTATAAACCCAAAATCTTTGATCATCTCATCAAAGCGTAAATTCCAGCTCTGAGATGCTTACTCCAGTCCTTAGAAGGATTGCTGGAGTTTTGCATATTTGTTAGCGTTCTTCAGGATTGTCAAAACCTTCTGGTTGTATCACATACAACCTTTCCTCAAGAAAACTGTCGAGGAAACAATGCTTTGACATTCTATCTGGAAGATCTCATAAATAATGCAGTAACTGCTAATCCATTTCCAACAGACTCTTAGCATCACTACGAGTGAGAAAGCCTCACCGTAGTCAACTCCTTGAACTTGTCGGAAAACATCTTAACGACAAGTCGAGCTTTCTTAATGGTGATTATTACCATCATTGTCTGTCTTTCTTTTAAAATCCATCTGTACCCAACGGCCTTATGACCATCAAGTATTTCTTCCAAAGTCATGGATGCTTTCTCGGATTTTATGGACTCGAGCCATTCGTCGGAATCCGGGCCCACCATCGCTTCTCCATAGCTCGTAGGTTCATTGTTGTCTAGCAACATGACCTCTAAGACAGGATTGCGTACCACTCTGAAGTAGTACGCATCCTTGTCACCCTACGAGGTACGTTAGTGACTTGATCCGAAACTTCATGATCACTATCATAAGCTTCTACTTCAATTGGTGTAGGCGCCACAGGAACAACTTCCTGTGCCCTGCTACACACTAGTTGAAGTTACGGTTCAATAACCTCATCAAGTCTCCACTATCCTCCCACTCAATTCTTTCGAGAGAAACTTTTCCTCGAGAAAGGACCCGTTTCTAGAAACAATTACTTATGCTTCCGGATCTGAGATAGGAGGTGTACCCAAACATTTTGGGTATCCTATGAAGATGTATTTATCCATTTTGGGTTCGAGCTTATCATGATGAAACTTTTTCACATAAGCGTCGCAGCCCCAAACTTTCAAGAAACGACAGCTTAGGTTTCTCTAAACCATAGTTCTCACGGTGTCATCTCAACGGAATTACGTGGTGCCCTGTTAAAGTGAGTGCGGTTGTCTCTAATGCCTAACCCATGAACGATAGTGGTAATTTGATAAGATACATCATGGTACGCACTATATCCAATAGGGTGCAAATATGATGTTCGGACACACCATCACATTATGGTGTTCCAGGCGGTATTAATTGTGAAACAATTTCCACAATGTCTTAATTGCGTGCCAAAGCTCGTAACTCAGATACTCATCTATGTGATCATATCATAGACATTTTATCCTCTTGTCACGATGATCTTCAACTTCACTCTGAAATTACTTGAACCATTCAATAATTCAGACTTGTGTTTCATCAAGTAAATATACTCAGTATCTACTTAAATCATCCATGAAGTAAGAACATAACAATATTCACTGCATGCCTCAGCACTCATTGGACTGCACACATCAAAATGTGTTACTTCCAACAAGTTGCTATCTTGTTCCATTTTACTGAAAACGAGGCTTTTCAGTCATCTTGCCCAGTGGTATGATTTGCATTTCTCAAGCGATTCAAAATCAAGTGAGTCCAAACGATCCATCTGCATGGAGTTTCTTCATGCGTATACACCAATAGACATGGCTCGCATGTCTCAAACTTTTCAAAACGAGTGAGTCCAAAGATCCATCAACATGGAGCTTCTTCATGCGTTTTATACCAATATGACTTACATGGCAGTGCCACAAGTAAGTGGTACTATCATTACTATCTTATATCTTTTGGCATGAAAATGTGTATCACTACGATCGAGATTCAATGAACCATTCTTTTAGGTGCAAGACCATTGAAGGTATTATTCAAATAAATAGAGTAACCATTATTCTCCTTACATGAATAACCGTATTGCAATAGACATAATCCAATCATGTCTATGCTCAACGCAAACACCAAATAACAATTATTTTAACACCAATCTCGATGGTAGAG
Organism: Triticum dicoccoides; assembly: GCF_002162155.2. Taxonomy (NCBI): domain Eukaryota; kingdom Viridiplantae; phylum Streptophyta; class Magnoliopsida; order Poales; family Poaceae; genus Triticum; species Triticum dicoccoides. The sequence goes on along the minus strand of NC_041393.1, from coordinate 607,602,768 downwards.
GGAGCGTGCGATGCTTGATCACATCAACCTTGGAAACACTTCCAACACATATCATCAGCTCACCTTTAGCTAGTCTCCGTTTATTCCGTAGCTTTTATTTCGAGTTACTAACACTTAGCAACCGAACCGGTATCTAATACCCTGGTGCTACGAGAAGTACTAGTAGAGTACACATGTATATCCAATATACTTCTATCGACCTTGCCTGCCTTCTTATCTACCAAGTACCTAGGGTAATTCTGCTCCAGTGGTTGTTCCCTTTATTACAGAAGCACTGAGTCTCGGGTTTGGGTTCAACCTTGGGTTTCTTCACTAGAGCAGCAGTTGACTTACCATTTCATGAAGTATTCCTTCTTGCCATTGCCCTTCTTGAAACTAGTGGTTTCACTAACCATCAACAATTGATGCTCCTTCTTGATTTCTACTTTCGCGGTGTCAAACATCGCGAATATTACAAGGACCATCATATCTATCCCTGATATGTTATAGTTCATCACGAAGCTCTAGTAGCTTGGTGCAATGACTTTGGAGAAACATCACTATCTCATCTGGAAGATTGACTCCCACTCGATTCAAGTGATTGTTGTACCCAGACAATCTGAGTACAAGCTCAATGATTGAGCTTTTCTCCTTTAGTTTGTAGGCTAAGAAACTCGTCGGATGTCTCATACCTCTTGACGCGGGCACGAGCCTGAAATCCCAATTTCAGCCCTCGAAACATCTCATATGTTCCTCGATGTTTCGAAAACGTCTTTGGTGCCTCAACTCTAAACCGTTTAACTGAACTATCACATAGTTATCAAAACATGTATATCCGATGTTCGCAACATCCACAGACGACGCTTGGGGTTCAGCACACTGAGCGGTGCATTAAGGACATAAGCTTTCTACTGTCCGCATAATCGCTACTGTCAACTTTCAACTATATTTTCTCTAGGAACATATCTAAATAGTGGAACTAAAGCGCGAGCTTACGACATAATTTGCAAAGTTCTTTTGACTATGTTCAGGATAATTAAGTTCATCTCATGAACTCCAACTCAGATGGACATCCCTCTAGTCATCTAAGTGATTACATGATCCGAGTCAACTAGGCTGTGTCCGATCATCACGTGAGAAGGACTAGTCATCATCGGTGAACATCTTCATGTTGATCATATCCTCCATGCGACTCATGCTCGACCTTTCAGTCTCTTGTGTTCCGAGGCCATGGTTGTACATGCTAGGCTCGTCAAGTTAACCTAAGTGCTTCGCGTGTGTAAATCTGGCTTACACCCGTTGTATGTGAACGTAAGAATCTATCACACCCGATCATCACGTGGTGCTTCGAAACGACGAACTTTCGCAATGGTGCACAGTTAGGGGGAACACTTTCTTGAAATTTTAATGAGGGATCATCTTATTTACTACCGTCGTTCTAAGCAAATAAGATGCATAAACATGATAAACATCACATGCAATCAAATAGTGACATGATATGGCCAATATCATTTTGCTCCTTTTGATCTCCATCTTCGGGGCTCCATGATCATCATCGTCACCGGCATGACACCATGATCTCCATCATCATGATCTCCATCATCGTGTCTTCATGAAGTTGTCTGACCAACTATTACTTCTACTACTATGGCTACCGCTTAGCAATAAAGTAAAGTAATTACATGGTGTTGTTCAATGACACGTAGGTCATACAATAAATTAAGACAACTCCTATGGCTCCTGCCGGTTGTCATACTCATCGACATGCAAGTCGTGATTCCTATTACAAGGACATGATCAATCTCATACATTACATATCATTCATCACATTCTTCTTGGCCATATCACATCACATAGCATTCCCTGCAAAAACAAGTTAGACGTCCTCTAATTGTTGTTTGCATGTTTTACGTGGTTGCTATGGGTTTCTAGCAAGAACGTTTCTTACCTACGCAAAACCACAACGTGATATGACAATTGCTATTTACCCTTCATAAGGACCCTTTTCATCGAATCCGTTCTGACTAAAGTGGGAGAGATTGGCACCCGCTAGCCACCTTATGCACCAAGTGCATGTCAGTCGGTGGAACCTGTCTCACGTAAGAGTACGTGTAAGGTCGGTCCGGGCCGCTTCATCCGACAATACCATCGAAACAAGATTGGACTAGTAACAGTAAGCATATTGAACAAAATCGACGTCCACAACAACTTTGTGTTCTACTCGTGCAAAGAATCTACGCAATAGACCTAGCTCATGATGCCACTGTAGGGGGACGTAGCAGAAATTCAAAATTTTCCTGCGTGTCACCAAGATCTATCTATGGAGAAACTAGCAACGAGGGGAAAGAGAGTGCATCTACATACCCTTGTAGATCGCTAAGCGGAAGCATTCAAGAGAACGGGGTTGAAGGAGTCGTACTCGTCGTGATCGAAATCACCGGAGATCCTAGTGCCGAACGGACGGCACCTCTGCGTTCAACACACGTACAGCCCGATGACGTCTCCCATGCCTTGATCCAGCAAGGAGAGAGGGAGAGGTTGAGGAAGACTCCATCCAGCAGCAGCACAACGGCGTGGTGGTGGTGGAGGAGCGTGGCAATCCTGTAGGGCTTCGCCAAGCACCGCGGGAGAGGAGGAGGAAGAGAGGTAGGGCTGCGCCAAGAGGAAGAGAAACTCATGTGTTGGGCAGCCCCTAGACCTCAACTATTTATAGGGGAAGGGGAGGGGGCTGCGCCCTCTCTAGGTTTCCCTCCCCAGGGGTGGCGGCAGCCCCCAGATCCCATCTGGGTGGCGGCCAGAGGGGGAGAGAGGGGAGGCGCACCTGGGGTGGGCCTTAGGGCCCATCTGCCCTAGGGTTTGCCCCCTCCCACTCTTCCCTGCGCCTTGGGCCTTTTGGGGGGGGGCCACAGCAGCCCACCTGGGGCTGGTCCCCTCCCACATTTGGCCCATGCTGCCCTCCGGGGAAGGTGTCCCCACTTGGTGGACCCCCGGGACCCTCCCGGTGGTCCCGGTACATTAACGATAAAAGCCGAAACTTTTCCGGTGACCAAAACAGGACTTCCCTTATATAAATCTTTACCTCCCGACCATTCCGGAACTCCTCGTGACGTCCGGGATCTCATCCGGGACTGCGAACAACATTCGGTAACCACATACAAACTTCCTTTATAACCCTAGCGTCATCGAACCTTAAGTGTGTAGACCCTACGGGTTCGGGAACCATGCAGACATGACCGAGACGTTCTCTGGTCAATAACCAACAGCGGGATCTGGATACCCATGTTGGCTCCCACATGCTCCACGATGATCTCATCGGATGAACCACGATGTCAAGGACTCAATCGATCTCGTATACAATTCCCTTTGTCTAGCGGTATTGTACTTGCCCGAGATTCGATCGTCGGTATCCCGATACCTTGTTCAATCTCGTTACCGGCAAGTCTCTTTACTCGTTCCGTAACAAATCATCCCGTGATCAACCCCTTGGTCACATTGTGCACATTATGATGATGTCCTATCGAGTGGGCCCAGAGATACCTCTCCGTTTACACAGAGTGACAAATCCCAGTCTCGATTCGTGCCAACCCAACAGACACTTTCGGAGATACCTGTAGTGCACCTTTATAGACACCCAGTTACGTTGTGACGTTTGGTACACCCAAAGCATTCCTACGGTATCCGGGAGTTGCACAATCTCATGGTCTAAGGAAATGATACTTGACATTAGACAAGCTTTAGCATACGAACTACACGATCTTTGTGCTAGGCTTAGGATTGGGTCTTGTCCATCACATCATTCTGCTAATGATGTGATCCCGTTATCAACGACATCCAATGTCCATGCAGGAAACTGTAACCATCCATTGATTAACGAGCTAGTCAACTAGAGGCTTACTAGGAACATGGTGTTGTCTATGTATCCACACATGTATCTGAGTTTCCTATCAATACAATTATTGCATGGATAATAAACGATTATCATGAACAAGGAAATATAATAATAACTAATTTATTATTGCCTCTAGGGCATATTTCCAACACAGTCATCTTCCGATGACTCTCGGTTGTTGACCATGTTGACCACACCATGCCGAGCGCACCCAGACTGGAACGACCCGGAGATGGGGAAGACGGGGTAGTGGAGTCGCAGATGGAGAGGAGTGGGAAACTTCACTGGTACGGGTGCGCGGCAGCACAGCCGCGGTGCCGCCCACGAGAGACAGGAGCAAGAACAGAGGTTGAAGAAGGAGCACGGCTGTTAGATTAACATCCAACGGTCCAGCTGCTAGAATCATTTGTTGACTAAGTTGACAAAGCCATGCATACACGTCCGCTTAGTAGGCCCACAAGTCAGTCACCAAATCTGATGGGTCCCAGCTGTCAACGGGATGAATAATTTTTTTCGCAAAACAAGGAGGCACTTCCTTCCGTGTGAAGATACAACCGGTGGGTCCCAGCTGCCAGGTGGAGGAAACATTTTTTTCAGCTTAATAAGGAGGAACTTTCCTTGCGTGCGACCATGGACCTCGTGGGTCCCAGCCGTCAGGCTCTCCACGTACAGTCCTCTTCCGATGACTCTTGTTTGTTGACCATGCCGCACCGAACACAGCGAGGCGTTGGACGACGGCGAGGCCCCGGACGGGAATGACTCAGAGATGGGAAAACGCGGCAGTGGAGTCACAGGTTGAGAGGAGGAGAAGGGTTATAACTGGTTCTGTTGCAATTTATACCAAACTCAGGTTCACAGGACACGTTCATATTCATAGCCAACATTCACTATCAGCAACTCAAAAGATTCATATATACACAAGCTCAACATATCTATGCATCCAAATGATTGATAGATCACACGACAATATTCATACATAATTCACAAAAAGATTCAGATATACACATGTTCAGTATGTTTATGCATCCAAGTGATTGAGATCATAGCCAATATGATCCATGGACGAACTTTAATTACCTAGGGTACAGACTGATAAATGGTGTTCAATCAGAGGTACTTCTTGCTAAAATTAGTTCTTGTACGAGTAAACTTTCGAGTACATAAGAGGCAGCATAGACAATCTGAACTTTGCTTGTAGGTTTATCCTCAAATAGTGGCCTCGTGTCGACGGAGGTTTGAGCAACTTAGCCACTACTTTCATCCAACTAGTTTACTGGCTCATCTTGGTCCTATATCTCGCCAAAATTCTACATTGCAGATGAGAAAGGAGGCGGTTGAGAAAATGAACCACCCAAATTTTTTGTGCAGTTCAACTAAAATGGAGCGTCCTTGGCGTGCAGACTGATTAAGTCCCAGATGAATATACGTGTCAACCAACTTGTCTGGAATCTTTAGACTCCATGCCATATAGTTCGCTACCATATGTGCCGATAACCAAAAGGCACAAGTTGGGACCAAAGACTAGACTGCGTTTTTCTGGGCTATGCACCAAGCAATATTTTTGGCGTTCACTCTCCTAATACTTGGAGTTTGACAATTGGTTGACGCCGGTTGATACTTGAATGAATATAGGCACTTCTTGTCAACATCGATGCTTGTTTGAGTGAACTTTGGAGTACATAGCAGCAGCATAAGTACCTGTCCATCTAATCATTTTGTGCAGTTCTACTGAAATCACCCGATGTAATGATTTGCCTGCGAGTTCAGGCTCCAAATTACTCCTTTATGAAATCAGCAAACAGTAGCACAATACTAAATTACCAATACATATGACAGGCACAATAATCAGGATAAAGACTAGTACCAACCTGTGTGAGGTAGCATATCAATTACTATTTCCTTGACTGGAAGCCGAGATAAGCCAAGCGACTGACAGCAAAGGAAGAAAGCAAGCGGAGATTAGTGACTGACAGGAAAGGACAGAAGCTGTCGAGGCAATGAAGCACCCAAAGTTTTTGTGCAGTTCCACCAAAATCGAGCATCCCTGTTGGCACATATATTGAGAGAGTGAGATTACTGTAATAGTGGGACTAGTTGATGAAACATACACTAACAAATAGAAGCACCCTCATTATCTTAATGGGTAAAGTTAGCAACATAGTAGTCTTGCTTAAAGAGAGGTATTAGTTTATTTAATCAGTGCCAATTAGCTCAACTCAACACTCAAAGCATTGCCATTTATCATAGGTTGCAAAACTTAAAAGTGCAAAGATAAAGGAGCTTCTCATGACAGTAGCACGATACAAATAGAGATGACAGCAAACTAATATGGATGAAGGCCTTAGGCCCGTACCAACCTGAGAAAAAAAGCTTATTCGTGTAGTCCCATAAGAGATGATAAAGCACACACTAGATTCACACAATAGTATATATTTTTGTGCACTTCAAATGTATGGTTGAAATCACTCTTGTTTACCAGTGCTAAGATTATATCGAAAGATTATCAAGAACTTCCAGTAGAGTTAAAGCACTGGCTGGGATACAGTTCATTGTATTGTCTTGTGTAGTTCCACTAAAATGTATGATTGGCACAACATGATCCCTGTTTTCACAAGTAGGAACAAAGTGAAACCTTCATTAGCTTAGTGAGAAAGGATAGGAAGACATTAGCATATTACTCAAACAGTGGCATCAAATGGACAATACGCAAAACATTGCCTCGTTGAACCAATGGCAATAAATTGACATGCAAAACAATAGCACTATTATGTCATGACACTAATAATATTCCCTCCCTGCTCCACCACATGATTCACCTCCATAGACATACATTCACATGTACATGATTCAGCATGGGGTCCTACTAAAGATTTGTTTAACTCCAACAGGAAAATTAGGCAGTAATAAATTAGTGGTACTTAAGTGCTCCTAATTAATTAAGTGAGACAGTAGAAGTGGAAGGGCTCCCTGGAGGATCGTCTCACATGTAAGGTAGTCGTTGCCAGAGCCCTTGAATAGCCTCGACTGAGGCCTCTGGCTTCAGCAAGATCGCATTGGCACTGTTTATTCTTCTTCTTCTTCCTCTTCATGCTCTGTTTCTCTTTCTCCTCACCAGTTGGTGAAACCAAGTACATGATTGGCCTTCTAATTCACAATTGGTTTTGTCAGTGAGGGAGTACAAGTGTACTAGTAAAAAACAACATTATTTTCTCATGGCAGTCGGAAAATAGAGATGAACACATGCATTAAATATCATTCTTACCTAAAGGAAGGTTATGGCGCCAATATGGATGATGAGGATTGGAACACAGATCTCCCTTTGTGCAGTTCCACCAAAATGAACCAACTGTTCCATCTAACATTCCAGTTAAACAGCACAAAAGTCACTTCTTTTAAGAAGAGTTTTGTGCAGTGCACCAAAAGGTCACAACAGCAACCAGGTGAATTGGATATCCCTGTTTGCACAAAAAGGCACAGAGGAGACAGTCAGAGTCTCAAACAATTACAGGCAAAAACATTTGGCTAAACTTGTCAGAATCTCAAACAATTACAGGCAAAAACAGTGGCATGGCTTCATTTTTACCAGGGACACTATATTAAGAACAGCTAAGGTTGCGTTCGGTTCACAGGTTTGGTGCAGGATTTTCGTAGGAACACAATTCCTACCGTATTCTTTCCTTTCCAACCGTTCGGAACACAGGAAAGGTGAATAGTGTTTCATAGGAAAGATGGTCTGGTAGTACTGATTCCATCGGATTAGAAACATCCACGCGCTACTCATTGTTTGGGCGGAAGCCCGAGGCAGGCGCTCGCTGCCATGCGTTAGACAGGTTGTTGTGATGTGTTTGCCGGAATAAAAAAATCAACCTATGTGTGGTACATGAGGTGAGGACAAGAGTAGTCACTGTGCAGCTGAATAAACAAATAGCATCTCATACTGCCAAGCATGCTACTCTAAAAAAACAAATCTATACATTTTGTAGTCCATCCGAACACATTCTCTTGAGAGTTTCCTCCGGTTTGCTGTTCCATAGTTTTATACCTACATTCCTTTCCTATTCCTCTATTTTCATCAAGACCTATGTTTTCTGCCCCTTTATTCCGACCAGAGCCTAAATATTTTGTATAAGGGCATGGGACAGTGGGTGCACCAGCAGTACAGCACCATGTACATAAACAGGGGCATAAAGTGGTGATTCATAGTTTATTGCCCCAAGAAACAAACATCCAAGAAACATATCTGGGTTGGTCCCATTTTTGTTCACTCTAGCCACCTACTCCTATGTGTGGATAGCTAATCTAGTCCTGGTCATACCACTGTGTACAGCATTACCCCTATATTTCCCTTTTTGACCAAGAGACCGGTTGGATGACCAGTCTGTACTACTTTCATCCCCTTTCCTTCCTGTTTGTACCAAGTCTGATGTACATACTAAATTCCCCCACCCCCATTTTATTTCAATGACAAGTATTTTCGAACGGAGGGAGTACAAGATTCGACTCCATGAAGTAGCTTTACCTCTAACAATAGAAGAAAAAAATAGGTGACGCTGGACCATCCGATCGAGAGGGGCTGATAGGTAGAAAATGATGCACATGTAGCGACGTAGCGAGCTGGGGAAGTAGAGCTAAGGCGGTTTCGAACGAAGATATACCTGAAGGTCGTCGGGATGTGGATAGGTGGGTGGCTGGAGGCCGGATCCGCCCACAAGAAACGACAAAGGGATTGGAGGACCTCCCGCGCCGGCGCTCGGCCAGAGATAACGATGCGGCCGGCAGTGGGTCTCCTCTCTCGCTGTCGATGACGGCATAATGCTGCCCCTCCTCCCCTTCACCGGCGGAGGGGGATACATCCGGATCTGTAACCAGCGGTGAGGATAGAAAGCCAGTGTTTTTTCAAGGGAGAAAGACAGGGTTACTACCCCTATCTTGTTTAGATCTGGAGAGAATGAGAGTGTGTGAATATAGCAGCCCTAGCAAGCAAGCGCGGAGGCTCCGGCCTATATATCAGTAGTGGGATAGTTTTCCTTTTTCACTTCATCAAAACAATCGTTTTAAATTGTGTACTACTACATGCCAGGTCGCGGTTTTTTTAGTTGATTGTTTTTTGAGATAGCTACCCGCTTGTTCCAAGTGGTGTTACGGTGTGCCAGGTCGCACTTTGTATCGTTCAAGTCTGGTAGTACTACAAGTCCCTCCATTAAATGAACAACCACCCCCTCATAAAAATTGTGAACAAGCACACGGCTAAAATTAGCGGAAACATGGGTTGCCCCAACATGCATTATTATTTATATTTTCTACTCCCTCCGTTCCTAAATATAAGTCTTCTTTATTAGCCACACCTAAGACAAGAATTTTTTTATTAGCAGTGAACCCCACATGTCATAGACACAAAAATTGTGGCAAGATTCCCTTAGGCAAGCCAAAGTGTGTCTAACAATTTGAGCAACTCAGGTTAGGCAAGTGTGGCAAGTGTGGGAAAATAATATGGCAACATAAGACAAACATAGTCACAATCCAAACAGCCCCGTGAGTTTTTGTGACATGCATGAAAATTTGGTTAGTTAAATTTATAGTCAAAATTTGGCAAGGTGCATCAAATCAACACATGCAAGTATCAAAAGGAAAGTCACGACATGCATGCATGCGTTGTACTCCCTCCATTTCCAAATATAGGTCTTTTTAGAGATTGCAACAAGTGACTACTCCCTCCGTTCCTAAATGTAAGTCTTTTTAGGGATTCCACTACAAAAGACATACAGATGTATGTAGACATATTTTAGAGTGTAGATTCACTCATTTTGTTTCGTATGTAGTTCATAGTGAAATCTCTAAAAAGACTTATATTTTGGAACGGAGGGAGTACATACGAAGAAGAATATGTCTACTCCTACATACGAAGTAGCCCATTTGAAATGTGTAAAAAGACTTTTATCGAATGTTCTGCTTTGATGTGTCGCGTCAACTCGTACAAGCCCGAGAAATTTGATTACTACGATGCCCTCTCCCTCGCGGACTGAGCTCTGGTGCCTTAACTGCACCTGCCTTTGGCTGCATGACAGGTGGGCCAACCACCTGTTAGGCCCACCTGTCATGGACGCAAAGGCAGGAGCAGTAAGTAGAAGCTCTCGCTACACGCTATCCCTCCCGCACGAGGTGGGCGGACATGTAGGAGTGAATTTGATATTGTAGAAGTAGGAGTAACATCATTGTTCGTCTTCTCAAAGAGGCAAAGAGCCAAGTGCAAACTGAACGTGGCAGTTGCGAACGCTCATGTGGTGCGGTTCCTTGGAGTACTAGCCAGGCTCTTGCATGAGACAAAATTGCTATTGTTCAACAATTAAACTCCATTATCCATTGGTTGATACTCATTCTGCATAGGTCCACGCGCTTAGCACCATTTCCTCCTGGGGTCACCAATGTTTATTTGCTAATTAAGGCTGGTTGTAATGGGTAGTATCATAAGTTAGTATCATGCATATGATACTAGTGTATGATACTACCTCCCTAATGCATAGTATCATATGGTAGTATCATAGATGACTTTATTTATTGTCATGCATGACACATACTAGTGTAGCATTTATTATGATACGGTACCATGATATGATACTCAACCCTCTCTTACTTCATTTAATTCTATGCCACCTCATCAAAGTTGCCTAGTTGGAATGCATGATACTAGCTATGATACTCCCATTACAACCAACCTAATAGCATTTCATGCAATGAACTAGCCATTGCAAGCCATTAAAAGCATGCACACCTCTCATCTCTTATTGGTTGATACGTATGTCAAGAAACAAGAAACAAGGTAGAAGTTAATGCACCGCGACTAAGTGTTTTGGGACTATTTGGTTTTCATAAGATGACTTACACACCTAGACGGAGGGAGTAGTATAGACCTGTAAACCGGAAAGGATTATTTGTCTTTCTAGATATTTCAACAAGTGACTAGACTTCGGCTAAAAAAACAAGTGACCAGACTACACCGTGTGCAGTACCACCTCCCTTCCGGTTTATAGGGCTCAAATCTCAAATCTCATGAACCAAGGCATTTTGCGATTGGAGGAATGTATCTCATACTTTACAAAACTACCCTAATTAAACTCATGCATTAATTACGTAGTTCTCTCATTTTCCTCTCCGCCTTGGTCGCGGTGCACAATATTGAGAGAGTGCTTGGATATGTTTTAGTCTCATGACTAAAAGTAGTGGGACTAAAACTTGTTAGCCTCATCCATGCTTGGATCCAAATACTAAAGAGACAAAAATCAAGTTGATGACATTTCAAAGCATCTGGGCCCGCGTGCCATCCACCAAATCACAGCGAGGTGCTACAGTCGAGACTCACATGTCACCCCGGTGTGGCCGTCATGACCCGTCATATCACAAAGCCCACTCCTTTACCAGCAGTGGTAAGGTGGCCTCCAAGTTGGACTGGACGAAGCAACCATCATTTCATTGGAACGCTCGTTCAAGCCCTTTCTTCCCTTTCTTGAAGAATACCTCACTCCAGGCTACTCACTTCTGCCATTTTTCTTCTCAACCGACGAAGGAAAGGTGGGCGAATCAGTTATGCTGCTATATTTTCATTCCAATAATCTTCTTTTTGCGAAGCACCGACCGATTCTCACATCCTATTCTTTTCCCGTTTTCATTGCGATTGTGGTTTCCTTTCGATTGCTTTTTGTTTGTCAGTTCATTGATGGATCCTGGAGCACTAGGCAAAGAGTTGTCGGCGGACAACCCACTGGAGACAGTGATCTCCAGGAAGCGAGAACCGACCAACGAGTTGACCATGTTGGCGGGCCAACCCATGGAGACGAAGAACTCCAAGAAACAAGCACTAGCCAAAGAGTTGAGGACGTTGGCGGACGAACTCCTCAAAGAAAGTTGGAAGAATAGCAAGGGCCCCACCATGCCTACCCCAGGAGCTCTGATTGCCACCTATGTGAGGCTCAAGACCAAGTTTGAGGAGATAGTCGCCGTTGAGAAGCAGTATTCCCCTAGCAAGGTGATGGCCCCCATCGAGGACGAGGAGATGGCCCCCAAAGGGATGAGATCCCCCGGTGAGCTGCACAAGGTAAAAAATAATGTCTTATTACCATAGTTGTGGTTTTTGATTATTTGCAATGTGCTTGCTTTTGGATTATTTGCAATGTGCTTGCTAATATGTTAGTGTTGTGCAGGTGCCGGTGGTTGTCCTTGATGATTCCGATGTTGTGGCCCGTCCTGTTGGCATCGCCCCGGAGATCGATTCCGATGCCGCTATCCATCCTGTGGACATCACCCCAGAGATCGATTCCGATGTCGCGGTCAGTCCTGTGGACATCGCCCCAGAAATCGATTCCCATGCAGCTATCCGTGCTGTGGTCATTGCCCGAGAGATTGATGACAAGAAATAGTTGGTCGCGCTAATCCTTCAGGGTAGTTTGCATTGCCCTGTGTTTAATTACCAGAATGATGCATGTTATCAAACCATCTTAGGGCTAGTGCACTGTCTTGTGTTGGAGGATCTTGCTACTTTTGTTTGATAGTGAATCATGCGATGAATCATGCAAACCCTCTCCGAGTTATGGAAACAGATGTGTCCTCACCAGCTTTTGATGTAATATATGGCATGCTTGGATGTAAGTTTGAACTATTTATCATATCAGCAAGGCTTGTTTGATGATTCTTGGTGTTAGTAGGCTAGCTACTGTGCGAGCTATAGTACTTGCAAAACACTCACCAAAGAGAAACATTGGGGCTGATGAGCTTGTGGTACGCTTATACTTATCCCTCGTCGATCGACCAATAGCCCTAGCTCCTAAAATTGTAGGCTTAGCGATCGATCAGACAACAGTCGACATACATTTAGGCCTCATTTGGTTCATAGGATAGGAAAATCGTAGCAAAAGTATAGAGAACGTGCAACACAAAATCATAGCAGCTCAGAGATGTACTCCCTCCATTCCAAAATAGATGACCTAGGCGGGCTAGTTTGGCCTAGTGGGTTTCAGTGATATGACGTGGTATAGTGTCATCCAGTCTTCGCGTGTGGTAGCAGTATTGCGGGTACAGTAAGTTTTCTTGAAGAAGCGGAATTCAACGAAGTCATGATGGTTCCTTCGTCCAAACAACTTACGGTGAGAATGGTTGGGCCTGCGATACGACCGGGGTAGATCAGGATAATTTTGTGCATGGCAGGTGGACCAGGATGGTCGACGTCCCACATGTCGGTGAATGAAAGTATTCTTTCCGATATAGAGGACGAGCAACGAGTATTCATTGTTTATTTTTTATGAAAGCTATTGTCTCCACTGTTACTCCTTAACTTTGTCAATGCCTCTCTCTCCTCCACATAAGCGGGGACTCCTTGCTATGCATGCAGCGGGCAGCTGGCGTCTTGAGGGGCCAGGGTGGTGAGAGCGGGCTCCGGAAGCGGTCCGTACTCCAGCATGGCCCACCTCACATTATCACCATATATTTCTTGGAGTCCGTGCGTGGCGGGCGGGCGATCTCTTCTCCCTCCCCCGTTTCTCTCTTCTCAGCCGACGCGTGCCGAGCGATTAGATTTAGGCTATCGACGGTTTATTCAATTATGGTCCCACATGTCAGTGAAATTGCAAGACAACGTGTGTCCCCTTTGGTGAGCGGCGTGCAAGCCGGACTGTCGGGGTTGCGACGCATACGAGTCGTAAGTGTGTCGCCTTTTCCTTTAGAACTTGTGAAGTGTAACATTTTCGCGCAATCGATCGATAGAAATCCAGAACAAAATGATGAGGGCGGTGCTTTCCCGCTCATTAGGCGGGCTAGTTTGAGTGATATGACGTGCTACAGTGCCGTCCACTTGCTCCATTTTTATGTAAGCAAGAGTTTACACTCATACGCGGGAGGAGTGCGAAACACTGCCGATCTGATTCTGATCGAGGGATAACTGTTCCCTGCCAAATGATGGAGGATTGTTAGCGATTATAGCATGATAGTTAGGGCATCTCCAGCGCTGGCCCACAAATTTACACCGGCATCTGTCCGAGGACACTGATGGATGCCATCTGATGCTGCCCGCATACCTTTCGACAACTATATGAACTAACCGGACGAAATTCATGCAAACAAAGCAAATTTCAAATTAACCGGATGAAATTCATTACATTTCGAAAACTTTTCCTACAAACTGGACGAAATTCATTACATATTTCGCACAAACCGTACTAAACCTACTGTAAACCTAATCTAAACGATCGCTGGCGCTCGACCACCAAGTCCGGCCATGAACCCGAGAAAGTTGGCCATTGCCTTTGCCTCCTCCTCATCCGCCTCGATAACCTCCTCCTTCGGACGGAGCACAAGGTTATGAAGATTTCCGCCTCCACATCGCCGTCAAGCGGCTAATCGGCCGCCGATGTTTACCCCACCAAGCTTGGCGTCGACTGAGTGGAGTAGCGATGGCCTTCCCGGGACCAGAGCGGCGACGACCTACCGTGTACTACTCTTCCTTGCTGCCGGCTGCGCCTGCGCAAGCGCGCCGGCTTCGTGGTTGTGGCGGCGGAGGGCGGCCTAGGGGGTGCCGGCGATCTCCTTCGTTTGCTCCTGCGACAGTACGTCGAAGAGAGCTTTGGAGCGCGCCCGGAGCGGAGCGGCCGATGTCCCTCGTCTGCTCCTGCGACAGTACGTCCAAGAGAGCTTCGGAGTGCCACGAGGCCATGGTTGAAGTGGTGCCGACAGAAGGAAAGGACCGGAGGAGAATAAGTGTGGGTCTTTGGCTATGGCTGGGAGCTGGGGCTCAAGTTAATATAGCGGGCGAATGGCAATGAGCCGGGGCAGACGGATGGACAACTGGCGCCGGAGTAGGTTCATCGGGCGTGAATGCGGACGCTGCTTCAGTGACTTAGCTGCGGATGCGTTTGGGTGTCTGACATGTGGGCCCAACAGGCGTCTGGCCCGCATGTCAGTGACACACCAATTGCACTTGCAGTTAAGTCTAGTGAATGCGGCATTGACATTCTGGAGAGACGGTGACCGTTTCAGGCGCATGCGGACTATTTGACTGGTCAACCATACAAATACAGAGCTATACGCTAAGCCAGCGACCGTATAATCACCATATCTCGTATACAATGATCAAAGTGAGCTATCAAGACAAGTTCGATGACTGCCAATGCATTTTACTCGGTAATAAATGACTAGGATTGAAGGGGAATCCTAATTTTCTTCATCTTCTGTCCTTGAGCTCTTGACAAACCAATGCACTATAGGGTTGTCCAGCCACTCCACCCCAGAGCTCTCACCAAGCGTCGTTCATGCCACCGCGCCGCACACTAACCAGTAAGGCAGCGATGGCATCCCGCCGCGCCGAGTTCCTCGCCGCCCATGAACGCACACAAAATGCTAGGGAAGCGATGGCATCCCGCCGTGCCGAGTTCATCGCCGCTCGCGACCCCACAACTATGTGGGAGGAATTTGAAGATGCCAAGGCCGAATGGGCGGTAGAGCAAGAGGCGGCCAAAGCCGCACAGAGGGAGTGAAAAAGTCAGAAAGCACTCAAGAAAAGAGAGGCCCACTCCCGCAAGAAAGAAAAGGACGCACGCGCTGCTGCGGAGAGGTTGGCGGAGATCCAAGCACGGTGGGGTGTCGCCGACAAATCCGGGAAGGAGAACGACGGCGTCTGGCCAGCATGTGAGAAGTAGTAGTACTAGCAGTTAGTGTGTGTGTCTGTGTCTGAGTACGAGCATGTACCAGTACTACTAGTTACTACTGTAGTTTTTAGAGCAAATTACCAGTACATTAGCCTAGACTAAGTGGAAAAATTCCTATCCTATGCATCAAATGGCATCTCTTTCTCTATAGGAATTGAGACGCATGTCATCTCACTTCCTATGATTTTCATATTCCTATCCTATGAACGAAAGGAGGCCTCTGTTGGAGTAAATACTGTAGCTAGCAGTACTGCTGGTACAGTAGTTTTCTTCAAGAAGCGGAATTCAACGAAGAAGTCATGATGGTTCCTTTGTCCGAGCAACTTCAAAGTGGGAGGTTTGCCTGTGATTTGACGGCTCATTAGTCATTGTTACTGCAGCGCGACGACCTGGGTGATTCTCCCTTGGAGTTTTGCGTGCATGGCAAGTGGACCAGGATGGTCGACGTCCCACATGTTGGCGAACAGAAGTATTCTTTCCGATATCGAGGAGCAAGGAAACCGCATGGTATAGTATCACTGCTGATTGGTTCGCAAAAAAATAGTATCACTGCCGATTTATAATTATTTTTTATTTCTGATGAATGCTAGCGTTTCAACTCTTACGACGAAGGGTGCCAAAAACGGCACGTGCTGGATGTCCCACACGCAGCGAAAGGAGTGGGACATGAACAGCGTGGTAGAGCCCGGCGTAAAAAAACAGCGTGGTAGAGGGTCTCCACTTCTTCCACTTCTGGGTCGGAGAACACACGTAGTAGTACTTAGCTGTATGAACGATACAAAGTGCGGCCTGGAGAGAAAGACACATCTAGTTGAAAGGTCTCGGGGCATACACGTAAACAAATATAAAAGTTAATATGTGCCTCCAACTAATAGAGTAGTAGTAGAGTACTTAGACGCGTACTCCATAACATCACCGTGCATTGCACGTACAACATTTAGTGGTAGTACGTAGTAAGAGATAAATGCCGCCCAAGAGTTCCCTTCTCGACCTACTTTTGGGTGTTTGGTAGAGTGTATGGAGGGTGCATGAGTCCACACTAGTTTAGCACAAATACACTAGAAGCATGCATGAAGAGAGCATGCATGAAGAGGGGTGTTGAGTTGAGCATGCATGAAGAGGGAACAACTATGCTGAGACGAGAACGCAACCAAACACACCCTGTATGCCACGCATGTTCATACCATTTGTGCCTTTCTACTTCACTTACTGTGCTACATTACTTAGGTTCATACATCCACTCCTGGGTACATGTCTGTCTCGTAGTTCCAGTGCCACGTGTTCTTCATATAGATGGAACGATCGTTGCATAACAAGTGCGCCTTGATGCTAGATGTCTCGCGTGTTGGCAAAAGGATGAACAAAGCTCACATAAAAAAAATAGAGTGGAAGAACATAGATTCCGGACGACCGAGAAGGAGCAAGGAACCTCGTGGTGGAGCGTCTGCACTCATAATATTTAATATTATTCAGCGATATAAAATTAACCAATCATCTCCACAGTGGACTGGAAGAGTACGAAACACGACAGCCCAGTGTAGTTACATCATACTAGTACATGGCTAACCCACGCTATCACCATATTTCTTGGCTTCCGTGCGACACCTATCTCTAGTAATCCAGCAGCCTGTATCGCTTCTCCCTCCTTGTCTCTATCAAAGTGCGGCGGGCTGGCATTTCTGCCGTCTATTGAGGTCGGTTAACTATCACATGTTAGCGACATGCCAAGAGCATTCTAAAAAAAATTCCATTCACGTTCCGTTTTCAAAAAGAAAAAAAATCCTTTCACATACGAATTTGCATGTATGCTTTGAGCAACTTGCATGTCCTATACTGCTCTTGTTTGATACTCTAACTTAGCTAGAGGTTAGACTAACTCATGACTAACCCTGAACTAACTATAGCCAAAGAGGTGTTTGGGTGACAGGGTTAGATTGACAATAAATGCACTTCATGGAGAGAGAAAAGTGATTTTTCAGTGGTCCCAATGAGAACTATCTCCAGTTAGCACCTCTTGGGTGGGATAGTTTTTTGTTGGTGGGTTCGGTGCAACTTGCTCCAATTTAAACCATCATGCTTGGATACTTTAGGGCTATTTGAGCCCCAACTAGCTCAAACTAACTCTAACCCATGGATCCAAATAGGGCCTATGGCCAGTCTCGACGCGGAGCAGTCGCGTGCACCGGGAAGCGGCGCTCTCTCGGCTGTCGTGCCACTTCAAAGGCGGCGCCAGTGAGAGGTCGCCTCCGCTCTGGCCGGGCATTAATGCGGCACTGACGCTCCAGGCGACGCTGACCGTTTCATGCGGGAAGCGCGCGCTGGCAAGGGAGTATACGTTTTGAACCGTTTCAGGTGTAGTAGTAATGGTAGTTTGCAAAACTACTCAAATATTGCACTCAGTTTCCTAAGAAATTGTGGTAAAAAACGTTACTCCACAGCCCGCTTCCCTTCTCCTTCCTGCTCGTGATTTACGTGGCCATGTTAACGTTGTTGTGTCAAAAAAATGTCACTTCCTGCTCGTGATTTGTGTTATATAATTACAAGCAAGATTCTCATGCATTGCATGGAACATCAATACGCATTTTTTTACAAAACACCTGTTGTGATTGACCCATGCAGGAGTAATCCCATGTGTAAAAACTAATGATATCTCGAGAATTTTATCGGAAAACTGGTATCTCGAGAATGTCATCGAAAAAAATGAAAGATGAGAGATAAGGCGAGGAGGAGTGAAGCGTGGTGGTGACTGGTGGTCGGAATGGGCGGAGACATGGGGATGGACGGCGCCGGCAAGCGGAAGCGGCCACCATGCATGCTAGATTGTTCCAGAGACTTATTCCTTTTTTAATTGCTGAGCAATGAGGTTGCGGGAGATAATGATGTGGAGAAGGTGCGGGTATCTTTTGTAAAATTATCATTGTTTGCTTCCTATCCGTCAGATATAGATCATACGGTCTGTATTACAAGATGGCAGGCACACCATCATCGCCAACTCATTTTTTATAAGGGTATACAGATGATAAGTTTGCTGACTACTAAAGTAAAGTGGAATCTGTCCATGTTATGCAAGTAAATAAAGGTGATTGTTTATCATATGGGTAAGGTTGGATGAAGGGTGGTAGGAACAAATGCTCCGCCTAGAGCATGTGTGTGTGAGATGGAGTCTTAGTGTGTGTGGTGTGTGTGTGTGTGAGAGAGAGAGAGAGAGTGAGAGAGAGAGGAGAGAGAGAGAGGTGGAGTCTTAGTTTGTGTGTGTGAGAGAGAGAGAGAGAGAGATGGAATCTAAGTGTGTGTGTCGGGGGTGTATGTGTGTGTGTGTGTGTGAGAGAGAGAGATGGAGTCTTAGTGTGTGTGGCGGGGTGCGTGCGTGTGTGTGTGTGTGTGTGTGTGTGTGTGTGTGTGTCCCGGGGTCCTCTGTGGCGGATGTAATTTAAGTGTGCATGGCTTCATCATAGAGAGGTGATGTGTATGGCAGAGGCCACCAATGATGGGGTGCGAGAGAGAAAATGCCCGTAGGAGGGAAGAGAAGGTGCGTGTGCGTGAGAGGAGTCGACATCGAGAGAACGTGTTTGTTCGAGAGACACCATAGAAGACTACTATATATCGATGGTGCATGTAGGCGGGAATTAAACAAAGGGATGGTCTTATTGGTTTCGGGGATATAGGGGAAGAGTGAGAGGCGCGCGGGGCGGGCGGGGGGGGCGTAGCTAGAAGGAGATTGTTAAGTGTGAGTGTTTGTTTTGCCCATCCAGACAGAAGTTATGTGCACAAAAGAGGAGAACGATTCGATGTGGCGTTAGGATTGAGGGTAATTAACTACGTATGGACACATAGAGACCTTGAACGTGCATGTGTGAGAGGTATACATGTATACGTGGGATGTGTGTGTGTGTGTGCGCGCGCGCATGATCGAGATAAAAGAAAGAAGACATAAGTCCTAAGATCAACGACATGGGAGAGACGGATCGGTATGACAATATGCATGCATGTGAGAATGCAGGGAAGAAGGCCCGACAATTGAGCATGTGTTTTTGTCTTTAAGAGATAGTGGCGTGGGCTGGAGCATGCATGTATGGCGAGTAGAGGGGGTGAGGCGCAACGATTGTGCAAAAGAGATCAACCTATAAATGCATATGTATGGATAGACATATATAGTGTGGGTGATAGGAAGCAAGACTCAGTGCGAGAAAGAAATGTTGACGGAGAAACTACAGATAGATACAGAGATGGAGATGCTAGCTAGAGAGACATCCGTTAGTTTGGGTGTCGGAGATGACCGTCGGGTGGTTCAAAGGGTGAAGTTATATATGTATGTGAGCGGGCACTTGACTGCATGCATGTAGAGAGAAACATATGTAGTGTGTGTGATTGGAATCAAGAGTGAGGGCGAGAAAGAAGGTTGATGGAGAAACAGATAAATAGAAAGATAAAGATGCTAGCTAGTGTGAGCTAGAGATAGGAGTCGAGTGGATCAGAAGGCTGGGTTATGTGTGTGGGTGTGAGAGAGATAGAGAGAGGGTGCATGTGAGTCACATACAAACAAATATCAGAGAGAAATGAGATCCAGAGAGACGGAGTTTTGTGTCTACGAGAGAGAAAGATATTTCACAACGAGAGTGATAGCTAGAGACATATATGAGGGAACGCAAGATATCTCGGAGAGAGGGTGTGTTTGAGCGACATACAAGAGAACAATGGAGAAATATGAGACCCTGGGAGATAGAGTTTGTGTTTGTGTGTGAGAAAGAGATATTGAAGAGGAAGAGTCGTAGGTTCTCATATCTATGGAGCGAAAGACATCTCTGTATGAGGGGTGTGCGAGTGGCACACATGGGAATAGTTGAGAGAAATGAGACCCCGGGAGACAAAGTTTTGTGTTTGTGTGAGAGAAAAAGATTCCACATGGAGAATCATAGCTAGAGACACATAGCAGGGAGCGAGATATACTTAGAGAGAGATAGAGTGATGAAGGTCGATGGAGAGAGTACCGTCAGTGTGTTACGAAGATAAAAGATCATTGTCGACATACAGGTAGCACGAGAGATGCATGAGAGACGATGAACGCGTATAGGTCCAGAGAGATAGTCCTATATAAACATGAGTGATAGCTATATGAGACAAATATCTAGATTAAAGGGGATTCAAATATTTAAACTGGAGATCACGACATCGATAATATCATAATGCAAATTGGTGTATCAAACATGCATATTAATTTGAATTTGGGCACACATGTAATGTTATATAGTTTATCAATATTGGTGATCCATAGATTGTTCAATTACAAATAATGCATGGTTTATATGCAATTAATGTCTAAATGGGATTACACTATATGTTGCGTGTGTGAAACACATTATACATGTTTGAGAAGTTAAAAACCCCCGCATGAAACACACATTAATTGGAGACAGTTAGCGAGGAATGCATACATTGGATTTCAACATAAAGTGGTTTCAAATATTTGAAAATCCAAATTGATGGATACAACCTTATGAATCTGAGATCATGCCATTTGTAAACCATATTTATGTATAAATGGTGTTGTGCTTTTGAAAGTATATATGTAAAAAAATGATGTATATAGAATGTAATTCCAACTGAAAATGGATCCCGTCCGAAAAAATAGTAGAATACAAACGGGATTCGAATTGAGTTGGCACGGTAAACGTGCATTGTGCAAAATTTGAACGAAGCGGGGAAAGTCGCAGTAACTGCCCAAAACCAAAATCTGCGAGATGGAAATCACTACTACCTATCCCTGTCGTGCAAACCCTATCTGCTGGAGTTCTATAGGTTTCAATGGGGGTAGGTTTGTAATTTCACCCAATCGTGACGTAACCGCCTCTCACCCGGATTCATACACGGTGGGCGCCAAAATGCAGTGTGCCCTCAGCCGAAATTTACTCCCTCCCTGATTCATATTCATACACGGTGGGCGCCAAAAACAAACTCTCATCGGCAAATATTTGGTGTATGCGAGATTACCGTCCTATCCCCAACCGACTAATGTTGCTGTGATGTAGTAGAACTTTGAAACGGGGGCTAAGTTTGTAAATTTCCTCGAATTTGAGACAAGCGCGCCCTGAATACATGGTTCCCCCCTTCCTCTCTACCTCCCTTTTCCCCATTCGTACTCCGTGGGCGCCAAAACACCCTCTCATCCACCGCCGTCCTCCTCCACCATGCCGGAACTGATACCCCGACGCCGTCGTCCATTACAAGAGATCGACCTCTCTCATCCACGCCTTCGGACCGGGATCCTTGCATCTCGTCCTCTCGCTTCATCCCCACCGTCATCCACCTTGTCGGCGCCGCTCCTACGACCGTCTCGTCCACCGCGCCCCGCCGCCACCGTCTACCCTCCTAGATCTGCTTCCACGCCGCCGACAGCCATCGCTACCGCAGCACCGTCAAATTCTCACCAGATGTGTACACGGCGCCGCACCAGAGGCGGTACTCTTTCGTATCTGCTCAACTTATTTATCGCAGCAAGAAAATAGATCGCCACTGCTTTACTCTGATTTCTTGTCTTGGTTGCGAAGTTGCCATTGTCCGGTTTGCACCTTCAGATCTGCCATGGCACGCTCAACACTATACTCCCAATGTTTATGGTTTTCCCCTTTTATATTCCACACTAGTTAAATCACAGTAGACTAAATTTCAAAATTGGGTCAGTCGATTTTTCAGAGCTCACCGGAGTTCGCCGGTGTGATCCAAGGGGCTCGGGTGGTTGTGGGGTGAAATCACATGACAATTTGAACTTCTACTTTTCCGCATGTGCCTTACGGATCTTTTTTGTAGGAAATCAGCTCGAAGAAGAATTCCGGTTTGAAAAGAACGACAGGATATCGCAAATATGTTGCCCGCTGCTTTGCTCTTGTTAGTACCTGTTGTCCTGTATCACTGTACTTACATACATACCTGGTTCATTATGTGACAGCAGTATGCATGATAGCTTGCTTATCAATTGTTCACCCCAAATTATCTGATCTTTATGAATGGTTACATTAGTGTAGAATATATCCAATGCCAATGATTTTTTTATCTCTGCATTGTTCTTGTAAGTACATGATGTCCTTTATTAGTGTACTTATATTGACAGGTAGTTGTTCATGTACCATCACTCTGCAGCTTATTTTCCTTTGCCCTCCATTTTCTACACATCAGATCTATATTTACTCTTACCATAAGGTTGGTACTAAAGAAGTTTAGTTGTGCATTGCTCTTGGCTGTGCCTTTTGCCTGTATTGCTGCACATACATTTATAGCTACTTGGTTATGTAGCATCACTCTTCATCTTATCTTAAATATTCTCCATTTTTTCGTATATTATCACATCTATATTTACTCTTAACAAAATGTAGAATAAAGGCAATGCTTATGAAGAACATTCTGTGCTAAACTTCTTGAATCCCCCCCCCCCATCAGCATGGACAAGGGCTTTACAGAGCATGTCTTCACCAATAATGTAAGTTTGTCCTTCTCAAGCCTTCAAACTTTGTTGTGTATATTTGGTTAGGCATGACTGCAACAGCTGTTTATTTTTGGTGTTTGCATCAAATTGCATGTTTAAAGTTTATTATGTAGTTCATAAACAAAAGTTTGTCCTTCTCAATTTAAGTTTTCAGTTGTACAACCAAGTTCCTTCTTCATACCATGTAAATTAAACTATATAGAGCAACTGATCTTCTTTTGCACTGCATGTATGCTTCTGTTCTTCATCCGTAATCCAGTGGTGTGGTGAACCTACCCACTACAGCACATTTCATATTCTGCAATGTCTTAACTATGAACAATGTCATATCATTCTACTATTATTTAAACCGCCTCTTTATTTGCCAATCTGAAATGGGATAAATTGACAGCACACTAACCATTGATACTTATGAGTTCTTGATCTGTAATCCAGTGGTGTCATGAAGCTGCCAACTCCTTCACAATGTCAATTCCTGCCATGTCTTGACCTGAACAATACCATATTGTGTTAATGCAATTTTAAACTGTGTCACTTTATTCGCCAGTAAGAAATATGATGAATTGTCAGCACTGATACTTTTATGTGCAAAACTTGTCATCTGTCTGCTTGTTTATCTTTCAGAGTGAGGAAGATATAAGTGTTGAACAAGCGCAGTCTCATCATCTTGCTGAGCTGCTTGCGCTGCAGCTCCCCAGCAGGGCTAACCTTTCTTGAACTCTGAAGTGCTGTCGGTTTTGTATATTATTTTGTCGGCGTGTTTATTTGCATTGGTGGCGATCTTTGATGCCCAGTGTATGTAATCTGCTGTCTGCTTGTGCTTTATTATCATAGTGGCGAACTTTGATGCCTAGTGGATGTAATATACCGTAATTTCTTTATTGTATAGTCTATGTTTTTTCTTATTCATGATGCTGCAGTTATTTTACTATATATATATCATGTCTTCGCAGTAAACCGGACAAACCATAAAATTACGGTAC
Source organism: Triticum dicoccoides (assembly GCF_002162155.2). Taxonomy (NCBI): domain Eukaryota; kingdom Viridiplantae; phylum Streptophyta; class Magnoliopsida; order Poales; family Poaceae; genus Triticum; species Triticum dicoccoides. The sequence goes on along the minus strand of NC_041393.1, from coordinate 607,578,753 downwards.
ATAATCGGGCCGTCATGCAATCACGATGTATGATCCGCATCATGGTGTCATTGATAACGGGATCACATCTTTAGGAGAATGATGTGATGGACAAGACCCAATCCTAAGCATAGCTCAAAGATCGTGTAGTTCGTTTAGCTAGAGCTTTTACAAATGTCAAGTATCATTTCCATAGACCATGAGATTGTGCAACCCCCGGATACCGTAGGAGTGCTTTGGGTGTGCCAAACGTCACAACATAACTGGGTGACTATAATGGTGCACTACGGGTATCTCCGAAAGTGTCTGTTGGGTTGGCACAAATCGAGACTGGGATTTGTCACTCCGTATGACAGAAAGGTATCTCTGGGCGTGATACTTCTCCGTCGTATCTATAATTTTTGATTGTTCCATGCCAATATTATTCACTTTTATATACTTTTTGGCAACTTTTTATATTATTTTTGGGACTAACATATTGAATCAGTGCCCAGTGCCAGTTCCTGTCTGTTGCATGTTTTTTGTTTCGCAGAAACCCAATATCAAACGGAGTCCAAACGGAAAAAAACGGACGGAGATTTTTTTGGAATATTTATGATTTTCTGGAAGTAAAATCAACGCGAAACGGTGTCCAGGGTGGTCACGAGGTAGGGGGCGCGCCCTACCCCCCAGGCGCGCCACTGACCCTCGTGGTCCACCCATAAGGCGGTTGACGCTCTCCTTCTGGCGCAAGAAAGCTAATTTTACAAGGAAGATCTGAGCGAAATATTCACCCCAATCGGAGTTACGGATCTCCAGATATAAAGGAAACGGTGAAGGGGTAGAATCAGCCAACGCAGAGAACGCAGAAACAGAGAGATAGATCCAATCTCGGAGGGGCTCTCGCCCCTCCCAAGCCATGGGAGCCAAGGACCAGAGGGTAAACCCTTCTCCCATCTAGAGAGAAGGCCAAGGAAGAAGAAGAAGAAGGGGGTCTCTCTCCCCCTTGCTTCCGGTGGCGCCGGAACACCGCCGGGGGCCATCATCATCACCGCGATCTTCACCAACACCGCCGCCATCTTCACCAACATCTCCACCAACTCTTCCTCCCTCTATGCAGTGGTGTAACCTCTCTCTTAACCGCTGTAATCTGTACTTAAACATGGTGCTCAACGCTATATATTATTCCCCAATGATGTATGGCTATCTTATGATGTTTGAGTAGATCTGTTTTGTCCTAATGGCTATTTGATGATCGTGATTGGTTTGAGTTGTATGTTTTATTATTGGTGCTGTCCTATGGTGCCCTCCGTGTCGCGCAAGCGTGAGGGATCCCCGCTGTAGGGTGTTGCAATATGTTCATGGTTCGCTTATAATGGGTTGGTGAGTGACTGAAACACAAACCCGAGTAAGAGGGATTGTTGCGTATGGGATAAAGGGGACTTGATACTTTAATGCTATGGTTGGGTTTTACCTTAATGAATCTTTAGTAGTTGCGGATGCTTGCTAGAGTTCCAATCATAAGTGCATATGATCCAAGTAGAGAAAGTACGTTAGCTTATGCCTCTCCCTCAAATAGAATTGCAACAATGATTACCAGTCTAGTTATCGATTGCCTAGGGACAAATAACTTTCTCGTGACAACAAGCTCTTTAATTTTACTAATTTAGTTGTGCCTTTATCTAAACAGCCCCTAGCTTTTATTTACGTGCTCTTTATTTTCTTGCAAACCTATCCAACAACACCTATAAAGTACTTCTAGTTTCATACTTGTTTCCGGTAAAGCGAACTCAAGCGTGCGTAGAGTTGTATCGATGGTCGATAGAACTTGAGGGAATATTTATTCTACCTTTAGCTCCTCGTTGGGTTTGACACTCTTACTTATCGAAAACTGTTGCGGTCCCCTATACTTGTGGGTTATCAAGACCTTTTTCTGGCGCCGTTGCCGGGGAGTCATAGCGTGGGGTGAATATTCTCGTGTGTGCTTATTTGTTTTATCACTAAGTTATTTTTATTTGTTGTTCTTAGTTGTTCTCTATCTTTAGTTATGGATATGGAACGCAAAATAACAAAAAAAATTGTACTTGCTACTCGTGAGGATGGGGTAACTCCTAAAACCCTCGGTTCTCATTATGCGAAAGATATTGTGTACTACTTTGATAATCCTGAGAAAGCCCCATTCAAATTTATAATGGGAGACACGTTGGATCAACGTGAATACTTTAGGGATTATCGCTCGACACAAAAAGGGAAACTATTATGGGATCAATTTATTATGTTGCGTTGGTATGCCTGAAATCTATGCATGAGATATGATATTACTTGTTGCTCTAGGATGGAGGCTCCACACCTCCCCTTTTCATGCAAATTTAACGATAATGAAACCTTAGCTTCTTATGCTAATGGTATATATGATTACCATGATGTGGAACAAATAGAAGAATTTGTTGCTTTTAAGGCTGCCTATGATATTGAAGCTTTGTTTGAAAAGTATGAAGCTTTTGATGATGATGGCTATAGGCCAGAAAATCTTGCTATACTTGGATATTGCTATGAAAATTATGAATACAATTACTATATTAATGCTTTTATGAAGAAAGTCAACGCTGTCCAAGAAGAGACTAATATTTTGCAGGAAGCTATGGAAGAAGAAATTGATGAAACTGTGAGCTCATTGGATGAAAAATATGATGAGGAGAGTGAAGAACAAAAGGAGGAAGAGCGGATTAGCTACCCGTGCCCACCTTCTAATGAGAGTAACTCTTCAACTCATACATTGTTTAATTACCCTTCGTGCTTACCGAAGGATGATTGCTATGATGATTGCTATGATCCCGTTGATTCTCTTGAAATATCCCTTTTTGATGATGATTGCTATGCTTGTGGCCAAGATGCCAATATGAATTATGCTTATGGAGATGAACTTGCTATAGTTCCTTATGCTAAACATGAAATTGTTGCTATTGCACCCACGCATGATAGTCCTATTATCTTTTTGAATTCTCCAAACTACACTATATCGGAGAAGTTTGTGCTTATTAAGGATTATATTGATGGGTTGCCTTTTAGCATTGCACATGATGATTTTGATGAATGTAATATGCATGTGCTTGCTGCTCCTACTTGCAATTACTATGAGAGAGGAACTTTATATCCACCTCTCTATGTTTCCAATACGGTAGAATTGCAAGAAACTGTTTATACTATGCATTGGCCTTTACTTTGTGCGCATGAATTGTTCTTTTATGACATGCCGATGCATAGGAAGAGAGTTAGACTTTGTTGTTGCATGATATATGTTACTTTGTGCTCACTACTAAATTACAAATCATTGTTAATTAAAATTGGCTTTGATATACCTTGGGATCCGGGTGGATTCATTACTTGAGCACTATATGCCTAGCTTAATGGCTTTAAAGAAAGCGCTGCCAGGGAGACAACCCGGAAGTTTTAGGGAGTCATTTATTTCTATTGAGTGATTTCATATAGTTTAAAAACAAAAAAATAAAGAGGGGAACCTAAAAAGTTTTCAAAAAGGAAAGTGAAAGTAAGAAAGACAAGCATTGTTGAAGTGGGAGAGCTCCTTGAACTTTGTTCATGCTCACGGAAACTTTGTGATTCTTGATTACAGAAACTTTTTATCAAAAATAATTATCCCCTTGTATAATTCCATTGTATTATAAAAATAATGTGCCAAGGTTTGCCTTTAGGATGTTTACAATGCTTGTTGGTTTATACGGTGCACGACAGAAACTTTGGCTGTAGTGCATGATTTAACATATTTTACTGGAACGTCAATTAGTTCTGATTCCTTTTGCAATGTCTTGCTGTACAACTTTTTTATTTTTCCTAATTTTGGTAGAATTTTTAGGGTACCAGAAGTATGGTGGATGTTCAGATTGCTACAGACTGTTCTGTTTTTGACACATTCTGTTTTTGATGCATAGTTTGCTTGTTTTGATGAATCTATTAATTTATATTAGTGGAATAAGCCATGGAAAAGCTATATTATAGTAGACACAATGCAAAAACAAAATATGAATTGGTTTGCTATAGTACTTAGAGTGGTGATTTGCTTTATTATACTAACGGGTCTTACCGAGTTTTCTGTTGAAGTTTTGTGTGGATGTAGTGTCTAATCGAGGATGTCTCGATATGAGGAAAAGGAAGAGAGGCAAGAGCTCAAGCTTGGGGATTCCCGAGGCACCCCAAGTAAATATTCAAGGAGACTCAAGCGTCTAAGCTTGGGGATGCTGGGGAGGCATCCCCTCTTTCTTCAACAAGTATCAGTATGTTTTCGAATTCGTTTCATTCGTGCATTATGTGCAAGTCTTGGAGCGTCTTTTGCATTTAGTTTTCATTTTTCTTTTATGCACCATGCTGGTATGAGATAGTCCTTGGTTGATTTATAGAATGCTCATTGCACTTCACTTAAATCTTTTGAGTATGGCTTTATAGAATGCTTCATGTGCATCACTTATATCATTTGAAGTTTGGATTGCATGTTTCTCTTCATATAGACAACCGCCATTTGTAGAATGCTCTTTTGCTTCACTTATATTTGTTAGAGTGTGGGCATATCTTTTGTAGAAAGAATTAAACTCTCTTACTTCACTTATATCTATTTAGAGAGATGACAGGAACTGGTCATTCACATGGTTAGTCATAAAATCCTACATAAGCTTGTAGATCACTGAATATGATATGTTTGATTCCTTGCAATAGTTTTGCGATATAGAGGTGATAATACGTGGGAGGTACTAGTAGATGGTTGTGTTTAGTAAAGATGTTGGTGTTAAGGTTTGTGATTCCTGAAGCATGCACGTATGGTCTACTAACTATATAACCAAATTGGCGCGCATTGTATTTTGATTGTTTATCTTTGCGTGAAGGTCGGGGGCGCGCGATGGTTAACTCCTACCAACCTCCCCCCTAGGAGCATGCGTGTAGTACTTTGTTTCAAGGGCTTCTAAATTTTTGCAATAAGTATGTGAGTTCTTTATGACTAATGTTGAGTCCATGGATGATACGCACTCTCACCCTTCCATCATTGCTAGCCTCTTCGGTACCGTGCATTGCCCTTTCTCACCTCGAGAGTTGGTGCAAACTTCGCTGGTGCATCCAAACCCCGTGATACGATACGCTCTGTCACACATAAGCCTCATTATGTCTTCCTCAAAACAGCCACCATACCTACCTATTATGGCATTTCCATAGCCATTCCGAGATATATTGCCATGCAACTTTCATCATCATCATCATATACATGACTTGAGCATTTATTGTCATATTGCTTTGCATGATCGTAAGATAGCTAGCATGATGTTTTCATGGCTTGTCCATTTTTTGATGTCATTGCTACGCTAGATCATTGCACATCATGGTACACCGCCAGAAGCATTCATATAGAGTCATATCTTTGTTCCAGTATCGAGTTGTAACATCGAGTTGTAAGTAAATAAAAGTGTGATCATCATCATTATAGAGCATTGCCCCATCAAAAAAAAGGGGGAAGGCCAAAGAAGCCTAAATAAAAAAGGGGGCCAAAGAAGCCCACCCAAAAAAGGGGCAATGTTACTATATCTTTTTCCACACTTGTGCTTCAAAGTAGCACCATGTTCTTCATGTAGTGAGTCTCATATCTTGTGCTTCAAAGTAGCACCATGTTCTTCATATAGATTGTCTCCTATGTTGTCACTTTCATATACTAGTGGGAATTTTCATTATAGAACTTGGCTTGTATATTCCAACTATGGGCTTCCTCAAATACCCTAGGTCTTCATGAGCAAGCAAGTTGGATGCACACCCACTTAGTTTCTTTTGTTGAGCTTTCGTACACTTATAGCTCTTAGTGCATCCATTGCATGGCAATCCCTACTCCTCACATTGACATCAATTGATGGACATCTCCATAGCCCATTGATTAGCCGCATTGATGTGAGACTTTCTCCCTTTTTGTCTTCTCCACATAACCTCCATCATCATATTCTATTCCACCCATAGTGTTATATCCATGGCTCACGCTCATGTATTGCGTGAAGGTTGAAAAGTTTGAGAATACTAAAGTATGAAACAATTGCTTGGCTGACACCGGGATAGGCATGAGGGGTACCTTGTGTTAAGAAAAGGGAGCATACAAGACTATATGATTTTTGTAGGGATAACTTTCGGAAGCATTGATGTTTTGAAAGACATGATTGTTTGTTGGGATGCCCTAAGTATTATTGCTTTTATGTCAAATGATAGACTATTGCTTTGAATCACTCGTGTCTTAATATTCATGCCATGATTAGACATATGATCAAGATTATGCTAGGTAGCATTCCACATCAAAAATTATCTTTTTTATCATTTGCCTACTCGAGGACGAGCAGGAATTAAGCTTGAGGATGCTGATACGTCTCCATTGTATCTATAATTTTTGATTGTTCCATGCGAATATTATTCACTTTCATATACTTTTTGGCAACTTTTTATATTATTTTTGGGACTAACATATTGATCTAGTGCCCAGTGCCAGTTCCTGTCTGTTGCATGTTTTTTGTTTCACAGAAACCCAATATCAAACGGAGTCCAAACGGAAAAAAATCGGACGGAGATTTTTTTTGGAATATTTATGATTTTCTTGAGGTAAAATCAACGCGAAACGGTGTCCAGGGTGGTCACGAGGTAGGGGGGCGCGCCCTACCCCCCCCCCCAGGCACGCCCCTGACCCTTGTGGTCCACCCGTAAGGCGGTTGATGCTCTCCTTCTGGCGCAAGAAAGCTAATTTTACAAGGAAGATCTGACCGAAAGATTCACCCCAATCGGAGTTACGGATCTCCAAATATAAAGGAAACGGTGAAGGGGTAGAATCAGCCAACGCAGACAATGCAGAAACAGAGAGATAGATCCAATCTCGGAGGGGCTCTCGCCACTCCCAAGCCATGGGAACCAAGGAACAGAGGGGAAACCCTTCTCCCATCTAGGGAGAAGGCCAAGGAAGAATAAGAAGAAGGGGGGCTCTCTCCCCCTTGCTTCCAGTGGCGCCGGAACGCCGCCGGGGGCCATCATCATCACCGCGATCTTCACCAACACCGCCGCCATCTTCACCAACATATCCACCAACTCTTCCTCCCTCTATGCAGTGGTGTAACCTCTCTCTTAACCGCTGTAATCTGTACTTAAACATGGTGCTCAACGCTATATATTATTCCCCAATGATGTATGGCTATCTTATGATGTTTGAGTAGATCTGTTTTGTCCTAATGGCTATTTGATGATCGTGATTGGTTTGAGTTGTATGTTTTATTATTGGTGCTGTCCTATGGTGCCCTCCGTGTCGCGCAAGCGTGAGGGATCCCCGCTGTAGGGTGTTGCAATACATTCATGGTTCGCTTATAGTGGGTTGGTGAGTGACTGAAACACAAACCCGAGTAAGAGGGATTGTTGCGTATGGGATAAAGGGGACTTGATACTTTAATGATATGGTTGGGTTTTACCTTAATGAATCTTTAGTAGTTGCAAATGCTTGCTAGAGTTCCAATCATAAGTGCATATGATCCAAGTAGAGAAAGTATATTAGCTTATGCCTCCCCCTCAAATAGAATTGCAACAATGATTACCGGTCTAGTTATCGATTGCCTAGGGACAAATAACTTTCTCGTGACAACAAGCTCTTTAATTTTACTAATTTAGTTGTGTCTTTATCTAAACAGCCCCTAGCTTTTATTTGCGTGCTCTTTATTTTCTTGCAAACCTATCCAACAACACCTACAAAGTACTTCTAGTTTCATACTTGTTTCCGGTAAAGCGAACGTCAAGCATGCGTAGAGTTGTATCGGTGGTCGATAGAACTTGAGGGAATATTTATTCTACCTTTAGCTCCTCGTTGGGTTCAACACTCTTACTTATCGAAAACTGTTGCGATCCCCTATACTTGTGGGTTATCAGGGCCCACTCGGTAATGCATCATCATAATGAGCTCAATGTGACCAAGTGTCTGGTCACGGGATCATGCATTACGGTACGAGTAAAGTGACTTGCCGGTAACGAGATTAAACGAGGTATTGGGATACCGACGATCGAGTCTCGGGCAAGTAACATACCGATTGACAAAGGGAATTGTATACGGGATTGATTGAATCCTCGACATCGTGGTTCATCCAATGAGATCATCGAGGAGCATGTGGGAGCCAACATGGGTATCCAGATCCCGTTGTTCGTTATTGACCGGAGAGGCATCTCGGTCATGTCTGCATGTCTCCCGAACCCGTAGGGTCTACACACTTAAGGTTCGGTGACGCTAGGGTTGTAGAGATATTAGTATGTAGTAACCCAAAAGTTGTTCGGAGTCCCGGATGAGACCCCGGACGTCACGAGGAGTTTCGGAATGGTCCGGAGGTGAAGAATTATATATAGGAAGCCAGGTTTCGGCCATCGGGAAAGTTTTGGGGGTCACTGGTATTGTACCGGGACCACCGGAAGGGTCCCGGGGGTCCTCCGGGTGGGGCCACCTATCCCAGAGGGCCCCATGGGCTGAAGTGGGAGGGGAACCAGCCCCTGGTGGGCTGGTGCGCCCCCCTTCGGCCCTTCCTGCGCCTAGGGTTGGAAACCCTAGGGGTGGGGGCGCCTCCACTTGCCTTGGGGGGCAAGCCACCCCCTTGGCCGCCGCCCCCCCTTGGAGATCACATATCCTAGGGCCGGCGCCCCCCCTAGGGGGCCTATATAAAGAGGGGGGAGGGAGGGCAGCCGCACCCATGCTCTTGGCACCTCCCTCTCCCCTTGCTACACCTCTCCCTCTCGTAGAAGCTTGGCGAAGCCCTGCCGAGATCGCTGCTGCATCCACCACCACGCCGTCGTGCTGCTGGATCTCCATCAACCTCTCCTTCCCCTTGCTGGATCAAGAAGGAGGAGATGTCTTCCTCAACCGTACGTGTGTTGAATGCGAAGGTGCTGTCCGTTCAGCACTAGGATCATTGGGGATTTGGATCACGAGGAGTACGACTCCCTCAACCCCGTTCTCTTGAACACTTCCGCTCGCGATCTACAAGGGTATGTAGATGCACTCCTTTCTCTCGTTGCTAGATGAACTTATAGATTGATCTTGGTGAAAGCGTAGAATTTTTTTTATTTTCTGCAACGTTCCCCAACAGTGGCATCATGAGCTAGGTCTATGTGTAGTTCTCTTTGCACGAGTAGAACACAATTTGTTGTGGGTGTAGATGTTGTCAACTTTCTTGCCACTACTAGTCTTATTTTGCTTCGGCGGCATTGTGGGATGAAGCAGCCCGGACCGACCTTACACGTACGCTTACGTGAGACAGGTTCCACCGACTGACATGCACTAGTTTCATAAGGTGGCTAGCGGGTGTCTGTATCTCCCACTTTAGTTGGAGCGGATTCGACGAAAAGGGTCCTTATGAAGGGTAAATAGAAGTTGGCATATCACGTTGTGGCTTTCACGTAGGTAAGAAAACGTTCTTGCTAGAACCCTATTGCAGCCACGTAAAAAACATGCAACAACAATTAGAGGACGTCTAACTTGTTTTTGCAGCATGTGTTTTGTGATGTGATATGGCCAAAAGTTGTGATGAATGATATATATGTGATGTATGAGATCATGTTCTTGTAATAGGAATCACGACTTGCATGTCGATGAGTATGACAACCGGCAGGAGCCATAGGAGTTGTCTTTATTTTTTTTGTATGACCTGCGTGTCATTGAATAACGCCATGTAAATTGCTTTACTTTATTGCTAAACACGTTAGACATAGAAGTAGAAGTAATCGTTGGCGTGACAACTTCATGAAGACACGATGATGGAGATCATGATGATGGAGATCATGGTGTCATGCCGGTGACGAAGATGATCGCGCCCCGAAGATGGAGATCAAAGGAGCAATATGATAATGGCCATATCATGTCACTATTTGATTGCATGTGATCTTTATCATGTTTTTCATCTTATTTGCTTAGAACGACGGTAGCTTAAATAAGATGATCCCTCACAATAATTTCAAGAAAGTGTTCCCCCTAACTGTGCACCATTGCAAAGGTTCGTTGTTTTGAAGCACCACGCGATGATCGGGTGTTATAGATCCTAACGTTCGAATACAACGGGTGTAAGCCAGATTTACACACGCAATACACTTAGGTTGACTTGACGAGCCTAGCATGTACAGACATGGCCTCAGAACACGGAGGACCAAAAGGTCGAGCATGAGTCGTATAGAAGATACGATCAACATGGAGATGTTCACCAATGTCGACTAGTCCGTCTCACATGATGATCGGACACGGCCTAGTTGACTCAGATCATGTTTCACTTAGATGACTAGAGGGATGTCTAATCTGAGTGGGAGTTCATTCAATAATTTGATTAGATGAACTTAATTATCATGAACTTAGTCTAAAATCTTTACAATATGTCTTGTAGACCAAATGGCCCATGTTACCCTCAACTTCAATGCGTTCCTAGAGAAAACCAAGCTGAAAGATGATGGCAGCAACTATACGGACTGGGTCCGAAACCTGAGGATCATCCTCATAGCTGCCAAGAAAGATTATGTCCTAGAAGCACCGCTAGGTGAAGCACCCATCCCAGAGAACCAAGACGTTATGAACGCTTGGCAGTCTCGTGCTGATGATTACTCCCTCGTTCAGTGCGGCATGCTTTACAGCTTAGAACCGGGGCTCCCAAAGCGTTTTGAGCAACACGGAGCATATGAGATGTTCAAAGAGCTGAAAATGGTTTTCCAAGATCATGCCCGGGTCGAGAGATATGAAGTCTCCGACAAGTTCTTCAGTTGTAAGATGGAGGAAAATAGTTCTGTTAGTGAGCACATACTCAAAATGTTTGGGTTGCACAACCGCTTGACTCAGCTGGGAGTTAATCTCCCGGATGATGCGGTTATTGACAGAATCCTTCAGTCGCTTCCACCGAGCTACAAAAGCTTTGTGATGAACTTCAATATGTAGGGGATGGAAAAGACCATTCCTGAGGTATATTCAATGCTGAAATCAGCGAAGGTAGAGATCAAAAAGGAACATCAAGTGTTGATGGTGAATAAAACCACTAAGTTCAAGAAAGGCAAGGGTAAGAAGAACTTCAAGAAGGATGGCAAGGGAGTTGTCGCGCCCGGTAAGCCAGTTGCTGGGATGAAGCCAAGGAATGGACCCACGCCTGAGACTGAGTGCTTTTATTGCAAGGGAAGTGGTCACTGGAAGCGGAACTGCCCCAAGTACTTAGCGGACAAGAAGGCCGGCAACACTAAAGGTATATGTGATATACATGTAATTGATGTGTACCTTACCAGTACTTGTAGTAGCTCCTGGGTATTTGATACCGGTGTGGTTGCTCACATTTGTAACTCAAAGTAGGAGCTGCGGAATAAGCGGAGACTGGCGAAGGACAAGGTGACGATGCGCGTCGGGAATGGTTCCAAGGTCGATGTGATCGCCGTCGGCACGCTACCTCTACATTTACCTACAGGGTTAGTTTTAAACCTCAATAATTGTTATTTAGTGCCAGCTTTGAGCATGAACATTGTATCTGGATCTCATTTAATACGAGATGGCTACTCGTTTAAATCCGAGAATAATGGTTGTTCTATTTATATGAGAGATATATTTTATGGTCATGCCCTGATGGTCAATGGTTTATTCTTAATGAATCTCGAACGTGATGTTACACATATTCATAGTGTGAATACCAAAAGATGTAAAGTTGATAACGATAGTCCCACATACTTGTGGCACTGTCGCCTTGGTCACATTGGTGTCAAGCGCACGAAGAAGCTCCATCCTGATGGACTTTTAGAGCCTCTCGATTATGAATCATTTGACACATGCGAACCATGCCTCATGGGCAAAATGACCAAGACTCCATTCTCCGGAACAATGGAGCGAGCAACCAACTTATTGGAAATCATACATACTGATGTGTGCGGTTCAATGAGCATTGAGGCTTGCGGAGGATATCATTATGTTCTCACTCTCACTGACGACTTGAGTAGATATGGGTATGTCTGCTTGATGAAACACAATTCTGAGACCTTTGAAAAGTTCAAGGAATTTTAGAATGAGGTAGAGAATCAACGTGACCGAAAGATAAAGTTCTTACGATCAGATCGTGGAGGAGAATATTTAAGTCACGAATTTGGCACACACTTAAGGAAATGTGGAATCGTTTCACAACTCACGCCGCCTGGAACACCTCAGCGTAACGGTGTGTCCGAACGTCGTAATCGCACTTTATTGGATATGGTGCGATCTATGACGTCTCTTACCGATTTACCGCTATCATTTTGGGGATACGCTCTAGAGACAGCTACATTCACTTTAAATAGGGCACCGTCTAAATCCGTTGAGACGACACCGTATGAATTATGGTTTGGGAAGAAACCTAAGATGTCGTTTCTAAAAGTTTGGGGATGCGATGCTTATGTCAAGAAACTTCAACCTGAAAAGCTCGAACCCAAGTCAGAAAAATGCGTCTTCATAGGATACCCTAAGGAAACCATTGGGTATACCTTCTACCTAAGATCCGAAGGCGAGATTTTTGTTGCCAAGAACGGGTCCTTTCTGGAGAAAGAGTTTCTCTCAAAAGAAGTAAGTGGGGGGAAAGTGGAACTTGATGAATTACTGCCTCTTGAACCGGTGAGTAGCGTAGCTCAGGAAGATGTTCCTGTGGTGCCAGCACCAACTAAAGAGGAAGTTAATGATGATGATCACGGTACTTCGGATCAAGTTACTACTGAACTTCGTAGGTCCACGAGGACATGTTCCACACCAGAGTGGTATGGCAACCCTGTCCTTGAAATCATGTTGTTAGACAACGGTGAACCTTCGAACTATGAAAAAGTGATGGCGGGCCTAGATTCCAACAAATGGCTTGAAGCCATCCAATCCGAGATAGGATCCATGTATGAAAATGAAGTATGGACTTTGACAGACTTGCCCGATGATCGGCGAGCGATAGAAAACAAATGGATCTTTAAGAAAAAGACGGACGCGGATGGTAATGTTACCATCTATAAAGCTCGACTTGTCGCTAGGGGTTATTGACAAGTTCAAGGGGTTGACTACAATGACACATTCTCTCCCGTAGCGAAGCTAAAGTCCGTCCGAATCATGTTAGCAATTGCCGCATACTATGATTATGAGATATGGCAAATGGACGTCAAAATGGCATTCCTTAACGGCCATCTTAAGGAAGAACTGTACATGATGCAGCCGGAAGGTTTTGTCGACCCTGAGAATGCTAACAAGGTATGCAAGCTCCAGCGATCCATTTATGGGCTGGTGCAAGCATCTCGGAGTTGGAACATTCACTTTGATGAGATGATCAAAGCGTTTGGGTTTATGCAGACTTATGGAGAAGCCTGTGTTTACAAGAAAGTGAGCGGGAGCTCTGTAGCATTTCTCATATTATATGTAGATGACATACTTTTGATGTGAAATGATATAGAACTTTTGGACAGCATTAAGGCCTACTTGAATAAGTGTTTTTCAATGAAGGACCTTGGAGAAGCTTCTTACATATTAGGCATCAAGATCTATAGGGATAGAACGATACGCCTCATAGGTCTTTCACAAAGCACATACCTTGATAAGATATTGAAGAAGTTCAATATGGATCAGTCCAAGAAGGGGTTCTTGCCTGTGTTGCAAGGTGTGAAATTGAGCTCAGCTCAATGCCCGACCACGGCAGAAGATAGAGAGAAGATGAGTGTCATCCCCTATGCCTCAGCTATAGGGTCTATTATGTATGCCATGCTGTGTACCAGACCTGATGTAAACCTTGCCGTAAGTTTGGTAGGAAGGTACCAAAGTAATCCCAGCATGGAACACTGGACAGCGGTCAAGAACATCCTAAAGTACCTGAAAAGGACTAAGGATATGGTTCTTGTTTATGGAGGTGACGAAGAGCTCGTCGTAAAGGGTTACGTCGATGCTAGCTTCGATACAGATCTGGATGACTCTAAGTCACAGACCGGATACGTGTATATTTTGAATGGTGGGGCAGTAAGCTGGTGCAGTTGCAAGCAAAGCGTCGTGGCAGGATCTACATGTGAAGCAGAGTACATGGCAGCCTCAGAGGCAGCGCACGAAGCAATCTGGGTGAAGGAGTTCATCACCGACCTAGGAGTCATACCCAATGCGTCGGGGCCGATCACACTCTTCTGTGACAACACTGGAGCTATTGCACTTGCCAAGGAGCCCAGGTTTCACAAGAAGACCAGGCACATCAAGCGTCGCTTCAACTCCATACGTGAAAATGTTCAAGATGGAGACATAGATATTTTTAAAGTACATACGGACCTGAATGTAGCAGATCTGTTGAGTAAACCTCTCCCTAGAGCAAAACATGATCAACATAGAATGCTATGGGTGTTTGATTCATCACAATGTAACTAGAATATTGACTCTAGTGCAAGTGGGAGACTGTTGGAAATATGCCCTAGAGGCAATAATAAAATGGTTATTATTATATTTCTTTGTTCATGATAATTTTCTATTATTCATGCTATAACTGTGTTATCCGGAAATCGTAATACACGTGTGAATACATAGACCACAACATGTCCCTAGTAAGCCTCTAGTTGACTAGCTCGTTGATCAACAGATAGTCATGGTTTCCTGACTATGGGCATTGGATGTCATTGATAACGGGATCACATCATTAGGAGAATGATGTGATGGACAAGACCCAATCCTAAGCATAGCTCAAAGATCGTGTAGTTCGTTTAGCTAGAGCTTTTACAAATGTCAAGTATCATTTCCTTAGACCATGAGATTGTGCAACTCCCGGATACCGTAGGAGTGCTTCGGGTGTGCCAAACGTCACAACGTAACTGGGTGACTATAAAGGTGCACTACGGGTATCTCCAAAAGTGTCTGTTGGGTTGGCACGAATTGAGACTGGGATTTGTCACTCCGTATGACGGAGAGGTATCTCTGGGCCCACTCGGTAATGCATCATCATAATGAGCTCAATGTGACCAAGTGTCTGGTCAGGGGATCATGCATTACGGTACAAGTAAAGTGACTTGCCAGTAACGAGATTAAACAAGGTATTGGGATACCGACGATCGAGTCGCGGGCAAGTAACATACCGATTGACAAAGGGAATTGTATACGGGATTGATTGAATCCTCGACATCGTGGTTCATCCGATGAGATCATCGAGGAGCATGTGGGAGCCAACATGGGTATCTAGATCCCGCTGTTGGTTATTGACCGGAGAGGCGTCTCGGTCATGTCTGCATATCTCCCGAACCCGTAGGGTCTACACACTTAAGGTTCGGTGACGCTAGGGTTGTAGAGATATTAGTACGCAGTAACCCGAAAGTTGTTCGGAGTCCCGGATGAGATCTCGGACGTCACGAGGAGTTTCAGAATGGTCCGGAGGTGAAGAATTATATATAGGAAGTCAGGTTTCGGCCATCGGGAAAGTTTCGGGGGTCACCGGTATTGTACCGGGACCACCGGAAGGGTCCCGGGGGTCCACTGGGTGGGGCCACCTATCCTGGAGGGCCCCATGGGCTGAAGTGCGAGGGGAACCAGCCCCTGGTGGGCTGGTGCGCCCCCCTTGAGCCCTTCCTGCGCCTAGGGTTGGAAACCCTAGGGGTGGGGGTGCCTCCACTTGCCTTGGGGGGCAAGCCACCCCCTTGGCCGCCGCCCCCCCTTGGAGATCCCATCTCCTAGGGCCGGCGCCCCCCCTAGGGGTCCTATATAACGAAGGGGAGGGAGGGCAGCCGCACCCATGCTCTTGGCACCTCCCTCTCCCCTTGCTACACCTCTCCCTCTCGTAGAAGCTTGGCGAAGCCCTGCCGAGATCGCTGCTGCATCCACCACCACGCCGTCGTGCTGTTGGATCTCCATCAACCTCTCCTTCCCCTTGCTGGATCAAGAAGGAGGAGACGTCTTCCTCAACCATACGTGTGTTGAATGCGAAGGTGCTGTCCGTTCAGCACTAGGATCATCGGTGATTTGGATCACGACAAGTACAACTCCCTCAACCCCGTTCTCTTGAACACTTCCACTCGCGATCTAGAAGGGTATGTAGATGCTAGATGAACTCATAGATTGATCTTGGTGAAAGCGTAGAAATTTTTTTATTTTCTGCAACATTCCCCAACACATGGGCCCCGTCAAACTGGCCCACTAGTAGATTCGGGCCTTTAATAGGCCGAGTAACCCCCGGCCCTCTTTTCGCAAGAAAACTCAATGGGCTTTTAGGAGGCTGAGAAGTAGGCTGGGCCTGAAATGTGCCGAATAGCTCACGGGCCGGCGGCAGCACGAAATGGACCCCGACTCATGATTGTGCGAATCAACTCACGGGCTTTTAACAGGCCAAAGTTGTCTCGGTCCTTGTTTGGCCCAATCAGATATCGGCTACGAGCAGGCCGGATGCAAACCGGGTCGTAGTTAGGCCCAACTATATGACGGGCTTTTAACAGGCCGAATATAATATAGGGCCGAAATGTTAAATGGGCCGTTAACAGGCCGAAACTAATATCAGGCCAAATTACTAAATGGGCCTTTAGCAAGTGGGCCCAAAAGCATAGCGCCCAGTCAACGGGCCGAATCTGATATGGGCCATAATTGAGCCCAAAGCCTCTTAAAGGGCCGGACCTGATCTGGGCCGTGATTTGGCCCAGAAAGTGGGAGGCTTTTAACGGGCCGGATCTTATATGGGCCATTACTAGGCCCGGAACGTGGTAGGCCATTAATGGACCGGATCAATTATTGGCCGGCATTTGGCCCAAAACATGGCGGCCAGTTAATGGGCCGGCCTACTAGGGTCCTCAAAATCTTATGGGCCTACAGCTGGGCCGGCCCATTAATGTCGGTGAAATCTCGTGGGCCTTTAGCTGGGCCGGCCCATTATGATCTGCAAGAATTTTGTGGGCCTTTACCTGGGCCGGCCCATTATGGCACACAAAAATCTTGTGGGCCTTTACCTGGGCCGGCCTATTATGGCCCGCAAAATCTTGTGGGCCTTTAGCTGGGCCAGCCCATTATAGTCCGCAAAATCTCGTGGGTCTTTAACTGGGCCGGCCCATTATGGGTCACACAATCTTGTGGGCCTTTAGTTGGGCCGGCCCATTTAAACTTGATTGGTCGTGCCACGTGTTGACGTATCATAGGCGCCTTCTGTCCAATGAGTGGATGACATCTTTCCCAACGATGAGCCGACACGTGTTTCCTCCAGCCAATGATGATTTTACACGTGGAAAATCCCCATTGGTCGGGGCTATTAACGGGTTATCGGATCCAAAACCTGACCCGATAGCTTAACGGCGTTCCGTTATAGTGGATGCCACGTGTCGGTCAACCTTGACGAAAGCACTTCTGTGACGCGCAATTTATCATCATGGAAGTGGACACTTCCATGATGATAATTTTGGTAATGTCATGGAACACTTCTATGACAACACGGGTATGACTATCTTGATTCTGTCATAAATTTGTCATGGATGTACATGCATGACAAAAAACGCGACCTACTATGACAAACACGTATCATCACGGAAGTGTATTTTTTTTGTAGTGTTACGGCTTGGTGGCGGCTCCGTAAAACGTGATGAAACTGTCTCTCTGATTTTTTTCTCCATGAAACGGAATATATGGAGTTGGAGTTGAGGTCGGTGGAGCGTTAGGAGGCCCACGAGACAGGGGGCGCGCCCAGGGGGTGGGCGCGCCCCACACCCTCGTGGACAGGGTGTGGGCCCCTGGTCTTGATTCTTTCGCCAGTATTTTTTATATTTTCCAAAACTTGCCTCCGTGGATTTTCAGGTCATTCCGAGAACTTCTGTTTTCTACACATAAAACAACATCATGGTAGTTCTACTGAAAACAGCGTCAGTCCGGGTTAGTTTCATTCAAATCATGCAAGTTAGAGTCCAAAACAAGGGCAAAAGTGTTTGGAAAAGTAGATACGTTGGAGACGTATCAACTCCCCCAAGCTTAAACCTTTGCTTGTCCTTAAGCAATTGAGTTGATAAACTGAAAGTGATAAAGAAAAACTTTTACAAACTATGTTTGCTCTTGTTGTTGTAAACATGTGAAGCCAGCACTCAGGTTTCAGCAAATATTGTGAACTAACCATACTCTTAATAACACCTAGGGTGTCACAATTACTCATATCAATGGCATAATCAGCTAGCGAGCCATAATAATAAAACCCGGATGACAACACTTTCTCAAAACAATCATAACATGATATAACAAAATGGTATCTCGCTAGCCCTTTCTGAGACAGCAAAACATAAATGCAGAGCACCTTTAAAGATCAAGGACTGACTAAACATTGTAATTCATGGTAAAAGAGATCTAGTCAAGTCATACCCAATATAAATCAATAATAATGAATGCAAATTACATTGTGCTCTCCAGCGGGTGCTTTTTAATAAGAGGGATGATGACTCAACATAAAAGTAAATAGATAGGTCCTTCGCAGAGGGAAGCAGGGATTTGTAGAGGTGCCAGAGCTCGATTTTAAAATAGAGATTGAATAACATTTTGAGTGGCATACTTTCACTGTCAATGCAACAACTATGATATGGATGTATCTTCCATACTACATGCATTATAGGCAGTTCCCAAACAGAATGGTAAAAGTTTATACTCCCCCACCACCAACAAGCATCAATCCATGGCTTGCTCGAAACAACGAGTGCCTCCAACTAACAACAGCCCTGGGGGAGTTTTGTTTAATTATATTGATTTTCTTTGATCTTTTTGGATCATGGGACTGGGCATCCCGGTTACCGGCCCTTTCTCGTGAATGAGGAACGGAGTCCACTCCTCTTGAGAATAACCCACGTAGCATGGAAGATATAGGCACCCCTAGTTGAAACATGAGCTGCTTGAGCATACAAAACAGAATTTCATTTGAAGGTTTGGAGTTTGGCACATACAAATTTACTTGGAACGGCAGGTAAATATCGCATATAGGAAGGTATGGTGAACTCATATGGAATAACTTTGGGGTTTATGGAGTTTGGATGCACAAGCAGTACTCCCGCTTAGTACAGGTGAAGGCTAGCAAAAGACTGGGAAGCGACCAACTAAGAGAGGGACAACAGTCATGAACATGCATTAAAATTATTTCACACCGAGTACAAGCATGAGTAGGATATAATCTACCATGAACATAAATATCATGGAGGCTATGTTGATTTATTTCAACTACATGCGTGAACATGTGCCAAGTCAAGTCACTCATCATTCAAAGGAGGATACCATCCCATCATACCACATCATAATCATTCTAATAGCATGTTGGCACGCAAGGTAAACCATTATAACTCATAGCTAATCAAGCATGGCACAAGCAACTATAATATCTTAAAGTCATTGCAAATATGTTTACTTCATAATAAGCTGAATCAGGAACAATGAACTCCTCATATTTACAAAAGCAAGAGAGGTCGAGTTCATACCAGCTTTTCTCATCTCAATAAGTCCATCATATATCGTCATTATTGCCTTTCACTTGCATGACCGAACGATGTGTATAATAATAATAGTGCACGTGCATTGGACTAAGCTGGAATCTGCAAGCATTCAACTCAAGAGAGAAGACAAGTAATATGGGCTCTAAGTCAAATAAACAATCATGCATATGAGAGCCACTAAACATTTTCAATATGGTCTTCTACTCTCGACCCCCAAAGAAAAGAAAACTATTTACACAGGAAAGCTCCCAACAAGTAAAAAGAAGAACGAGAAATCTTTTTGGGTTTTCATTTTAATTTCTACTACAAGCATGGAAATTAAACTGACTAATTTTTTTGGTTTTTCTCAAGGTTTAACAAACACACAAGAAGAGAGCGAGAAAAAGAAATTAAACTAGCATGGATAATACAATGAAAGAGTATGAGCACCGACGACTAGAATAGTGTGTGAACATGAATGTAAAGTCGGTGAGAAATACGTACTCCCCCAAGCTTAGGCTTTTGGCCTAAGTTGGTTTATTGTCAAGGACCGCGGCTACTCTCCCCGGTGTACTGGGAGGTGTAATCAGGATACCACTGGCTGGCCATCTTCGGGTCCCACTGGTAAGATGATGCTCGATAAGGGTCCAGTGCAGGTTCCGGCTCAGGCTCAGGTTTTGGAGTGGATGCTTGGCCTCGATGAGCGTACACCGCTCCCGGCGTGACAAGAAAATTATCTGCAGTCAAATCAAACAACAGAGGCGCAAGCAAAATAATAGTCTCATTGTGTTTCTTATTAAATCTCAAGTTATACAGGAGCATCTTATCTTCGTTGTCAACAATAAACTCATGTGCTACCATGCTCTTGTAATCTAAAATGTAAGGAGGCAATATTGTCTCCTCTTTCTCATGGTGCCTAATAGGTATCTCAAAATATTTAGCAAGACGTGCAGCATAGATACCTCCAAAGATGGGGCCTTTTGTACGGTTCAGGCTTAGCTGTTTAGCAATGACGGCACCCATACTAAAATTATTATCTCGAAACAAGGCATGGTGAAGGATAATAATATCAGGAACATTGAAGTTTCCACTATTTCCACGACCAATCAAGCATCTACTAGCAAATATGGCAAAGTAGCATAAAACAGGGAAGTGTATGCTAGAGATTCTCGCATCGGAACCCTTCTTTGGATCCCCTACAATGATAGTGTTAACAAAGCCATCCACATCTTTACGATGTGGTTCCTCTAATTTTCCTACAAAGGGTATCCTACATACCGCGCAAAAATTACGTCAAGACATTTCCCTGAATTCATCATATAAATGAAATGATACTGAAGTGGTGACTTCTTAGGATAATAATAAAAGTTTTGCACGAAAGTATTGGTGAGTAAGAGATACTGATCGATCTGGTCGTGGAGGAAATTGGTGAGGCCTGCATTCTCGATCAAAGAATAAAAGTCTTCATAAATTCCAGCTTCTCTCAAGAAATTGTCATAGGGCCATTCACACGGCCGTACTTCCGCTATGCGAGGAAGATTATACTTGTCCTTTTCCTTCTCTTTAGCTTGTTTTTCCTGGGAGCCTTGGCTAGAAGAGCCCCTCAAAAATCTCCTTAACATTTTTTGAAAATTTCTGAAATTTTAGTAACTTCAAAATAAAAGTGAATAAAACTAAACAAGATTGGTAGCAACTACTCCTACAAGTTCCTAGAGCCTATATCATGCATTAGAATTACTTGGGACCTCATAAATTTAACATGCAAGCTCAAGAACATGGTCACCTATGCAGCAAAAATTTGCAATGAATAAAGCACTAGAACAAAAACTAATTGGACCAATGGAGGAGTCACATATCAAGCAACAATCTCCCAAAGCAGTTTTGTGAATGGAGCTTTG
The DNA here is from genome assembly GCF_002162155.2 of Triticum dicoccoides. Classification (NCBI taxonomy): domain Eukaryota; kingdom Viridiplantae; phylum Streptophyta; class Magnoliopsida; order Poales; family Poaceae; genus Triticum; species Triticum dicoccoides. The sequence goes on along the minus strand of NC_041393.1, from coordinate 607,557,469 downwards.
AGCAAAGAGATCGAAAATCGCAGCAAAATGAGCTAGAACTCGTGTTTGAGCTGGATGGGGATTTTTTTGGGAAGAAGATGGAGTGTGTGGGTGCTGGCATAAGTGGAGGGGGGCCACCAGGGGCCCACGAGACAGGGGGACACGCCCTCCACTCTCGTGGCCTGGTGCTTGCCCCTCCTGCAGTGATTTTAGTGCCTAAAATCCTCAAATATTCCATAAAAATCATACTAAATTTGCAGGGCATTTGGAGCACTTTTATTTTCGGGATATTTTTTTATTGCACGGATAATTCAGAAAATAGAAGGACAATACTATTTTTCCTTTATTTATTATAAATAACAGAAAGTAAAAAGAGGCTACGGAAGGTTGTGCCTTCTAGTTTCATCCATCTCATGATCATCAAAATGAATCCACTAACAAGGTTGATCAAGTCTTGTTAACAAACTCATTCTGAATAACACGGAACTGGAGAAATTTCGAATAACACTAAGTTACCTCAACGGGGATATGAACATCCCCAACAATAAGAATATCATATTTTTTCTTGACAGTAGGGAGAGGAAATTAAAAACCTCCAATAATTATAGTTGGAACTTTACCAATAGAATTGATGCTATGAACTTGAGATTGTTTCCTCGGAAAGTGTACCGTATGCTCATTACCATTAACATGAAAAGTGACATTGCCTTTGTTGTAATCAATAACAGCCCCTGCAGTATTAAAAAAGGGTCTACCAAGGATAATCGACATACTATCGTCCTCGGGAATATCAAGAATAACGAAGTCCGTTAAGATAGTGACATTTGCAACCACAACAGGCACATCCTCACAAATACCGACAGGTATAGCAGTTGATTTATCAGCCATTTGCAAAGATATTTTAGTAGGTGTCAACTTATTCAATTCAAGTCTACGATATAAAGAGAGAGGCATAACACTAACACCGGCTCCAAGATCACATAAAGCAGTTCTAACATAATTTCTTTTAATGGAGCATGGTATGGTTGGTACCCCCGGATCTCCAAGTTTCTTTGGTATTCCAGCTTTAAAAGTGTAATTAGCAAGCATGGTGGAAATTTCAGCTTCTGATATCTTTCTTTTATTTGTAATGATATCCTTCATATACTTAGCATAAGGATTTACTTTGAGCATATCAGTTAAGCGCATATGTAAGAAAATAGGTCTAATCATTTCAGCAAAGCGCTCAAAATCCTCATCATCCTTTGTCTTGGATGGTTTAGGAGGAAAAGGCATGGGTTTCTGAACCCATGGTTCTCTTTCTCTACCGTGCTTCCTAGCAACAAAATCTCTCTTATCATAATGTTGATTCTTTGATTGTGGGTTATCAATATCAACAGCAGGTTCAATTTCTACTTCATTATTTTTGCTAGGTTGAGCATCAACATGAACATTATCATTAACATTATCACTAGGTTCATGTTCATCACCTGATTGTGTTTCAGCATCAGAAATAGAAATATCATTGGGATTCTTAGGTGTGTCTACAACAGGTTCACTAGAAGCATGCAAAGTCCTATCATTTTTCTTTTTCTTCTTTTTAAAAGAACTAGGTGCCTCTAAATTGTTTCTCTGAGAATCTTGCTCGATCCTCTTAGGGTGGCCTTCAGGATACAAAGGTTCCTGAGTCATTCTACCAGTTCTAGTAGCCACTCTAACAGCAAAGTCAGGTTTATTATTTAATTCATCAAGCAAATCATTTTGAGTTTTAAGTACTTGCTCAGCTTGAGTAGCAACCATAGAAGCATCTTTGCTAATGAGTTTAAGTTCACCTTTAACTCTAGCCATATAATCACTCAAGTGTCCTATCTCGAAAGAATTATTCTTTAATTCTCTACCAACATAAGCATTAAAACTTTCTTGTCTAGCCATAAAGTCATCAAATTCATCTAAGCATGGGCTATGAAATTTAGAAGAGGGGATTTCAAATTTATCATATCTATAGAGAGAATTTACCTTTACTACCTGTGTCGGGTTATCAAGACAATGTGGTTCTTCGACAGGCGGTATATTAAGACCATGTATTTCTTCAATAGGCGGTAAATTCTTAACATCTTCAGTTTTATACCTTTTTCTTTCATTGATTTCTTTGCCTCTTGCATATCTTCAGGACTAAGAAATATAACACCTCTCTTCTTCGGAGTGGGTTTAGGAATAGGCTCAGGAGTTGGCTCAATTGGTTCAGGAATTGGCTCAGGAAGAGTCCAATTATTTTCATTAGTCAACATATTATTCAATAGTAATTCAGCTTCGTCGACTGTTCTTTCCCTGAAAACACAACCAGCACAACTATCCAAGTAGTCCTTGGAAGCATCGGTTAGTCCATTATAAAAGATATCAAGTATTTCATTTTTCTTAAGAGGACGATCAGGAAAAGCATTAAGTAATCGGAGAAGCCTCCCCCAAGCTTGTGGGAGACTCTCTACTTTGATTTGCACAAAATTATATATTTCCCATAAGGCAACTTGTTTCTTATGAGCAGGGAAATATTTAGCAGAGAAGTAATAAATCATATCCTGGGGACTACGCACACAACCAGGATCAAGAGAATTAAACCAAGTCTTAGCATCACCCTTTAATGAGAACGGTAATATATTAAGGATATAATAATAGCGAGACTTCTCATCATTAGTAAACAGGGTGGCTATATCATTTAACTTGGTAAGATGTGCCGCAACAGTTTCAGATTCAAGGCCATAAAAAGGATCAGATTCAACCAAAGTAATAATTTCAGGATCAACAGAGAATTCATAATCCTTATCAGTAACACGGATAGGTGAAGTAGCAAAAACAAGGTCAGGTTTCATTCTAGCATTAAGAGGCTGCTGCTTCCATTTAGCTAATAACTTTTTAAGATCATATCTATCTTTGCAAGCAAAGATAGCTCTAGCAGCTTCCTCTTCCATAACATAACCCTCAGGAACAACAGGTAATTCATAAACAGGGGGAGAACTTTCATCATCACTATCATCAGTAATAGCATCTTCAATAATTTCATTCTCTCTAACCCTAGAAAGTTGTTCATCAAGAAATCCACCTAATGGAAAAGTAGTATCATGCATAGAAGTAGTTTCATCATAAGTATCATGCATAGCAGAAGTGGCATCATCAATAACATGTGATATATCATAATTCATAGCAGTAGCAGGTTTAGGTGTCGCAAGCTTACTAATAACAGAAGGAGAATCTAATGCAGAGCTAGATGGCAGTTCCTTACCTCCCCTCGTAGTTGAGGGCAAAATCCTGGTTCTTTCGTCTTTCAAGTTCCTCATAGTGATCAGCAGATATAAATCCCAAGTGACTCAAAGAATAGAGCTATGCTCCCCGACAACGGCGCCAGAAATTAGTCTTGATAACAAACAAGTGTAGGGGATCGCAACACCTTTCGAGGGTAAAGTATTCAACCCAAATTTATTGATTCGACATAAGGGAGCCAACGAATATTATTGAGTATTAGCAGCTGAGTTGTCAATTCAACCACACCTGGATAACTTAGTATCTGCAGCGAAGTATTTAGTAGCAAAGTAGTAATGATAACAAAGGTAACAGTACCCAAAGTAAAGATAATAGTTTTGTAGTAATTGTAACAGTAGCAACGGAAAATTAAATAAGCGAAACACAAGATGCGAAAAGCTCGTAGGCATTGGATCAGTGATGGATAATTATGTCGGATGTGATTCCTCATGTAATAGCTATAACATAGGGTGACACAAAACTAGCTCCAGTTCATCAATGTTATGTAGGCATGTATTTCGAATATAGTCATACGTGCTTATGGAAAAGAACTTGCATGACATCTTTTGTCCTACCCTCCCATGGCAGCGGGGCCCTAGCGGAAACTAAGGGATATTAAGGCCTCCTTTTAATAGAGAACCGGACCAAAGCATTAACACATAGTGAATACATGAACTCCTCAAACTACGTCACCGAGAAGTATCCCGATTATTGTCACTTCGGGGTTGTCGGATCATAACACATAATAGGTGACTATAGACTTGCAAGATAGGATCAAGAACACACATATATTCATGAAAAAATAATAGGTTCAGATCTGAAATCATGGCACTCGGGCCCTAGTGAGAAGCATTAAGCATAGCAAAGTCATAGCAACATCAATCTCAGAATATAGTGGATACTAGGGATCAAACCCTAACAAAACTAACTTGATTACATGGTAAATCTCATCCAACCCATCACCGTCCAGCAAGCCTACGATGGAATTACTCACGCACGGCGGTGAGCATCATGAAATTGGTGATGGAGGATGGTTGATGATGACGACGGCGACGAATCCCCCTCTCCGGAGCCCCGAACGGACTCCAGATCAGCCCTCCCGAGAGAGATTAGGGCTTGGCGGCGGCTCCATATCATAAAACGCGATGAAACTTTCTCTCTGATTTTTTTCTCCGTGAAACGGAATATATGGAGTTGGACTTGATGTCGGTGGAGCATCAGGGGGCCCATGGGACAGGGGGGCGTGCCCAGGGGGTGGGCGCGCCCCACACCCTCGTGGACAGGGTGTGGGCCCCCTGGTCTTGATTCTTTCATCAGTATTTTTCATATTTTCCAAAACTTGCCTCCGTGGATTTTCAGGTCATTCCGAGAACTTTTGTTTTCTACACATAAAATAACATCATGGCAGTTCTGCTGAAAACATCGTCAGTCTGGGTTAGTTTCATTCAAATCATGCAAGTTAGAGTCCAAAACAAGGGCAAAAGTGTTTGGAAAAGCAGATACATTGGAGATGTATCATGGATGTGCATTGGAGATTTTAACGAGACCCTTGTCGGCTCGGAACATTTTTCCAGAACCCCTCGGCCAGAACGGCAAATGCGGGTGTTCAGGGAAACGATGGATGAGTGTGCGCTCTCGGACCTTGGATGGTCAAGAACGGAATATATGTGGGATAATATGAAGTCAGGTCGGTCAAATGTGAGAGCCCGGCTTGAGAGAGCATTTGGAAATGTTGCGTTCATATAGATGTTCTCAAATGTGAGGATCAGACACATTGTCACAACAGAATCTGATCATTGTTTTGTTCTCGCGGACCTGCGAGAGAACCTCACGTCGACTACACCTAGAGGCCATAAACCCTTCAGATATGAAGACATGTGGCAAACGCATGTAGACTATGATGAGCTGGTCCTGGATTCATGGCAAAAAGGTGCAGGTCAAGCTGGTTTGCAGGGTATAGCTTAGGCCCTCAACTCGCTGCAAGGTACACTTGCTGCATGGGGGGCGAGAGAGTTTGGATGTTTGTAATGCAAGATCAAAAAGCTGCACGAGCAGTTGACTCGGCTGCGTGGTCAAGCTTCAAGAAGGGGGCCAATAGATGAGGAGAAAGGAGTTGCGAGAAAGCTGAAACTTGCACTGCATCAAGAAGAAATTTGGCTACGACAGAGATCAAGAGTCCCGTGGTTACGGGAAGTGGATCAGGATACGTGATATTTCCATGCTCAGGCAGCTCAGCGTAAACGGGTGAACAAGATAGAGAAACTCATCCACGCTGATGGAACAATTTGTGATACTCTGGAAGAAGATCGCGCTGAGGTTCAGAGCTTCTATGAGCAGCTCTACACTTCGCAAGGCTTCAATCAGATGCAAGAGCTTCTCGATGTTGTAACCCCCCGGGTGACGCCTTTGATGAATACTGAGCTTGAAAAACCATACACGGAAGAGGATATTCATAGAGCTCTCTTTCAGATGGCCCCATCAAAGGCCCCGGGTGTGGACGGATTCACAACGGGTTTTTATCAGCACCACTGGAAATTGCTCAAGGAAGATATTGTTCCAACAGTGCTTGATTTCCTAAATGGGGGAGAATTGCCAATGGGCTTAAATGACATGTCTATTACTCTTATCCCGAAGGTACATTTCCCACAGAGAATCACCCAATATCGCCCTATATCGCTCTGCCCGGTTTTGTATAAGATCGCTGCCAAAGCAATCGCTAACCGTGTGCGTGAGTGTCTGGATGAGATTGTGGGTGCAGAATAGAGTGCTTTCATCCCCGGCTGGCTGATAACCGACAATGTCCTCATTGCACACGAGAGTGTGCATGCAATGAGAAGAAGGAAAAAAGGGGGGCAATTCAGTTTGTGCTATCAAGCTAGACATGATAAAGTTGATACGTCTCCAACGTATCTATAATTTTTTATTGCTCCATGCTACTTTATCTACTATTTTGGACTATATTGGGCTTTATTTTTCACTTTTATATTATTTTTGGGACTAACCTATTAACCGGAGGCCCACCCAGAATTGCTGTTTTTTGCCTATTTCAGTGTTTCGAAGAAACGGAATATCAAACAGAGTCCAAAAGGAATGAAACCTTCGGGCACGTGATTTTCTCACCGAACGTGATCCAGGAGACTTGGACCCTACTCCAAGAAGTAGAAGAGTCGGTCACGAGGGTGGGGCGCCCTCCCCCCTAGGGCGCGCCCCCCTGCCTCGTGGCCCCCCTATTGCTCCACCGACTACTCCTTCCTCCTATATATACCTACGTATCCCCAAACGATCAGGAAGGGAGCCAAAAACCTAATTCCACCGCCGCAACTTTCTGTATCCACGAGATCCCATCTTGAGGCCTGTTCCGGAGCTCCGCCGGAGGGGGCATCTACCATGGAGGGCTTCTACATCAACACCATAGCCCCTCCGATGAAGTGTGAGTAGTTTACTTCAGACCTTCGGGTCCATAGCTAGTAGCTAGATGGCTTCTTCTCCCTTTTTGGATCTCAATACAATGTTCTCCCCCTCTCTTGTGGAGATCTATTCGATGTAATCTTCTTTTTGCGGTGTGTTTGTTGAGACCGATGAATTGTGGGTTTATGATCCAGCTTATCTATGAATAATATTTGAATCTTCTCTGAATTCTTTTATGTATGATTGAGTTATCTTTGCAAGTCTCTTCGAATTATCCGTTTGGTTTGGCCAACTAGATTGGTAGTTCTTGCAATGGGAGAAGTGTTTAACTTTGGGTTCAATCTTGCGGTGTCCTTTCCCAGTGACAGCAGGGGCAGTAAGGCACGTATTGTATTGTTGCCATCGAGGATAACAAGATGGGGTTTTTATCATATTGCATGAAGTTATCCCTCTACATCATGTCATCTTTCTTAAGGTGTTACTCTGTTTTTAACTTAATACTCTAGATGCATGCTGGATAGTGGTCGATGAGTGGAGTAATAGTAGTAGATGCAGAATCGTTTCGATCTACTTGTCTCGGATGTGATGCCTATATACATGATCATACCTAGATATACTCATAACTATGCTCAATTCTGGCAATTGCTCAACAGTAATTTGTTCACCCACCGTAGAATACTTATGCTCTTGAGAGAAGCCACTAGTGAAACTTATGGCCCCCGGGTCTATTCTCATCATATCAATCTCCATCACTTTATTATTTGCTTTGTTTTTACTTTGCCTTTTACTTTTCACTTTGCATCTCTATATCAAAAATACCAAAAATATTATTTATCATCTCTATCAGATCTCACCCTCATAAGTGACCGTGAAGGGATTGACAACCCCTAATCGTGTTGGTTGCGAGTAGCTATCATTTGGGGTAGGTACGAGGGACTTGTGCGTGGTCTCCTACTGGATTGATACCTTGGTTCTCAAAAACTGAGGGAAATACTTACGCTACTTTGCTGCATCATCCTCTCCTCTTCGGGGAGATCCAACGCAGTGCTCAAGAGGTAGCAAGAATAATTTCTGGCGCCGTTGCCGGGGAGGCTCACGCAAGCAAGTCAACCATACCAAGTACCCATCACAATCCCTATCTCTCGCATTACATTATTTGCCTCTGGTTTTCCTCTCCCCCACTTCACCCTTGCCGTTTTATTCGCCCTCTCTTTCCCAATCTCCTCCTCTCTTTCCCTTCTGCCTTTTTCTCGTTTGCCTTTTTGTTTGCTCATGTGTTAGTTCGTTCACCTCATCACTATGACTAGTCTCTTATCTTCTCCGCTATCTCCCGAGAATGAAGTTTTAAATTTTAAGCAAAGGGAGGGAGAAAATCTAAAAGACGCTTGGTATAGAATTTGCAATGCTCAAAATAGATCTACCAGTAAGCAATCTACTTCAGTTCTTCTTCATAATTTTTATGTAGGTGCTAATCCTTGGTTTAGATATATCCTTGATACCAATACCGGAGGGAATTTCTTGGGTAGCCATACTTTTGATTCTTATAATGCTTTAATAGATTTGTTTGGCTCACCACCTCCTTTGATTAATGGAACTATGTTAACTTTGGAGCATGTTATGCAAAGACTTGAAATTATTGAGAATAAAGTTGCTACCATTGAATCAATTGAAAATCTTGATAAAAAGATCCACAATCAAATTACCCAATATAGATCTAAGGTAGGAACGACTTTGAAAAATATTAAAGAAAAAGAACCCATAGTTAATGAGAAAATAAATCTAGATTCCACAAGAATCGATAAACTTGAGGGTATCATTACCAACTTGGGAACCGCTTTTTCTTCCGTACAAAGAAATCCAAGTTCGTCTATTAAAAAACTAAGCTTACTTATGTTCCTAAGAGTAAAGGTGAATCATCTAGTAAGGAAACTGCGGATCTTAAATCTATAAGCGTTCATCCCAATCTTTTTGCCATCATTAAGGAACCATTTGCTATGAATGAATCTTTCGATCTTGTGCCTAAGAGTTTGATAATTACTAGAAAGAAAGAAATTTCTAATAAATATGGATGACTCATTGAAGAATTGCCTACCAAAGATGGCAATACCTAGATCTATCCTTGCTTTTATGCCTAGCTAGGGGCGTTAAACGATAGCGCTTGTTGGGAGGCAACCCAATTTTATTTTTTGTTTTTTGTTTTTGCTTCTGTTTAGGAATAAATAATCCATCTAGCCTCTGTTTGGATGTGGTTTTATCTTGTAATTAGTGTTTGTGCCAAGTAGAACCTATAGGATAACCTACGATGATAGTTGATTTGATTCTGCTGAAAAACAGAAACTTTGCGCGCACGAATATAATTTTGTTAAATCACAGGAACGTAATTTTGCGTTGATTATTTTTTCTGCTGATCAATAGACAAATTTTCCAGGACTTCCTATTTTGGTACGATTTTTAGAGTTCCATAAGTTTGCGTTAGTTACGCTACAGACTGTTCTGTTTTTGACAGATTCTGTTTTGTGTGTGTTGTTTGCTTATTTTGATGAATCTATGGCTAGTAAAATAGTTTATAATCCATAGAGAAGTTGGAATACAGTAGGTTTAAAACCAATATAAATAAATAATGAGTTCATTACAGTACCTTGAAGTAGTCTTTTGTTTTCTTTCTCTAACGGAGCTCACGAGATTTCTATTGAGTCTTGTGTTGTGAAGTTTTCAAGTTTTGGGTGAATTCTTTTGATGGATTATGGAACAAGGAGTGGCAAGAGCCTAAGCTTGGGGATGCCCATGGCACCCCCAAGATAATCCAAGGACACCAAAAAGTCAAACCTTGGGGATGCCCCGGAAGGCATCCCCTCTTTCGTCCACTTCCATCGGTAATTTACTTGGAGCTATATTTTTATTCACCACATGATATGTGTTTTGCTTGGAGCGTCTTGTATCATTTGCATCTTTGCTTGTTAGTTTACCACAATCATCCTTGCTATACACACCTTTTGAGAGGGCCATACATGAATTGGAATTTGCTAGAATACTCTATGTGCTTCACTTATATCTTTTGAGCGTGATAATTTTTGCTCTAGTGCTTCACTTAGATCTTTTAGAGCACGACGGTGGATTTGTTTTAAAGAAACTATTGATATCTCATGCTTCACTTAGATTATTTTGAGAGTCGTTAATAGCATGGTAATTTGCTTAATATTAATATACTTGGTGTTCAAGATATGTGAAACTTTCTTTTGAGTGAATTGAATACTAAGATAAGTTTGATGCTTGATAATTGTTTTGATATATGGAGGTGATAATATCAAAGTCGTGCTAGTTGAGTAATTGTGAATTTGAGAAATGCTTGTGTTGAAGTTTGCAAGTCCTGTAGCATGCACGTATGGTTAAAGTTGTGTAACAAATTTGAAACATGAAGTGTACCTGGCTTGTGCATCCTTATGAGTGGCGGTCGGGGACGAGCGATGGTCTTTTCCTACCAATCTATCCCCCTAGGAGCATACGCGTAGTACTTGATTTTTGATGACTTCTAAATTTTTGCAATAAGTATATGAATTCTTTTGACTAATGTGAGTCCATGGATTATACGCACTCTCACCTTTCCGCCTTTGCTAGCCTCTTCAGTACCGTGCATTGCCCTTTCTCACATTGAGAGTTGATGCAAACTTCGCCGGTGCATCCAAACCCCGTGATACGATACGCTCTATCACACATAAACCTCCCTATATCTTCCTCAAAACAGCCACCATACCTACCTATTATGGCATTTCCATAGCCATTCCGAGATATATTGCCATGCAACTTTCCACCGTTCCGTTCATCATCATGACATACATTACTTTTGTCATATTGCCATTGCATGATCATGTGGTTGGCATCGTATTTGTGGCAAAGCCACCATGCATTATTTTTCATACATGTCACTCTTGATTCATTGCACCATCCCGGTATACCGCCGGAGCCATTCATATAGAGTCATATCTTGTTCTAAGTTTCGAGTTGTAATCCTTATGTTGTAATCAATAGAAGTGTGATGATCATCATTATTAGAGCATTGCCCAAATAAAAAAAAGAAGAGAAAGGCCAAAAGAAAAAAAAGGCCCAAAAAAGGGCAATGCTACTATCTCTTTTTCCACACTTGTGCTTCAAAGTAGCACCTTGTTCTTCATGTAGTGAGTCTCATATATTGTGCTTCAAAGTAGCACCTTGTTCTTCATGTAGTGAGTCTCATAAGTTGTCTTTTTATACTAGTGGGAATTTTTCATTATAGAACTTGGCTTGTATATTCCTACGATGGGCTTCCTCAAATGCCCTAGGTCTTCATGAGCAAGCGAGTTGGATGCACACCCACTAGTTTTCTTTTGTTGAGCATTCATAGCTCTAGTGCATCCATTGCATGGCAATCCCTACTCCTCATGTTGACATCAATTAATGGGCATCTCCATAGCCCGTTGATTATCCTTGTCAATGTGAGACTTTCTCCTTTTTTGTCTTCTCCACACAATCCCCATCATCATATTCTATTCCACCCATAGTGCTATATCCATGGCTCACGCTCATGTATTGCGTGAAGGTTGAAAGATTTGAGATTATTTAAGTATGAAACAATTGCTTGGCTTGTCATCGGGGGTATAGAAGTTGGGAACATCTTTGTGTGACGAAAATGAAGCATAGCCTAACTATATGATTTTGTAGGGATGAACTTTCTTTTGCCATGCTATTTTGAGAAGACATGATTGCTTTGATTAGTATGCTTAAAGTATTATTATTTTTTATGTCAATATGAACTTTTGTCTTGAATCTTTTGGATCTGAATATTCATGCCACAATTAAGAAGATTTACATTGAAATTATGCCAAAGTATCACTCCGCATCAAAAATTCTTTTTTATCATTTACCTACTCGAGGACGAGCAGGAATTAAGCTTGGGGATGCCTGATACGTATCCAACGTATCTATCATTTTTTATTGCTCCATGCTACTTTATCTACTATTTTGGACTATATTGGGCTTTATTTTCCACTTTTATATTATTTTTGGGACTAACCTATTAACCGGAGGCCCAGCCCAGAATTGCTGTTTTTTGCCTATTTCAGTGTTTTGAAGAAACGAAATATCAAACAGAGTCCAAACAGAATGAAACCTTCGGGAACGTGATTTTCTCACCGAACTTGATCTAGGAGACTTGGACCCTACTCGAAGCAGAAGAGTCGGTCACGAGGGTGGGGGCGCCCCCCCTGCCTCGTGGCCCCCCTGTTGCTCCACCGACGTACACCTTCCTCCTATATATACCTACGTATCCCCAAACGATCAGGAAGGGAGCCAAAAACCTAATTCCACCGCCGCAACTTTCTGTATCCACGAGATCCCTTCTTGGGGCCTTTTCCGGAGCTCCGCCGGAGGGGGCATCTACCACGGAGGGCTTCTACATCAACACCATAGCCCCTCCGATGAAGTGTGAGTAGTTTACTTCAGACCTTCGGGTCCATAGCTAGTAGCTAGATGGCTTCTTCTCTCTTTTTGGATCTCAATACAATGTTCTCCCCCTCTCTTGTGGAGATCTATTTGATGTAATCTTCTTTTTGCGGTGTGTTTGTTGAGACCGATGAATTGTGGGTTTATGATCCAGCTTATCTATGAATAATATTTGAATCTTCCCTGAATTCTTTTATGTATGATTGAGTTATCTTTGCAAGTCTCTTCGAATTATCCATTTGGTTTGACCAACTAGATTGGTAGTTCTTGCAATGGGAGAAGTGTTTAGCTTTGGGTTCAATCTTGCGGTGTCCTTTCCTAGTGACAGCAGGGGCAGCAAGGCACGTATTGTATTGTTGCCATCGAGGATAACAAGATGGGGTTTTTATCATATTGCATGAAGTTATCCCTCTACATCATGTCATCTTGCTTAAGGCGTTACTCTGTTTTTAACTTAATACTCTAGATGCATGCTGGATAGCGGTCGATGAGTGGAGTAATAGTAGTAGATGCAGAATCGTTTCGATCTACTTGTCTCGGACGTGATGCCTATATACATGATCATACCTAGATATACTCATAACTATGCTCAATTCTGTCAATTGCTCAACAGTAATTTGTTCACCCACCGTAGAATACTTATGCTCTTGAGAGAAGCCACTAGTGAAACCTATGGCCCCTGGGTCTATTCTCATCATATCAATCGCCATCACTTTATTATTTGCTTTGTTTTTACTTTGCCTTTTACTTTTCACTTTGCATCTCTATATCAAAAATACCAAAAATATTATTTATCATCTCTATCAGATCTCACCCTCGTAAGTGACCGTGAAGGGATTGACAACCCCTAATCGCGTTGGTTGCGAGTAGCTATCGTTTTGTGTAGGTACGAGGTACTTGTGCATGGTCTCCTACTGGATTGATACCTTGGTTCTCAAAAACTGAGGGAAATACTTACGCTACTTTGCTGCATCATCCTCTCCTCTTCGGGGAAATCCAACGCGGTGCTCAAGAGGTAGCAAAAGCCTACGCCCGTGTTGAATGGCACTATCTACGGGCCGTCATGCTCAAACTTGGTTTTTGAGTGGATTTTGTTCGCCTTGTCATGAAGTGTGTTTCTTCTGTCAGATTTTCCATCCGTGTCAATGGCGAGCTTCTTCCGTTTTTTACCCCGTCAAGGGGTTTACGACAGGGATGTCCCATGTCTCCGTACCTTTTCTTGCTGTGTGTGGAAGGACTCACATCATTACTGAACCGTTTCGGTGGACAAGAGGTGGATACAGGTATAAGAGTCAGCTATCGTTCACCATGGATCAACCATCTCCTGTTTGCGAATGATAGTTTGATCTTTATGCAAGCCAAGGAGCAGAGTGCTCACAGACTAAATGAGATTTTGAGAATATATGAAGAAGGTTCGGGCCAAGCGGTTAACAAGGAAAAAAGTTCTATTTACTTTAGTCCAAACACTCCGGCTCCGACTAAGTTGCTACTAAAGCAAACACTGAATATTTCAGTGGAAGCTTTTAGCGAGCGCTACCTGGGTCTACCCACCGCCGTGGGTAGGATCATAAGGAGGATCAGAACAATTGATTTCTTGTGCTGGACGGGAAGTACGGATCAAGGCGATTGCCCAGGCATCCCCATGTTCAGTATGAGTTGCTTTAATCTAACCAAGAAGGTATGTAAGAGTCTTGTCTCTTACTTAGCTAAATATTGGTGGAGCAGTTCCCTTGATCACAGATCATTGCACTGGAAAGCATGGGACTCTTTATCCAAGCCAAAAGCGAAGGGAGGGATGGGATTTTGGGACCTCAAGTTGTTTAACACAGCTCTCCTCGGGAAGCAGGGATGGAGATTGATGACAAATCATGATTCCCTTTGCGCCCGAGTTCTCAAAGGAAGATATTACCCTACATGTGATTTTATGCAAGCCACAGCTCCTCGGTTCTCCTCATCAACTTGGCGCACTATCATCGCTGGGAGGGATGCATTGCAGATTGTTCTTCTTAAACGTATAGGAGACAGCACTACGGTTTCCATCTGGAACGACAAGTGGATTCCGGGCACTATATCTATGTCCCCGGTCTGCAGAATTGGTACTGCTCAGGTGAATGTTGTGGCGGACCTCATTGACTCCAGCAATTGGTCATGGCAGGCGGATGTGGTGCGCAAGAACTTCATACCCCCAGATGCTGATGCTATTCTCAACATTCCATTGAGGCAGGGAGGGGGTGATGATTCATTCGCATGGGCTTTTGAACGATCAGGTTGCTACACTGTAAAATCAGCGTATCATGCTCTAATGACTCGCAACGAGCAGATTGCTCTAGAGGAAGGGACGACTACCGAATCTTCAATGACAGATAAACAGACGTGGTCCCGTTTGTGGAAGCTCCAAGTCATTCCCAGAGTGAGAGTCTTCTGGTGGCGGGTTTTGCAAGGCATTCTCCTTGTCGAAGCCACTCTGAAATACCGCCATCTTGCGACGGTAAGCACATGCAAAATATGTCTTCACTCTGACGAAGACATGATGCACGCCCTACTGGAGTGCCCTCATGCCAGACAGTTTTGGGATGCAACACCAGAGTGGCTAAATGTTAAAAGGCCAACCCTGCACCCGCTAACCTGGTCAAGGGACATCCTATGTGATGATAAGTTTTTAGAGTCTGAAGTGGACCTCTCGGATAAAGCTGCATTCAATCCTATTCAATCCCTGAGAAGGGTGCGGGAAACCCTGGCAGTTCTGGAGCTGCCTCGTGAGCATGCTCGTACTTTGCCTGGCCATGGCTGGCGTCCACCAGAGTTGGGCTGGATCAAAATAAATACTGATGGAAGTATTGCAATGGATGCAAGAAGGGGAGGGACAGGAGGAGTTGCTCGATCCCAGTCATCCTTCCTTGCGGCATGGTGCAAACCCTACCCTGGGGTCACGGATCCGCTGATAGCTGAAGCTCTTGCCATTCGCGACGGAGTCATCTTCGCCCGTCTGAGAGGCTATGCAGAAGTGGTTCTTGAGTCCGACAATTTGGAGATTGTGAATCTCTAGAATTCGCGCCAAACATCCCTTGCGGTGGTGGCGCCTATCTTCTATGAAATTGGAGAACATGTTCCTTCTTTTAAGTCTTTTGTAGTTCAGCATGTTGGTAGGGCAGCCAACGTCTCCGCTCATCTTTGTGCAAAGCAAGCGAGCACATTTTATGTTACAGAGTGTTGGCTGGAATCTACTCCAAGTTTTCTTGTAACCAGCCTCCTAGCAGATTCTGCTGGAGCTGTTGATGTTGAATAAAGAGCTCCCGAATTTACTTGGAAAAAAAAAGTACGGAGGACGTTTAGCGGCCCCTCGCGCTTCTCCCGGACGCCATTGTTGTCGAGGCCGAGGTAACGACTAACGACGACCTTCTGCAGGCCGAGACCTGCGTGTGGGCTGCTGTCGACGTAGGCCTTGAAGACGGGGTGGAAGCCGCCCTCACCGATGAACAAATTCTTCATGACGAACTTTGGGCTCATCTAGGCGGAAGCCGTGCGTGCAGGCTTCTCGCCGCCAGCGCCCGCGATAGGTTCATCATGGTGCGCCGCCTGATCTGCAAAAGCGAAAACCTGATGAGACTCCCCATTCTCCACACCGGCACACCCCCACCTCTCCCGCCGCCGCGTGCTCAGATGCCAGTCCTCCGTCAGATTTTCCGTCTCCTCCGGCGGCCTGGCGTCGCCATCTCTCATGACCCACCGCACCGCCTCTCCTCTACCTCGCTACCTCTCCTCTCTTCCATGGCCTCCGCCCCGCCTTGCTGCTCGCCGCCACCGCTTGCACGCCGAGCCTTCCCTCTCATGATGGTTCCAGATCCGCCTGTCCGTCCTGTTTCCCGGTATGTTCTCGTCATCTCATGCCAAATTTTGCGCCTTTAGTTTCTTTTCTTGCTACAGTTTTGGATCTTGGATTATGACCAACTGTGTATTTTTATCCCTTTTCATTATCTGCCCGTATATTCGAGTGAAATCCCTTTTAATTATCCTTCATGTGTTGATTTCTGTAAATAATAAGACAGGGGGTGTGGGATCTTATAAGTAGTTAATACCACGAAATAAAAGGAGAACCGAAAAAGAATTGATTTTTTTTTGTCGGGTGCTCAGATTTGCTCATTATTCTCTTTGGTGATAGATTTCCACCTGGATCTCGGAGCATGACTAGTGGGACAACCTTGCAAGATGTGAATGCTATAGCCGGCAAACATGATGCATCTTCGAATATTGTGGACATCTCTGGTTGTGATGAAAACAGAAGGAGTGCAACCAATAGAAGGAGCGCATTGGTAGCAAGCGATGATGAAGAATATGATATACTTGACCTGGGAATGCTTCCAAAAAGCACACACCGTGATGGTTCTTTATACAGGAACACCCATTCGTGGAAAAGGGATTATAATGTTGATGACCGTAGTGAGAGTAAGTAAATAATCTCTCTTTACCTATTTCAATTTGTTGCAAGCACCTTTTTCAAGCTATAGTGTCAACTGATGTGTTCTCTATTGAAATCATCTGGCTTTTTTTCTTTACTTTCCTTAATTTTACAAGTTAACTGTAGATGCATTGGCATTCAGGAGTTGCATTTGTTAGGTTTTGCAAAGGCAGGGGAGGAAATTCTTCAGATTATTCCTGCATTACCTTAGTTTGGTTATCCTGGGCCTCCACCAACCCACCCCCAGTTCGGTTCGCCACATGACTGGTTTTTATCCTTTTTGTTGTCACCATGTACCGTACAGAAATATGTTCATAAACTTGCATTTTTAGCACATATTTTTGTACCATGAGCATTGAAGTAGGTTTAGTTGCTCCCAAGTATGCAGGATGAAAAATTATGATTTTTATTATATAGACTGTGATGTTATCTACCATCAAAATAAAAAAACATAACTTACAATAAGACTTCTAGAAAGTGAAACAATACTCCCTCCGCCCCATAATGTAAGATGTTTTTTGACACTAGTGTAGTGTCAAAAAACGTCTTACATTATGGGATGGAGGGAGTAGAATATTTTCATCAAGGGCTGAATTGACTTGTTTTAGTAATTCTTGGGGTAGACATAACCAATAAATAAGTTTAGGGGGTTATGAAATAATCTGGGAGGGTGAAATGGACCTTTACTTGCTGACATGATGAAATGTTACCCGCTTTTTCTTTGGGTTTCCTAAAACAAAAACCTTTGATGGAGTGAAATACATAGTAAAAAGAACATCGATAATTTTCATTTGGATGAAAAGGAAACTTCCAATAGGGCCGTGGAATCCTCTAGTGACACGCTTACCTTTTGTATGACGGCTATCTTTTTCCTGTATTGTTTTCCATTACAATTTAACTTATTTCTTTACTTTTTTTATGAAGCTCGGCTACCAGATCCCACAGATTGCGACATCCGCAATGGAGAATGCATTCGGCATCGACCTAATCGCGTGTTACAAATTTTCTCATTAAAGTTGGCTGAACTTACTGTGGATCTTGGCCCAGTAGAGTTGTATGGATACATAGCAGTGCGGGATTATCTGGATACATTGCGTAATTATGTTGTCAATATAAGCAGGGATGATCCCATCATTGTGAAGCAGGTGCAAATCCATACTTACCTACGATTATTTCAAGCAATAAGTCTACTTAATAACCCCCTCAAGTATAAAACAATGTATTTGTCCCCTTGAAGCATTCCATATGGTATAACGTACCCACTAGGGACGTTCACACATTAGGTGGATGTTGCAGTTTGGGCAAAACCATCTGAG
>NC_041393.1:607525942-607539059 GCF_002162155.2 Triticum dicoccoides | reverse complement strand
GGGGGGGGGGGTCAAATACCTGACTTATGTCAAATCTATTCATTTCACATTGTAAGGCCAAACCTAGTGTATGTATGGAACAGCAAGCACTCTCAAGTCTTGTGATTTATCTGTACAGACCTAGCAGAATGGTAGTTTGGATTGTTTAGGCCACCATTACACCAAGTTTATATTGTGGAAAGGTGATTTACTATGAGAAACTTATAAATTATGGAACTGAGTGAGTATATCATGTATTCCAAACAAAATCAAACAGAATAGTTCGGGCTCTTAGTTGCTACTTAACACACCAGCATGAATCATTGCATCACTATTAAGTCATTTTGTTTTCTCTTCTCATTTCGACATGCTTATGTAAAAATTGGGATCTGAACAATGTCCAATAAATACCGAGGGCCAATTTCCCCTCCCAAACACTGGTGTACACTATGTAACCAGTCAGTTTGATATGTGGCAAAGATGTTGGTCAGCAATTGTAAAGTAACACAAAATTAATGTTGCAAGTAAAACAGCTTAGAGAAGTACACCCTCTGTTCCTAAATGTAAGATGTGTTTTGGTAGTTCAATTTGAATTGCCAAAACGTCTTACATTTAGAAACAAAGGTACTAGTATAAAGCTTTAGTTGTTTCTTACTTCCATATGAAGAGCTACTAAACAGTAACAAATTTGTAGGGTTCTCTCATCGACATGGCTGGCCTTAAGCGAGGGATAGATTTGATTTCCACTATTCTAGTGGAATATGACATGAGGATCAAGGTAGGTAAGGAAGAAAGGGATGATTACCAGCTGATTGATGGTGTAACAGACATAGCCGATATGGGCCCATGGAATTGTGCATTGAAAAATCGCATCCGTGGCGACTGTGGCGCGGTTGACTTAACCATAGCACGTATTGATGACGCTGTCATGGCGAATATTGAAGTTGCTGTGTCAGAGGTGCAGAGCAGCTTTGATCTGCGCTTGCGTTGTTTTATTGGTGGCTATAACGAAAGAATTCGGCTCTTCAATGGTACAATTGACGAGTCACGTCATTTAAAGAGGTCTGTGGTTGCTGTAGTGGATGGTTCCATTCTGGTTTTGAAGTTCAAGGTGTCCTCGGGGCCATCTGGTTCAGCGGAACGATGTTGTTCCTTCCAGGCAGACACGCATGGACTTGATACTCGAGAGATAAAGACTGGTTTTGGGTTGATCTCAGTGAAGGTGACTTGGTCGACTTTGCTTACCGTCTAGTAGGCTTATTGCAGGGCTTGAATAAAGTTTGTCGAAAAGTTGTGTCTGAGGAATGGGCCAAGAACCGGTCAACAGTCTAGAGTGAATCGTACGTGGACACTGTTGAACTGTTTAGGGTATCTTTACATGTTTCTGGTTAACATATTTCAGTACTATTACCTGACAATCCTAGCCATTTGGGGTACACTGGTTTTGGTACCTCTATGTAGTGTTGTTCACTCAGTAACTTCTG
The DNA here is from genome assembly GCF_002162155.2 of Triticum dicoccoides. Classification (NCBI taxonomy): domain Eukaryota; kingdom Viridiplantae; phylum Streptophyta; class Magnoliopsida; order Poales; family Poaceae; genus Triticum; species Triticum dicoccoides. Next base: position 607,537,596 of record NC_041393.1, on the reverse strand, counting down.
TAAGAGCATCTCAGTCGTTTTTTGACTATTTGGAGGGCAAAAAACGGCTCCAGCAACTTCTGTTTTTAAGAACCACCAAACTTTGTTATTCATAGTTCACAAAACTGGGAAAATAACTGTGATCATGAGGCTGTCCCAACCAGACATGTCTACCACAATCTAAAGAATCAAAAAGCTTGGCTAGTAAATTGGCTTCTCTATTCAAGGCCTGACACTCAGAAACAAAAATTAGAATTAAATTTGGTTGTCCTTAACTTAATCTCAGCTATAAACAGACCATGAATACCAGTGCAGCCCATGTTGATATCATTAGCCACCTGCTTAGAATCAGTAGCCACTAGAAAATTGTGAAGTAGAAGATCATCCGCCAAAGATAGAGCTTCGCTGCAAGCGATACCTCTAGAGTTGAAACTTCTCTCACGCCATGAATTACTAGTGTACATGATCGCAAGTAATTTCCAGAAGAGTCCATGCATACAGCCACCGCAGTGCCTCCTATACCAGATCTAACAAAATCTGTGTCAGTATGAATTTGATGAAGTTGAGAACTAGGCTGTAGCCTAGTGGCAAGGGAGCGCAATGGCGTCTCCAGCAACCAGGGTTCGAGCCACGTCGGGGACGAATTTCTGGTTTCTTACAAGGGATGCTTCTCCTATATCAATAAACCATGGGTGCTAGTGCCCATGAGTTTCATCTTTTTTTTATGAATTTGATGAAGTCCCTCTTCGGCCAAAACAGTTGCCCCAAAACCAAAAGTTGCTGAATTTTATTTTGGGTTGCCCTAAAACAGGGCACAAGTATTGTATATTTTGGGTATGACTGCGGCACATTAGAAGTTTAGAACCCAGTTCCTTCCACTGAGATATGGGTTCAGGAAAACCAAGCAGTTGTTGTGTTTCTACTAGCTAAACTTGGTTTGTTCTCCAGACAGTATAATAAGAAACCTATTTGCGTTGGCATCACGGTTCTAATATTCCGAAACTGTTTGATCAGTGGTGCAGTGACATTAGTCTGTAATGTGTTCGACAATGGACACTACTTCAACGTTGCCACCTGCATTTCTCTTAGTCTTAGATGAAGCATCTGGTGTTGGCACAGATGTGGTGTCTTAGATGAAACTCTACTGAAAGTTTGAGTCCATCAGCAGAAAATGAATTTGTGTTTTCACAAAGGTTGAATTCTGAACATGGTGATGCTGATGCGGCCGGACACTCGGCCTATAAGTTTCAGTCATTTTTGTTAGCGCCTATCATTCTGAATATGGCGATGCTAATGCACCCATGTTTACTCAGAAAATGAAAATGCAGGCGACTTGCTGCATTTTGCCGCGCGCCTGGAGTATATTTGGTTTAGCACATGTCATAAATCTTCTGAATAACATGTGAACAAAATTCAGGTTTGATCCCATATAACACTACAAGAATACTAGTTTATGCAGATTACATTGTTCTCATGCTTTGTACATCAGCTGACATTTGTTTAATAAAATTAAGAGATTTTTTATCTGCTGCAGTAGTTGTATAACAACTTTGGGTAAGAAATTGCGGAGCATCTTTTGCTTGCTTCTTGTTTTTCTCTCACGTGTTTGAGTTTGGATGGAACACACAAAGGTCGCAGGGGTTGTAAAAGTCACGTGGATTTTGTCGTCAAATTTTCTGTTCCATTTTCAACAGATTGGCTACAATCTGGTTGAAATTTTGGACAGTTGAAGGATAGTGTACTTACTAGAAGCGGTTGCCCGACTTGTCGCGCCATTTTTGAAACAAGTGTTTGTTCAGTATTGGAGTGCTTACATTCGAGACTGTAACTTTTATGGACCGGCTTCTTGTGTCGAGGTCAGCTCCCTTTTTGATGAAATTTTAACCAGCGAAAAGAATATTCGCCTCATAAACTTATCTCTAATCACTTGACAAAGAACTTACCAACTGTAGCTAGTTTATACTCCCTCCGTTCCAAAATAAGTGTCTAAACTTTGTACTAACTTTAGTACAAAGTTATAATAAAATCGAGACACTTATTTTGAGACGGTGGGAGTATCCAGTAATAGACGAGTCACGCTCTATTATACGTACTAGCTGAATGTCCGTGTGTTGCCACGGAACAATAAAATTAGACACATACACATTGATCAGACATAGCTCCACGTGAGACTCCGGATGGCCCTAAAGACCCGATGATTTTCGGGCGAATCTCTGAGTGAGTCCAGAAGCTACCAATGCGTTCACATTGAATTGCAGTGTAGTTGAATGCAGTGAACATGCCGGCCGAACACCGCAATAGTGAATGTCTCACGATAAACATCTATCTTGGTGTTTTCCCATTTTTCTCTAGAAGGATCACCATCAGCCGGCTCTTTTACTTTGGTTCGTTGTGCCTCAAGATTATCAGTATTAATAAGGTTGGGTGTTGGCTACTCCCAACTGAGGCGGGTTCGGCCGCTCCTGCTCTCATGACAACAGATGATCCTATGGCTTGCGTCGGTGCCATCGGCGAGTAGGTCATGGTCATCTTGGCCCTTCGGCGCAATTTTTTGGAGCACGTGACTAACCTGTGCCCGACATGTAATGCAAGCCAGATGAACCCTGCTACATGTCAATCTTTGTTGGGTTGGACGTGGATGATCACAACCACTGTGACTTTGGCGATGACACATGCTTCTCTTCCACTCCCACTATGCATACCATCATTATGGCCCTACCTTTTCATATTGCCATATGCGCAAACATAATTCAGAAAATTCTTTGATACATAGAGGTTCACAATTTGCTCGAGTTTCTGCAAAATTGAAGGAATATATGAATATATAAGAGTCATACGATAAAAAAATCATTTCTTATCATTAGGGTATTGCAGATCAATACAAAAAACTACTCTAAAATTTAACTGCTAGCAGCCCAAGGCCTTTCCGACCGAACATGCGAGTGTAAAACATTTTATGAACAAAATAGTACATAAGGTAAGAATATCAAATCAGAACCTCACCATCTAAATTTACATATTATGTTTTCTTTGAGACTTCAACGTGTTCTGTTTGATTCCTTGTAAAGACAACAAACTTTGTGTATGTTATTAAATTATTAATAATCTGTGACCACCCTATCGGTGCGAGTTTTGTCGAAAGAGACAATATTTCCATAACCTTACCTTTCCCAACGAACTATGACCAAACAAGCCTTTTTAAAACAAAAAAAGTGAAGCCTTTTTTTTTGAGGGCAAGAACAATGAAGCCTTTGATTGTGCACCTGCACTTTACAATCTTTAAGGAGCTAAATAGGTAGATACTTATATGTCATGCAAAAAATATGAACGGAACTTACAAAACTGTCAAGTTGATGCGGAATATAAATTAGGACTATGCATGCCATGCAATGCCTATAAGTAACAAGCTGGCCAGCATCATTTCACAATTCATCCACATGTTCATATGCCTAAGCAGTGAATAACAGTTTTGTGGCTCTACTGATTGCATCAAAAGAGGCAGTTTTTACAAACAACATGAAAATAAAAAGTACTCTCGATATGGCAAGGTTCAAATAACATAAGACAATCTTTCACAATGCAAACACTGACCTAATATGATACATAAAATTTCAGCTACATAGAAGGTTGGTTCCAAACTGAACCAAGAAGAAAATAAAAGAAAAACTCAATAGTATTTAAACATCATTCCTCATTTACTGTCTTTCTCTCCAAAGGGTGCTAAAAATCCTACAAAATTTGTTTTGCATATATCATCAAGGCCACGAAATATCCCTCCCTGAGAACACCATAGAAGCAAAAAGAATTGCTCACTCAGCAACCTTATTGTCCACATATTTTGAAGAACATCATGGCTTGCCTCACGACGCTTAGTTAATGCGATCTCCATGTGGTGAATGGAAAAACTGTTTTTTACCTCTGCATTATAGATTAAATTGAAATGACATGAGAAGATTTTTATTGCTTGATACATCTCAAAAGTTTCCTCTTATAGGAGTACCTTCCTGAAATTAATTTGGGTACTATCATGTTTGTCATTAAAGGCAAGTAAAGAAGAGATAAATGTACTAGTTTCTCAAAGAGCCTTTGACATTTCTACTGGAGGCATTTTCAAGGGCTTTACAGCAAATGACAAATACCGCTTGGATTTGTTTGCGTTTAATAATCCTGCATTATGTGATAAAAACAGACTTGATATTACTATTTCTCAAAGAGCCTTTGTCACTCAGGAACTTCAGTATATACACCCAAAGGATGAAACAAACTTAATCTTACTTTTTCTTCGTACGTGTGAATATATAATTCAGAGCTATAGATATGGGCTTAAAATACACTATGACCCTAACCAGACAAAATGATAAACAATGGGGCAATATTTCTTTTTCCTTACCTTGATACCTCAGCAGCCAAACTACTATTCCTCTGCATCCAAGTTGCAACCACAACCTACAGAAACGGATCACGTTACCTCCTACAGTCCTTGTATCCCATATAACTATAACTAAAGTTACTTTCTAATGCCGGTGAAGTTTAAGTTTTCAAGCTTGTAGTGACAAAGCAAAAACATCAGCATCCTTCAACTGATTACCTTGTAGTTAAGTAGAGATGATTTCGAAAAGAAAATGTGGGATGTTGTATCTGGGCCTCACCCGAACACAAGCCATTTTTTTTCTCTTGCAAAAACTGTATATATTCCCTGCAACAACCTGCAATAGAAAATGGTGTCAAGGAAGAGACAACTTAATGGGTTGCTGCTTATATAAGAAATAAGCTTCAAGGTATGTGGAGTCCTTTTTTTTGAAAGCTGGAACACAATTATTTATTTGCAACTCCAGTTATAACCCAACTGGATGTAATAAAATGTCTGAAGAGAAAAACACATAAAAATTGACCAAAGAACCAGAATTGAGCACAGCCCGAGTGTTGCATGTTCGAAAGGGTAATCATTAAAACTCTAAGGTAGACCCCTCATGAATCAAGGCCCACACAATAGTCAATTTCAGTAGAAGCGTATACAAATCCTAATTCTACTTAGTGAGGTCATCAGGTGGTATATAAGCGTATATAAATGCATGTAGCTCCTTGATTGTAATCACCTTGAGTTGAAGAAATACAAACATAGCTTGTAACTATCGTGACTTGAAGAATTTTGAATAACAGGCAGCTTACCTGCCAATGACTATAAAATCAGCTTTCATATACGTGTTTCTTGCTAATCCATCAATCAAGAGACTCATCAATCAATCCAGTGACTCGAGCTAGCTTTGACTACCTACGCTACTATAAGATCATTCCTTCACAAGGCATGTCAAGTTTCCTATGTGCACGTATTGCTGTCTGCCAAAGGCACGGCCAGGTGAAATATTGGTTTCAGAATTTTATACCCTGACATGACCCTGTTTGTTAAGAGGGACAACTGAAACATTGGTTTCAATATTTGCTACTGGTTCATATATCTTGACCAAGGATCAACTTGACATGACCCTGTTTGTTCTGCACGCACGGCATGAACATGACGAAAACGTGAAGGAGAGGATCGATATCGACGCACCTGTAACATCACGTACTGAAGTCAGGGTTATGGCCCTCCCTGCCACACGTGCCCTCACCGCAGCCACCACCGCCTGCCTGCGATGATGATGATGATGATGACGCGAATCTGGCATGGTCGCCTGGAAGACGATGGTGACTGCGGGATGAACTGATCAAGGAGGAGCTAGAAACCCCTGCCCATGGCCATCTCCTTCCTGCAGATGTTAAGATAGTAGTACTGAATCATGACCTAAACCAGTAACCTAGCCGGGTTGCAGTAAGCACGTCTTGCGGGTCAGCGACCTTGGTTCCAGCTGATGGCTCTGGCAAGTGTAGGAGGGCCATGAGCCTCGGTGGTTGCCGACTTCCCTGTCTGTCGCGGAAGTCACACGGCGGGGAAAGGGGATGGCGGGCAGAGACGACGTAGGGTCGACGGCGGGAAAGCGAGAGGTCGTGGGTGAGAGGACAGAAGGATCCGTCCGTCCTCATCGCATTGGCCGAGTCGAGCGACGAAGGAAGAGGCCGGCAGCTGCGATTTCCTGGGGAGAGACGTGGGGCTTGGGGGCGATGGGGGCGTGGGAGGTGGGAGACGTGCGCGTGTGGGTCGTTTTTTTTCCTTTTCTTCCGAGTTTCAGTTTTCACATCAACGTGCGAGTGCCAAGAAACATGGATCACACGAGGTGGGCCCGTGCGGGAGTAGCGAAGGATGGATCGTACACGACATTCGATTCTCCTTTAATAGTAGAGAAGATTCTCAAGCGAGCTAGTTTAGAGAATCGACCATAAATTTCATCAACGCCATTCTAGTTCTACAGTGCATTCAATAAGATAAAATGCGCCATCAGAAAACATTAATTTTGCCCGTTACACATGTCGGCCAAACATATTGTGCCCCATGGTGCGGTGTGGAAAACCAAACCACACGAAACTTAACATTTCCTTAAGGTGGCATGTGCTTGTTGATAATGATCACATCATTAAAAAAATACCACAAGGATGGCATCAACATAAACACCACACTAAACTAAAATTTCCAAATAATAATTTTTGGAAAATTTAGTGAGTGAGTAATAATGGTGAATATATCATTTTACAAGATGAATTTCACATTAAAATGATGCTAAAAGGTGTTCATCATTAAAAAATTGCCATGAAATGACATTTAACATTAATGCCACATGAATTTTTAATACAATTTCCAATTGGTTCGACCGTATTCAAAAAATTCAAACATGATTTTAGCATAATACTAGATTTATTTTCAATGCATGAACATAAAAATAACGGAAACAACTTAGAAAGCACTAAAGATGAATAAAATGATTGATACCATAATTAGATCCATTATAACCCACGGAAAAACATTATAAAATTCTCTCATCATTAAAGTAACTTTCAACATAAATTTGGACTCATATTTATCATTTGAATAGTGCATAAATAATTTACATTTTCATAATATAGCAGAAAATACACTGAAAAACATTATCATAACTCGGCCCAAAACCTATTGCTGTTACATATTAACTTAACTGGCCCAACAAATAAATTCCCCCAAAAGAAAAACCATTTTCTGCGACCATAGATATAGAGTCAACCAGGCTGTAGCCTGGAGGCGAAATTGGTCCATTCTATTTTTTCGGGATCAAAATTGGTCCATTCTACAACTGAATGCCGGACAACATTCCCGCATGGTTCTCATCCGTCCGATCCAGTTGGAAGGTCAGCCTCATGCGTTATAGCGGTAAAAATGCATATCTTATATTGGTTAGTGCAAGTATCTTTATTCAAACGGCGAGGCAACGTTTGGCTCAAAACAAATTTTCATATCTTTGATTTAGTGGATTGGTGGTAAAAATATATGAACGGATGGGAAAAGATTATTGTGCAGACAACTGTTGTGATTGTACGGACATGTAACCTCAAACATTATTGCTTTAAAAGAGACTCAAACATTGTTCAAAAAGTTCCTACCAAAATCTTATAGACACCCAAAATCATACGCAAGAAATCAAACCAAAGCTACACCCTCAGGGAAAAGCGAGCGACCGTAAGACCCAAATTCTAGCAGGCACCGCCCCTGAGGGGGAGCACAAGGTGGAGCATGTTTTTTTTTTTTGAAAAAGGATGGAGTTTATTGGCTTAAAATGGAGCATCTAGAGGATACATAACATAATAAGCATACACCCGGTCTCTACATAGTTAGGATGCACACAGCCAACACGAACACACGCACACAAAAAATACGCCAGGAATAGCAAAGTTACATAAGACCAAAGCTATGCGTAGGCGAGAGAAAAAAACTCAAAGCGATTAGATTCACGATCGACAAACTATAACAATGACCATATCCGCACCAATCATCTCCTGACATCACACAAACGACGATGTTCTTCAACAGCAATGCCTTCAGGAAGGGAGCGGCGCTCGAGCGCCTCGATCACCGGATCCAACCACTCAAGGCCAGTTTATAGGTTTTCACCCTGAAGAACCAGTCCGAGCATATACGAGCAATGCCTTCAACAAGGTGACGATGTAAAAGCACCGCCATTGCCAGGTATACATAACCAGCTAGGGTCAAACCTAGGCTTTCACCCCAAAGCTCGAGACCGAAGTCAATCATGTGTTGCCACATCCACTTTTCCACGACCCAGCAGCTGCATGTGATGTATGACCACCGCCACTCCACCAACAACCCTCTGCGTCAAGCCATCATACGTAGTTTGCATCTTGCGGTCAAGTCACCACCGGATCTGAAGATAGAAACCCCCACTAAGATCTTTCAGTGGCCATCGCAATCCCGCAGTGAGGTCGACGCCGCAGGCCAGAGTTGTCAACAAGGACAAGGGGCCAACATGGAACGTGCACCGGTCGCCACATCTGTCGCATGGTAGGTGACGCCATCCTCGCCGGACCTAGACCCGGACCAAAGATCCTTGGCCTGCTAGACAACCATGGCCTTGGAATCTGGCGTTGCTGCTAGCGTTGTTAGTGGTGTTTAGAATGACCACCACTGTCGTAGGAGCCACTGCAGCCTTAGATGCACGAGGACGAGCCGACGACAATCGCCTCAGGACCTCGCGCTGCCGGCCCTCCATGGCCAGATCTGAGCGAAAGAGCCGGCTGCATCCCGCATGGACACCTCCAACCATGACAGGACAGATCTGCTGCTGAGTTGAACTAAAGGACGAGAAGATCTCCCGCCGCCACCGTCGGCCGCCGAGGCTTTGTCCGGCGCAGCCGACCGGCGATGGCGACGAGGGGAGGAACAAGAGGAGGAGCCTGAGGTGGCGGGGTTGGCGGCCGCCCGTGTCGCCCAAGGAAGCGACGCGGGGGCAGTTGCAATGTATTTGTTTCCTCTTGAACTGTTTTTTCACGAGGTGGAGCACGTAGCCGCCCTTGACCTTGTGCTCTTGGGACGTCTTGTCGCCGGCCATCTACTTGCCATCGAAGATAAGCCTCTGCTGGACAGGCAGGATGCCCTCCTTCTCCTCGACATGCTCCTTGATCTTGTCGACCGTGTTGGTGGGCTCGATGTCGATCTCGATCTCCTTGGCGGCGGGCGTCTTGACCTTGATGGTGGTGCCGTTGTGGAGGCAGAGCACCAGGTGTTGCATCGACTCCTTGTGCACGTTGTAGTCGCCAGCAAGCGACCGTCCTCCAGCTGCTTCTCAGCGAAGATGAGCCGCTGCTGGTCCGGCGGGACCCCTTCCTTGTCCTCGACCTTGCCCTTGACGCTATCCATGGTGTCGCTGCCCTCCACCTCCAACATGATGGTTTTACCCGTCAGGGTCTTCACGAGGATCTGCATCGTCTTAGGCGAGTCGCTGAGGCTTCACCGGCAGCGAAAATAATTGTGTTTCGATCTCTTCTGGGTTGCCTACAGGGCCAGGGACCTCGAACTACGCTGATACACAACAAGGACGAAGGGATAGAGTGAGAAAAGCAAGGATTCATATGTGTGTGGGGAGGGGAGGTTCTATGGGCCTGGGGTATCAGAATCTGGCATGGCTGCTGTCCGGACGTCCGCAAACCTCCGCCTAGTTTGTTTTTGGTTTGCATGAATTCAAATGCGCAGACAAGTCCACGGACGTTCGATGGACGGCGCTGGAGGGCACAAAGTATTCTAATAGGGATCAACGTGGTGATCTTATAGTTTTTGTCCGATCTTTTACCGCAAGACAACTAGATAGAAAACATTCTAATCACGAGAGCAATCCACACAACCTGAAGGTGAGGAAACGAATTCAGCAAGCAACAAGGAGATGAACAACATGCCTCTAACCTTGGCACGATAAACCTTGATCACACAAGAACCTTCACGCAATCATCACTTTATTTGGTAAACAATAGTGTCGTCCCCCGGAGGGATGATTCACCACGTGAACACAATGTTCAAAATTCAATCTAAAAGATCCCCTCTAAACCTAGCCACTGGCCTCCTTAGAGCATCTCCAGCCATTGCCCCCTCCCTCCAGGACGCATAAAAATCGCCCCTTGGGGGCGAGCCGGCGATACAATCGACGCCGGGGGCGGTTTTGCGTCCAGCCGCCGCCCCTAGGTCGCCCCCAGGCGCCGATATAGGCCCACTTTCGGCGAATAAAGGGCCCATATGGGCAAGAATAGGCCCATATTCGGCGTGGTTCGCCGTGGCTGGGCGTTGAATTATGAACATAAATATTTTTTTATCACATAGTTCATCACAGAAAATCAAATAGTTCAACAAATAGTACAACAACAAATAGTTCAATACAAATTATATAGTTCAATAAATAAAAACTCATATTTCATCACACGTCGCTCCCGGCGTCGCCCTTGAGCCTCCATAGGTGCTCCACCAGATCCTGCTGCGGCTGATGATGCACCTGTGGGTCTCGGATCTCCTGACGCATACTGAGATAGGCAGTCCAGGTTGCTGGTAGCTGGTGATCAACTTCGGCTAGAGGACCCCGCCTGTAGTATGGTTCAGTGTCAAACACTGGGTCTTCTTGCTCGCTCTTGATGATCATGTTGGGCAAGATGACACAGCAAGTCATGATCTCCCACATTTGATCTTTTGACCAGGTCTGAGCAGGGTACCGGACAACAACAAATCGAGATTGGAGCACACCAAATGCTCGCTCGACATCCTTCTGGCAAGCTTCCCGCACCTTGGCAAAGTGGGACTTCTTGCCTCCTGGCACAGCGTTTGAGATAGTCTTCATGTAGACCATCTCGGATAGATGCCATCAGCTAGGTAGTACCCCTTGTTGTAGTGCCGCCCATTGATCTTGAAGTTCAACGAAGGAGAATGACCTTCAACAAGCTTGGCAAAGACAGGGGAGCACTGCAACACGTTGATGCCATTGTGAGTTCCTAGCATACCAAAGAAGGAGTGCGAAATCCAAAGGTCTTGTGTGGCCACCGCCTCAAGTACCACACTACAACCGCCTTTGGCGCCTTTGTACATCCCCTGCCAAGCAAATGGGCAATTCTTCCATTCCAATGCATGCAGTCGATGCTTCCAAGCATCCCAGGAAATCCTCTTGCTACATTTTGTTCTAGGATCCGAGCAGTGTCTTCCACATTGGGTGTTCTCAAGTATTGTGGTCCAAACACTGCCACCACTGCCCGACAGAACTTGTAGAAACACTCTATGCTGGTGGACTCGTCCATGCGCCCATAGTCGTCGAGTGAATCACCAGGAACTCCGTATGCAAGCATCCTCATCGCCGTCGTGCATTGCTGGATCGAGGTAAATCCAAGTTTGCCGGTGCAATCCATCTTGCACTTGAAGTAGCTGTCAAACTCTCGGATGGAATTCACAATCCTGAGGAAGAGCTTTCGGCTCATCCAATAACGGCGCCAAATTTTTTTGTCGCCGTGAAGTGGAGCATCAGCGAAGTAGTCGGAGTAGAGCATGCAGTAGCCTTCGAGACGATGCTGGTTCTTTGCTTTCACCCACCCCGGCGCCGAGCCACCTCGCCGTGGCTTTTCATTGCTTGCCAGCAGCTGGGCGAGGGTGGCGAGCACCATGAGATGCTCTTCTTCCTGGACGTCGGCATCGGCTTCCTCCTCCAGCAGCGCGATGAGCGCTTCCTCGTCATCCGAGTCCATCGCCGAGGTAGGCAAATCGCCCGAACACCTTGCGCCTGGTGGGCGTG
>NC_041393.1:607493225-607525573 GCF_002162155.2 Triticum dicoccoides | reverse complement strand
AGTGTGCCGGGTTCGGCCTGCGACCACCGGGTCCAAAAACGGGTCGGCCCGGCGCTTTTCGGCATCCTGGGGGCGCGACTGGGTCGTCTTTTTTAGCGCTGGCGCCGAAAAAGTGGCCTGGGGGGCCTGTTGGGGCGCGGCTGGAGATGCTCTTATATAGGCATCTAGAAAAGTAGTCGGTTGGATAGGCCCACACCAAAACACACAATATAAAAATCCTAAGTGGCCCATAACATGACTTGGAAAATAAAATAGATAAGACTGCAACCGACCAAGTACATGGTTCGGTCACCCCCCTTGGCACACCTCTAACCTGGAGGAGTCATGAAGTTGGGCTTCACATCCTCCTTCATGGGAACAATATGAGGTACTGGGATGCCCTCATCATATTCGGACAATGCAATCCAGACGGTTATAGACGTTTACAGGTGGTTTGATGCATGACATTAGAGATACCGTGACAATGCAAGAACACATCAAAAAAGAGTTTCACCATTCAGCCCGAAATATCTTTATTTATGCAAAGTTCATCCTAGTAAGGGCATCTCCCGCAAACCAGACACGGCATATGTCCGCGGATAGGGGGGCCAATTCGCAGACATGGATGTGGGAGCCGGCCATCTAATGCTATCTGCATACATTTTCAAATTGGTGTTAAACAAACCAGACGAATTACATGCAAACCGGATGATTTTTATTCAACTCAGATGAAAACATTTACATTTCGAGCATATTTTAACAAAACTATACCGCGTGCGGTAGAACTAGTCTATGGCCGGCCACGGCGGATCGCCGCTCTCATGACATGTCTTCCCTATATTTGGCAGCCCGCTCATTGGACTACCGGATGCCCTAGAGTGATGCTTTGGTAAGAGGAGAAGAATAGCCTCCCTTCTCTTATGTGAAGCACGGATCAAGGTGTTTTTGGGCGGGGGAAGACGAACGTCGTGGTCTACGGCCCCGCTCACCAAGCAAGACACTAGTTGTGTAACCAAGCACCGCGGTGGTGGTGGCCTTCATGGGACCCAAGCGGCAGAGGTCTCCCATCATCTACTTTTCCTTGCCGTCTGCGGTGGTCGCGGATATGCCGGCCTCCATCGACATGGCTTCTTCCCCACCCGCTTGACGTGTTGCCGCCATTGCACGCAACGGATTTGCCGGGAGACAAAGTTGTACAACCTGAATGTGCGAGGAGGGAGTGGTGATGACAGTGGTGGTGACGCCAGATCTAGAAGTTTTGCATGCAAGCCAACCTGTGCCGAGCTGGCTTGCCGAGCAACCCAGGCGGCTGCAATGACGGATAACTCCTTCTTATGTTCGCCAGAGGCCATGGTGGGTGTTGTACAAGGATGATGTGGAGTGAGTGGAGGCGAGGTGTGGTTCTTGCCCGGCATATGGACACATTTACATAGCAGGAAGATGCGACGAGCCAGCCGGAAAAGGCGTTTAATGCTCACCGGCACAGGAACATACGTGTGGCGCTCTGGGCGTCATAGTAGTTCCTCAACACACTGAAGGAAATATGCCCTAGAGGCAATAATAAAGTTGTTATTTTATATTTCCTTATATCATGATGAATGTTTATTATTCATGCTAGAATTGTATTAACCGGAAACTTGATACATGTGTGGATACATAGACAAAACACTGTGTCCCTAGTAAGCCTCTACTAGACTAGCTCGTTAATAAAAGATGGTTAAGTTTCCTAACCATGGACATGTGTTGTCATTTGATGAACGGGATCACATCATTAGGAGAATGATGTGATGGACAAGACCCATCCATTAGCTTAGCATATTGATCATTCAGTTTTATTGCTATTGCTTTCTTCATGTCATATACATATTCCTTGGACTATGAGATTATGCAACTCCCGGATACCGAAGGAATACCTTGTGTGCTATCAAACATCACAATGTAACTGGGTGATTATAAAGATGCTCTATAGGTATCTCCGAAGGTGCTTGTTGGGTTGGCATAGATCGAGATTAGGATTTGTGACTCCGAGTGTCGGAGAGGTATCTCTGGGCCCTCTCGGTAATGCACATCATAAGAAGCCTTGCAAGCAATGTGACTAATGAGTTAGTTGCGGGATGATGTATTATAGAACAAGTAAAGAGACTTGCCGGTAACGAGATTGAACTAGGTGTGAAGATACCGATGATCGAATTTCGGGCAAGTAACATACCGATGACAAAGTGAATAACGTATGTTGTCATTACGGTACGACCGATAAAGATCTTCGTAGAATATGTAGGAACCAATATGAGCATCCAGGTTCTGTTGTTGGTTATTGACCAGAGAGGTGTCTCGGTCATGTCTACATTGTTCTCGAACCCATAGGGTCCGCACGCTTAACGTTCGATGATGATTTTGTATTATATGAGTTATGTGATTTGGTGACCGAATGTTGTTCGGAGTCCCGGATGAGATCACGGACATGACGAGTGAAAGCACAAGTGCTCCCTAGGTGGTTTTGGTAATTAATGACAACATATCTCTTGTTGGACTAACACTTTTATCTAGTATATTTCAGATAAGTTCAACAATGGAGTGGCATGGACTAAAGGATGTGGGAACTCCTTCAAGATGCTAAGGACAAAGGATTGGCTCAAGCTTAAAGCTCAAGACTCTTCATTTTACATTTTAGTGATCCAAGATCACATTGAGTCTATAGGAAAAGCCAATACTATCAAGAAGGGATGAGGTGTTGCTTAATGAGCCTCTTGCTTCAATGTGCTTAGTGATATGCTCCAAAACCCTCAACTACTTTCCCACTTCCACACATATGTCCTAAACCTAAAGTCAAACTCGGCCCCACTGATTTTTCCTATCCGGAGCCACTGAGTTTTGATGTCTTAGCCACTGCCACAAACCCTAGGCAAATCGGTCTCATCGATAGGGATCTCGGTCTCACCGAGATGGGATTATAATCTCTCTGTGTATGTCCATTATCAAAATCGGTCTCACCGAGTTTGAGCAATCGGTACTACCGAGATTACAATGCAAACTTCCTAGTTGACTTATTATCAAAATCGGTCCCACCGAGTTTGATAATCAGTCAAACCGAGTTTGCCCGACCAACTCTCTGGAAAGCTTATTACCAAAATCAGTTCTACGGAGTTTGTGTAATTGGTCTTACCAAGATTACGTTATGCCCCTAACCCTAACAGAATCGGTCCTACCGAGTTGCATTTCGGTCCCACCGAAAACCCTAACGGTCACATTATTTGCTAAATCGGTCTGACCGAGTTTAACGATTCGGTCCCACCGAGTTTGGTAGATTGTGTGTAACGGTTAGATTTTGTGTGGAGGCTATATATACCCCTCCACCTCCTCTTCATTCGTGAAGAGAGCCATCAGACTAAACCTACACTTCCAGCATCCTATTTCTGAGAGAGAACTACCTACTCATGTGTTGAGGCCAAGATATTCCATTCCTACCATATGAATCTTGATCTCTAGCCTTCCCAAGTTGCTTTCCACTCAAACCCTCTTTCCACCAGATCCAAATCCTATGAGAGAGAGTTGAGTGTTGGGGAGACTATCATTTGAAGCACAAGAGCAAGGAGTTCATCATCAACGCACCATTTGTTACTTCTTGGAGAGTGGTGTCTCCTAGATTGGCTAGGTGTCACTTGGGAGCCTCCGACAAAGATTGTGGAGTTGAACCAAGGAGTTTGTAAGGGCAAGGAGATCGCCTACTTCGTGAAGATCTACCGCTAGTGAGGCAAGTCCTTCGTGGGCGACGGCCATGGTGGGATAGACAAGGTTGCTTCTTCGTGGACCCTTCTTGGGTGGAGCCCTCCGTGGACTCGCGCAACCATTACCCTTCGTGGGTTGAAGTCTCCATCAACGTGGATGTACGATAGCACCACCTATCGGAACCACGCCAAAAACATCTGTGTCTCCAATTGTGTTTGAATCCTCCAAACCCTTCCCTTTACATTCTTGCAAGTTGCATGCTTTACTTTTCGCTGCTCATATACTCTTTGCATGCTTGCTTGCTATATGTTGTGAATGTTAAACTTGTGCCTAAACTCCACTCAAACTTTAAAGAAACTTAAAAACTGCAACTTTGGTACTTAGTGTCTAATCACCCCCCATCTAGACACCTCTTCTCAAGGTCCTACAAGTGGTATCAGAGCATTGGTCTCCATTGCCTTGGTTTAATCACCATTGGAGGAATATGGATGAGTCTACTTTGGGGAGTCTTAGACATAGAGTGCCTATTCTTGATGGAGAGTATTTTCGTGAGTGGAAAAATGAGATGCTTGTTATTTTCAATCAATATCATTTGAACAAGTACATTGCTAGTCCTTGTGCACCTTGTGTTGATCCTATGCATCCTACCCTTGATGAGTCTATTGACATGATTAGGAATGTTAGAACTGTTAATCTTATCACTAGAGGCTTGCCTAGAAACATGATTATAAAATTGCCTACTCTTGAGTGTGCCTACACTATATGAAAATTTCTTGAGGAACGATTTCCTGATTATTCTTTGAAAAATCTTGATGAAATTCTCCATAAGTCTATTGCTTTGAGTAAAATGAATACTAGTGATCCTATGTTTGGTGATCGTCTATTTGAGCTTACAAAACTTATGCGTGCCAAAGGAAATGTTGGTATTATTAGTGATATTATTTCCGAAGCTATAAAAATTCATAGACAAGATCATTGTCAAACTCATTCTAATGAATCACCCTCTCTAGGATTTGATCCACTACATGACGATGTTGAACATGGATACTATGATGAGGATGATGATAGTGACTTCGATCTTGATGATGCAATGAGACATTTTGGTCTTATGGCAAATCTTCGGGGATATATGTCAGGAGGAAATGAATGGGTTCTTGATAGTGGATGTATCGATCACATGACCGGAGATAAAGACATGTTTCGTGAGCTTGCTGATAATGATAGTCCTCGAAAGTATGTCACTTTCGGTGACAACTCAAAGGGTAAGGTGGTTGGCCTTGGTAAGGTGGCCATCTCACATGATAGCTCCATACAAAATGTCATGCTCGTTGAATCTCTTGGATACAACTTACTTTCAGTATCTAGACTTGCTGATTTCGGTTTCAATGTCCTATTTACTGAAGTAGATTGCCAAGTGTTTCGTCGAGACAATCATAAAATGGTCTTTACCGGCATACGTAGAGGTGATCTATACATTGTTGATTTCACTAAAAAGGCTCAACCTAAAACTTGCTTCATTGCTAAATCCTCAAAAGGTTGGTTATGGCATAGACGATTAGGTCATGTTGGTATGCGAAACCTTGACAAGCTTATTAAAGGAAATCATATCCTTGGTGTTAATGATGTCATTTTTGATAAGGATAGACTTTGCAGTGCTTGTCAAGCAGGTAAACAGGTTGGAGGAAGGCATCCCGTGAAGAACATCATGACCACGAAGAGACCACTTGAGCTACTTCACATGGATCTCTTTGGTCCCAACTCTTACAAGAGTCTCGGTGGAAATTCTTTTGGTCTAGTTATAGTTGATGATTTTTCCAGATTTATGTGGGTGTTCTTTCTTGATGATAAATCTCGGGTTCAGAAGATCTTCAAAAACTTGGCTAGGAAGGCCCAAAATCAATTTGAAGTGAAGATCAAGAAGGTTCGCAGCGACAACGGTACGGAGTTCAAGAACGCAAATGTGGACACCTTTCTTGACGAAGAAGGGATTTCACACGAGTTCTCGGCTACATACACACCTCAACAAAATGGAGTTGTTGAGAGGAAGAACCGGACGCTCATTGAAATGGCGAGAACGATGCTTGATGAGTACAAGACGCCGAAGCACTTTTGGGCAGAAGCGGTTGAGACAGCTTGTCATGCAACAAATCGCTTGTATCTTCACAAGCTACTCGGCAAGACGGCATACGAGCTACTCACCGGTAACAAACCCCAAATTGGATACTTTCGAGTATTCGGCTCAAAGTGCTACATTCTTGATAAGCATCGTCGTTCTAAATTTGCTCCTAAGTCTCATGAAGGTTTCCTACTAGGTTATGGCTCAAACTCTCGCACTTACCGTGTCTACAACAATTTCACCCAAAAGGTTGAAGAGACGGTAGATGTGAAGTTTGATGAATCTAACGGCTCGCAAGTAGAGAAATTGCCAATTGATGTAGGAGACAAAGATCCTTCGGAAGCAATCCAAGACTTGTCTATTGGCAAGGTCCGTCCAACGGAGGTGAAGGAGAGTACCTCGTCCGTCCAAGTGGAAGCTTCTACTTCACGATAAGGTGAACCAAGAGTTGATACGGAAGCATCCACAAGTGGGACACACCAAGATGAAGGAAACGGGGAAGTGCATCAAGATGAATGTCAAGAACCTCCTTCTCCACCACGACAAGAGAACGACAACGCCAACAATGAAGAAGGCCAAGAAGACGAACAAGATGAAGAAGATGTTCAACAAAGACCCAAGCAAAAGCTTTCACAAGTTCGAGCAAGAATTGCAAAAGACCATCCCGTCGAGCAAATCTACAATGATATTCAAACCGGGAGAATCACTCGCTCTAAAACTCGTTTAGCTAACTTTTGTGAAAACTATTATTTCATCTCTAGAATTGAACCTATGAAGGTCGAAGAAGCATTGGAAGATCCGGATTGGATAAATGCTATGCATGAAGAGCTACACAACTTTGAGAGGGACCAAGTTTGGACATTGGTTGAGAAGCCCGACAATAACCACAACATCATCGGTACCAAATGGGTGTTTCGCAACAAGCAAGATGAAGATGGACAAGTAGTTCGCAACAAAGCACGTCTCGTCGCCCAAGGCTACACACAAGTTGAAGGTATGGACTATGGTGAGACTTACGCCCCTGTTGCTAGACTTGAGTCCATTCTCATCTTACTTGCCTATGCTAATCACCATGATATCACCTTGTACCAAATGGACATTAAAAGTGCTTTTCTAAATGGTGAAATAGAGGAGGAAGTTTATGTTAAACAACCTCCCGGCTTTGTCAATTCTAAGAAACCCAATCATGTTTACAAACTTCACAAAGCTCTTTATGGTCTTAAACAAGCTCCTAGAGCTTGGTACAAATGCTTAACGAAGTTCCTTATTGAAAAAGGCTTTGAAATTGGGAAAATTGATTCTACTCTTTTTACTAAAAGGGTTAATGGTGAACTCTTTGTGTGTCAAATTTATGTTGATGATATTATATTTGGTTCAACTAACCCTCATTTTAGTGAAAAGTTTGGGAAGCTAATGTCGGAGAAGTTTGAGATGTCTATGATGAGTGAACTCAAATTCTTTCTTGGGTTGCAAATCAAGCAAACTAAGGAAGGTACTTTTGTCTCTCAAACAAAGTACACCAAGGACTTATTCAAGAAGTTCAATATGCAAGAATGCAAAGGTATGTCTACACCCATGCCTACTAGTGGACATCTTGATTTGACCAAAGATGGTGAACCGGTTGATCAAAAGGTTTATCACTCTATGATTGGTTCATTGTTATATCTATGTGCTTCACGTCCCAATATTATGCTAAGTGTGTGCATGTGTGCACGATATCAAGCTGCTCCTAAAGAATGTCATCTTAAGGCTATGAAAAGGATAGTGAGATACTTAATACATACACCAAATTTTGGTATTTTGTATCCTAAGAGGGCCTCTTTCGATCTTGTTGGCTATTCCGACTCGGACTATGCCGGAGGAAAGGTTGATAGAAAGTCCACTTCGAGTACTTGTCAATTTCTTGGTAGATCTCTTGTGTCTTGGTCCTCCAAGAAACAAAACTCGGTATCCTTATCCACCGCCGAAGCTGAATATATTGCCGCTGGTTCATGTTGTGCTCAATTACTTTGGATGACCCAAACTCTTAAAGATTATGGGATATATGTGAGACATGTTCCATTGCTTTGTGATAATGAAAGTGCTACCAAAATTGGTCATAATCATGTGCAACATTCTCGAACTAAGCATATTGAAGTTCGTCATCATTTCATTCGAGATCATGTTGCTAAGGGTGACATTGATCTTAAGCATGTTCGCACCAAAAAGCAATTAGCGGATATATTCACTAAACCTCTTGATGAGAAAGTGTTTTGCAGGTTAAGAGGAGAATTGAACATCATTGATGCTTCAAACTTGGAGTAGAAACTCCATTGGATACATGCAAGACATGAGCTTATGACTAATCCTTGATATTTCTCTTATGATGAAAATCTTATGCCTTGGATATATTTGTATCTTGCATGTTATCTAACCCATGTAGGTACTTGGTTGAATCAAACTCCATGAGATTGTAACCTACTCACATCTTGAGCAATCTCTACATCACCAAGTATCTATACAGAGGTGGTTGAAGACAAGGAAGCACGAAACCATTCGAACATATCCTTTGACAAATTCTATGTTGAGTTTCATGATTGTCATTTTTGGATATACAAGTGCTCTTCCTTGCAAGAACTAACCCGTGTAGGTAGATGGACTCAAGTTCCAAGTGGTGCTCCAAATTCTTGATGAGCTACATAAACCTTGAGCAACCCACGCAAGTTCAACTACATGGACAACACCACCAACCAAGGTATGTTATTCCATCTTAGAGAAGCTTTACTCCGAGTCATGAGTTAAAGCAACTCGACAAGATGTGAATACATCAAGATGCTTAAACGAAAAATGGCAACCCCATTTTGAGCTTAAACGATGAGTATGACCTATGATCAAGTGATCTCACTTGACTCCTAAAGTCAATATACTCTAACATAGGTGACTTTGTCGCCGACCATCTCTAGATGAAGTTCTCTTGTGTTTTCTTCTGTGTTTTTGCATTTGTCTCATGCATATGTGTTTCCCCTTTCAAAAAAAACTTCATCTAGATTTCTTTCTGTTTTCTCTGCATTTTCTGCATCTAATTCCTTGCATATCTTTCAGTTAATTCCTTGCAAATCTTTGTGAGATTTTATTAGTCTAGTGAGCTGAGGTGACAAGTGTTTTCTCTGCGATGAACTCGGTTACACTGATTTGTTACTTTCGGTCCAACCGAAAATTTTCGGTACCACCAAAGCCTACCACTCGGTGCCACCGATTTCATAACAGGAAAAAAAGTTTGCCACTCATTTTGTGTTTCTTCTGATCCAGCTCCACTCAATGAATCTTGTCCTCTACAAGCATCACATTTTTATCATTACTTTATGTTGTGACTCAAGGATCAAACCCATTCACGACAAATTCCACAGGGAGAGAGAGAGATTACATCTTTATCAAGCCCTTCTTGGAAATTGATGTCAAAGGGGGAGAGAGAGTTCACATCAAAGCTTATCATTTAGAGAGAGATCACATCTCATAGGGGGAGAGAGATCCTTCAGGGAGAGAGAGAGAGAGATCTCCAGGGGGAGAGAATACTAGTAGAAAGTATTTCTCAAGGATCCCAGATGCTTGGTGTTCAAGAGGAGAGATGCAACATGTCTTCTTGTGGGGAGAGACATGTTCATATGATCTGTTGTGCTTTTTGCATTTGCATACATTAGCTCTGAACTTTAGCTCTGATCATCATTCATATCTTTCATCTCTGTTTTCCTCCAGCTCTGATTTTCTGTTCCCTATCTTCTCCCAGTATCCCATGTTAGATTCAGGGGGAGCAAGAATATCTAAGGGAAAGAAATCATTTAAATTCATTGCATATCTTTACTCTTGGGTACATGTCTAATCCAATGTAGTACCTAGTACTCACTCTCTACATGTCATCCCAGTCTTGGTATTCTTGTGATTTCTTCTGTTTGCTTTGGCTAGTAGATGTACCTGTGTTATCTAACCTTGTTTGTGCAGGTTCATTCCATCCTAAGCCAACCCAAGACTACAAGGTAAGTATATGCATCACAATCATGTGTGTGAGGAATTCTTCCTGATGTACATACTGTTTGCAAGAAGGACTCATGGGCATGAAGGTATTCTCTTTAATACTTTTTGCTCTGATGCATATAGCCAAGATACATGTAACACATTGCCTGCTCTATCATGGTTATGCTATCACATGCTTCTATATTTCATATTTACATGATTGCATACATGTAGGGGGGCCTATGCTTGTTACATGTCTTTCCAAAGCTTTACTTGCTATTCTTTATATCTTTAACTAAAGCTTTGATGTATGTTGCCATCAATTACCAAAAAGGGGGAGATTGAAAGCACAAGTGCTCCCTAGGTGGTTTTGGTAATTAATGACAACATATCTCTTGTTGGACTAACACTTTTATCTAGTATATTTCAGATGAGTTCAACAATGGAGTGGCATGGACTAAAGGATGTGGGAACTCCTTCAAGATGCTAAGGACAAAGGATTGGCTCAAGCTTAAAGCTCAAGACTCTTCATTTTACATTTTAGTGATCCAAGATCACATTGAGTCTATAGGAAAAGCCAATACTATCAAGAAGGGATGAGGTGTTGCTTAATGAGCCTCTTGCTTCAATGTGCTTAGTGATATGCCCCAAAACCCTCAACTACTTTCCCACTTCCACAAATATGTCCTAAACCTAAAGTCAAACTCGGCCCCACTGATTTTTCCTATCCTGAGCCACCGAGTTTTGATGTCTTAGCCACTGCCACAAACCCTAGGCAAATCGGTCTCATCGATAGGGATCTCGGTCTCACCGAGATGGGATTGTAATCTCTCTGTGTATGTCCATTATCAAAATCGGTCTCACCGAGTTTGAGCAATCGGTACAACCGAGATTGCAATGCACACTTCCTGGTTGACTTATTATCAAAATCGGTCCCACCGAGTTTGATAATCAGTCAAACCGAGTTTGCCCGACCAACTCTCTGGAAAGCTTATTACCAAAATCGGTTCTACTGAGTTTGTGTAATCGGTCTTACCGAGATTACGTTATGCCCTAACCCTAACAGAATCGGTCCTACCGAGTTGCATTTCGGTCCCACCGAAAACCCTAACGGTCACATTATTTGCTAAATAGGCCTGACCGAGTTTAATGATTCGGTCCCACCGAGTTTGGTAGATTGTGTGTAACGGTTAGATTTTGTGTGGAGGCTATATATACCCCTCCACCTCCTCTTCATTCGTGAAGAGAGCCATCAGACTAAACCTACACTTCCAGCATCCTATTTCTGAGAGAGAACTACCTACTCATGTGTTAAGGCCAAGATATTCCATTCCTACCATATGAATCTTGATCTCTAGCCTTCCCAAGTTGCTTTCCACTCAAACCCTCTTTCCACCAGATCCAAATCCTATGAGAGAGAGTTGAGTGTTGGGGAGACTATCATTTGAAGCACAAGAGCAAGGAGTTCATCATCAACGCACCATTTGTTACTTCTTGGAGAGTGGTGTCTCCTAGATTGGCTAGGTGTCACTTGGGAGCCTCCGACAAAGATTGTGGAGTTGAACCAAGGAGTTTGTAAGGGCAAGGAGATCGCCTACTTCGTGAAGATCTACCGCTAGTGAGGCAAGTCCTTCGTGGGAGACGGCCATGGTGGGATAGACAAGGTTGCTTCTTCGTGGACCCTTCTTGGGTGGAGCCCTCCGTGGACTCGCGCAACCGTTACCCTTCGTGGGTTGAAGTCTCCATCAACGTGGATGTACGATAGCACCACCTATCGGAACCA
Organism: Triticum dicoccoides; assembly: GCF_002162155.2. NCBI lineage: Eukaryota > Viridiplantae > Streptophyta > Magnoliopsida > Poales > Poaceae > Triticum > Triticum dicoccoides. Next base: position 607,513,982 of record NC_041393.1, on the reverse strand, counting down.
CGCCAAAAACATCTGTGTCTCCAATTGTGTTTGAATCCTCCAAACCCTTCCCTTTACATTCTTGCAAGTTGCATGCTTTACTTTCCGCTGCTCATATACTCTTTGCATGCTTGCTTGCTATATGTTGTGAATGTTAAACTTGTGCCTAAACTCCACTCAAACTTTAAAGAAACTTAAAAATTGCAACTTTGGTACTTAGTGTCTAATCAGCCCCCCTCTAGACACCTCTTCTCAAGGTCCTACAACGAGGAGTCTCGAAATGGTCGAGAGGTAAAGATTCATATATAGGACGATGATATTCAGACACCAGAAGTGTTCTGGGGGCAACCCCCGGCAACTATATGGGCCTAATGGGCCAAGAGGGGAAACGCAGCACCTAGCATGGGCTATTGCGCCCCCCATATAGGCCGAACCTGGAGGGGAAGGAAAGAGAGGAAGAGAGAAAGGAAAGGGAGGGATTCGGCCTCCCCCTTCCTTCCCTCCTCCCTCCTCCTTCCTTCCCCCTCTGGGAAATATGGTAAGGGGGAGGTGGCGAATAGAACTAGGGCCCTAAGTAGGATTCCTCCTACTTGGGTGCCCCTTAGCTGCTCCCTCTCCCTCCCACCTATATATATGAGGGGGGGAGGCGCCTAGAACACACAACTACATCTGTTAGCCGTGTGTGGCGCCTCCCTCCACAGATTACACCTTCGGTCATATCTTCATAGTGCTTAGGTGAAGCCCTGCACAGATTACTTCACCATCACCGTCACCACGCCGTCGTGCTGACAGAACTCTCCCTCGACACTTTGCTGGATCAAGAGTTCGAGGGACGTCATCGAGCTGAATGTGTGCAGAACTTGGAGGTGTCATACGTTCGGTGCTTGATCGGTCGAACGAGAAGAAGTTCGACTACATCAACCGCGTTGTCAAACGCTTCCGCTTTCGGTCTACGTGGGTACGTGGACACACTCTACCCCTCTCGTTGCTATGCATCTCCTAGATAGATCTTGCGTGAGCGTAGGAATTTTTTTGAAATTGCATGTTATGAAGGAAATATGCCCTAGAGACAATAATAAAGTTATTATTTATTTCCTTATTTCATGATAAATTTTTATTATTCATGCTAGAATTGTATTAACCGGAAACTTAGTACATGTGTGAATACATAGACAAAACAAAGTGTCCCTAGTATGCCTCTACTTAACTAGCTCGTTTATCAAAGATGGTTATGTTTCCTAACCATGGACATGTGTTGTCATTTGATGAACGGGATCAAATCATTAGGAGAATCATGTGATGGACAAGACCCATTCGTTAGCTTAGCATTATGATCGTTACAGTTTCATTGCTTCTGCTTTCTTCATGACTTATACATGTTCCTCAGACTATGAGATTATGCAACTCCCGAATACCAGTGGAACACCTTGTGTGCTATCAAACGCCACAATGCAACTGGGTGATTATAAAGATGCTCTACAGGTGTCTCCGATGGTATTTGTTGAGTTGGAATAGATCGAGATTAGGATTTGTCACTCCGTGTATCGGAGAGGTATCTCTGGGCCCTCTCGGTAATGCACATCACTATAAGCCTTGCAAGCATTGTGACTAATGAGTTAGTTACGGGATGATGCATTACGGAACAAGTAAAGAGACTTGCCGGTAACGAGATTGAACTAGGTATTGAGATACCAACGATCGAATCTTGGGCAAGTAACATACCGATGACAAAGGGAACAACGTATGTTGTTATGCGGTTTAACCAATAAAGATCTTCGTAGAATATGTAGGAACCAATATGAGCATCCAAGTTCCGCTATTGGTTATTGATCGGAGATGAGTCTCGGTCATGTCTACACAGTTCTCAAACCCGTAGGGTCTGCACGCTTAACATTCTGTGACCATTTGTATTATGAGTTATGTGATTTGATGACTGAAGTTTGTTCAGAGTCCATGATAAGATCGGGGACATGACTAGGAGTCTCGAAATGGTCAATACATAAAGATCGATATATTGGAAGGCTATATTCGGACATCGGAAAGGTTCCGAGTGATTCGGGTATTTTTTGGAGTACTGGAGAGTTACGGGAATTCGTATTGGGCCTTAATGGACCATACGGGGAAGGAGAGAAAGGACTCAAGGGTGGCCGCGCCCCTTCCCCATGGACTGGTCCGAATTGGACTAGGGAAAGGGGGCGCCCCCTTCCTTCCTTCTCCTTCTCCCTTCCCTTTTTCCTATTCCATGTGGGAGGTGGAATCCTACTAGGACTAGGGAGTCCTAGTAGGACTCCACACTTGGCGCGCCCCCTCTAGGGCTGGCCTCCTCCACCTCCCTCCTTTATATACATGGGAAGGGGACACCCCAAAGGCACTCCAAGATTTATCTTAGCCGTGTGCGGTTCCCCCTCCACAAAAACACACCTCGGTCATATCGTCGTAGTGCTTTGGCGAAGCCCTGTGCCGGTAACTTCATCATCACCGTCACCACGCCGTCGTGCTGACGAAACTCTCCCTCGGCTTCAACTGGATCAAGAGTTCGAGGGACGTCACCGAGCTAAACGTGTGCAGATCGTGGAGGTGTCGTGCGTTTGGTACTTGGATCGGTTGGATCGCGAAGACGTTCGACTATATCAACCGTGTTACTAAATGCTTCCACTTTCGGTCTACGAGGGTACGTGGACAACACTCTCCCCTCTCGTTGCTATGCATCACATTGCGTGTGCATAGGATTTTTTTTGAAATTACTGCGTCCCCAACAGTGGCATCTGAACCAGGTTTATGCGTAGATGTTATATGCACGAGTAGAACACAAGTGAGTTGTGGGCGATACTAGTCATACTGCTTACCAGCATGTCATACTTTGATTCGGCGGTATTGTTAGATGAAGCGGCCCGGACCGACATTACGCGTACGCTTACACGAGACTGGTTCTATAGACGTGCTTCGCACACAGGTGGCTGGCGGGTGTCAGTTTCTCCGACTTTAGTTGAGTCGAATGTGGCTACGCCGGTCCTTGTTGAAGTTTAAAACAACACATACTTGATGAAATATCATTGTGGTTTTGATGCGTAGGTAAGAATGGTTCTTGCTCAGCCTGTAGCAGCCACGTAAAACTTGCAACAATAAAGTAGAGGACGCCTAACTTGTTTTTGCAGGGCATGTTGTGATGTGATATGGTCAAGACATGATGCTAAACTTTATTGTATGAGATGATCATGTTTTGTAACGGAGTTATCGGCAACTGGCAGGAGCCATATGGTTGTCGCTTTATTGTATGAAATGCAATCGCCATGTAATTGCTTTACTTTATCACTAAGTGGTAGCGATAGTCATAGAAGCAATAGTTGGCAAGATGACAATGATGCTACGATGGAGATCAAGGTATCGCGCTGGCAGGGCCGGGCCAGCAAAATTAGGGGCCCTGTGCCAAACCCTGAAATAGGCCTACCACTATAAGAATGCTTGGCGAAGAGACACTGCAGCATAGGGCCAAGTCGTCATCCACCCACAGGCTACAAGCGCCTTCACATAACACGGTTGTCAATCAAAGGCCATTTTTACATTTCATAAATAAATCTGTCAATGTTATAGTTAAAATATTTTTTAAACCGCCTTAAATAAGAAATGTGACGATTTCATCAAAATACCTCAAAAGCATTCTATATTATCAGCAATCAAGGGGAAAATAATAAATAATTTTATACTTGGGTATTTTTCATTATGCCGCAAATAATTGGAAAATAGCTCGAACAGAATGCTAGATATGGAGTTAAACATCTCCAAACACCAGCTAAAAGTGGCATCTTTATAAACTTGTGATAGTATTTATATGGGATATTCCTTCTGGTGCTTTATAATGTTGATTATTGAGATGGTTGCGGTTCTTTTTTACTAGCACGAGGTCATGGCTTCGATCCTAGAAATCAACGAATGACGCGCCGGCCGCGCCTGTAATCGAGGTTGATGTAATAAACGCCTGATCTTTTTTTTAGCCCTGGGCGGTCAGGCCAATTGCACTTCACTAGCATATGTATTGTGCACTGAGCTGCTATAAAAAATTCGGGGCCCCTAAAAATCAGAGGCCATGTGCGGCCGGCACTGGTGCACATGTGGCTGGCCCGGGCCTGCGCGCTGGTGACGATGGTGATCATGACGGTGCTTTGCAGATGGAGATCAAAGGCACAAGATGATGATGGACATATCATATCACTTATATTGATTGCATGTGATGTTTATCTTTTATGCATCTTATTTTGCTTAGTATGGCGGTAGCATTATAAGATGATCCCTCACTAAATTTCAAGGTACAAGTGTTCTCCCTGAGTATGCACCGTTGCGAAAGTTCATCGTGCCGAGACACCACGTGATGATCGGGTGTGATAAGCTCTACATTCGCATACGACGGGTGTAAGACAGCTTTGTACACGCAGAATACTCGGGTTAAACTTGACGAGCCTAGCATATGCAGATATGGCCTCGGAACACTGGAGACCGAAAGGTCAAGCGTGAATCATATAGAAGATATGATCAACATAGTGATGTTCACCATTGAAAACTACTCCATCTCACGTGATGATCGGACATGGTTTAGTTGATATGGATCACGTGATCACTTAGATGATTAAAGGGATGTCTATCTAAGTGGGAGTTCTTAAGTAATATGATTAATTGAACTTAATTTATCATGAACTTAGTCCTGATAGTATTTGCATAACTATGTTGTAGATCAATAGCTCGCGATGTAGCTCCCCGTTTATTTTTGATATGTTCCTAGAGAAAAACTATGTTGAAAGATGATAGTAGCAATGATGCCGACTAGGCCAGTGATTTGAGGATTATCCTCATTGCTGCACAGAAGAATTATGTCCTTAGTGCACCGCTAGGTGACAGGCCTATTGCAGGAGCAGATGCAGATGTTATGAACATTTGGCAAAGCTCGGTATGATGACTACTTGATAGTTTAGTGCACCATGCTTTACGGCTTAGAACCGGGACTTAAAAAACATTTTGAACGCCACGGAACATATAAGATGTTCCAAGAGTTGAAATTGGTATTTCATACTCATGCCCGTTTCAAGAGGTATGAGACCTCTGACCGTACTTTGCCTACAAGATGGAGGAGAATAGCTCAACGAGTGAGCATATGCTCAGAATGTCTGAGTACTACAATCACTTGAATCAAGTGGGAGTTAATCTTCCCGATAAGATAGTGATTGACAGAGTTCTCTAGTCACTATCACCAAGTTACTAGAAGTTCATGATGAACTATAATATGCAAGGGATAAAGAAAGTAATTCCCGAGCTCTTCGCGATGTTGAAATTGGTGAAGGTAGAAATCAAGAAAGAGCATCAAGTGTTGATGGTTTACAAGACCACTAGTTTCAAGAAAAGGGCAAAGGGATAGAAAGGGAACTTCAAGAAGAATGACAAACAAGTTGTCACTCCCATGAAGAAGCCCAAAGCTAGACCCAAGCCTAAAACTGAGTGCTTCTACTACAAAGGAAATGGTCGCTGGTATTGGAACTGCCCTAGATTGTCGGAGTATTGGGCCACGGGTAGGCACACCCGAGTCCCTGACCTTTCTAAGACTTTGGGCCGGCTTCAACCCACGGAACTCTAGAATGGAGAACCGCCTTCTGGTGGCCGGCTGGCTCGAATGGCCGGCGGCTCGAAGGCGGCCTAGCGCCAGCAGATGGCACCAAGACACGCCGCCTCCTAGCAAGCGACCTCCAGAGAAGCCGGCCTCTAGCAGGCGGCCACCAGGCGTCCTCAGAGTCTGTGCCCCTCATCAAGGAGACGGGATAGGGTGAAGCTACAAGGTAGCGCTATACCCCCGGATCCCGGTATTGGCATGGCTATAGTGTCCCGCACCGGCGGGGATTCCCGCACGACGTGGCACTGTTGCCATTCCCCCTTTACGCCACTACTGACCGGCAAAGCCCTATTCCCACGACGGACTATCGGTATGGCCCGCAGGCGGCGGGCCCTACTGGGCAGAGAGAGCCCGGAAGGCGACCAACGCTGGACCAGTTAGAACTATGGGAGGCCCCCAACAGGCGGCCGGACCCTCCCCCAAGGACAGCATGACATCAACCAAACGAGGGGCGGTGTGGCTATAGTGATCTCCCACCAGGCGGCGAGACTGTAGCCACGCTCCCCTGACCAAGCCCGCATCATTAGCACCATGGCTACAGTGATCAGCCACCAACCAGACCCGCCAACGGCGGACGCGGCATGGAGAAGCCGGTGACCAGAGACGCTGACAGCTGGGCCCAGAACCCGGCCGAGTTACCATTGTACCCCTGGGGGGTAAGCCTATATAAACCCCCCAGGGCACCCATGCAAAGGGTTCTGAACCTGATAGACCTAGACTCATACCTAGAGGAAGAAGAGAGCTAGCCCTGCCTCCTTCAACCTCTAGCACACAGCTCAAGGAGAAACTTGTACTCACTAGTGCCTTAGTGATCATGCGGAGACCCCGTAGAGCAGGAGTAGGGGTATTATCTCCAAGGAGAGCCCCCAACCTGGGTAAGGTACGCCGGTGTTCGTGTCTACGCCTTATCCCGCTTCCGGGCACCAGCGACATTCTACTCGCTCCCACCATGATAAGTTATCCCTTGGCATATGTCGTACCCAACCCCCGACATTTGGCGCCCACCGTGGGGCGAGGTGCACCATCGTCCGGATATCTGCTCTGGACGGGAACCCTGTTCCTTCCAGACGTGCGCAGCCAGCCCAGCACGCCCGACGGCGTCAGCCTCGACACGTTGCGCGGCGCGGAGATCGCCTACGCAGCCAGCTGCCTCGCCAACCTCGTCGGCGAGATCAACCTCTCCGACAAGTATGCCTCCGACATAGGCACCGACTGCCCGGAGAGACGCCTCGTCAGCCTCCTCGACCAGCTCCATGTCGCTAGCGAGCCTGCTGCCGATTTGGAGCATGTTGGCTCCACCGACCCGATGATCGTCGACTCCGACACGGTGTCGCTCGACACATTCCCCACCAACATGTGGTCTACGACGAGCCGCCTCCTCGCGAGCACAGCGGCGGGAGCACCGTCATGGAGGTGCTTGTCATCAACAGTGGCGAGCACTCGGACAGAGGCGCTCGAGACCCACTCGATGCGGCGCTTCGAGACTTGTCAGCGCTCATCCCAGCTGATGCGGATGCCGAGGTGCTGGACGCACACCGCGTCCAGCTCATCGAAAGCGCCAACTGACTGGCCAGCATGCGACGCCTCTCGGAGGCCTACCGGCGCGAGATCGACCGGGCCATCGGCGGGACGCTGGTTCCTGAAGGGCCTAGCTGTGCCAGCTCGATCCGGCTGTGCGGCGTGGCCATCGCTGGCATGTTCGGGGCAGAACGCCCCGTCTACGCCACGCCAGCGGGAAACATACGAGCTGCCCAGGCAGTGGCAGACGAGATGGACAAGTACGAAGGCGACGAGCGTCACCACATGACGGAGCGTGTCCAGCAGCTCCTTGACGCGGCCGCCGAGCAGCATGAAGCCGGCTGCCGCGGCGAAGCGCCAACCCAGTGAAACAACGAGCCGCCCCCTCGCCAAGATCATGGCGCGACATCTTGGACGCCGACTGGTGACGTCCGCAGAAAGAAAGCCAACGAGCCGGCTGCCAGCCGCAGTCGGACTCGCCTCACCATCGAGCGCGACGCCGAAGGCCGCCCTCAAGCCGTGGAGCGGCTGGGCGATCCGCCTCCTTCTCAGCCCCGCGGAGAAAGGCATCCTACCCCACCGCCTGTCACGCACCCGACACTCGGCGACCGCCTTGGCCGCCGAGAAGGAGTCGGAGAAAACGACGCCCGCCGCCGGATTGACCGCCTCAATCGCTCCCTGGCGCTAGAAGAAGAAGATGCGTTGGGTCTGCCCTGTTTTGGCCCCCGAATCCGAGATGAGCCCTTCCCATGAGGGTTCACCCTCCCAAGAGACACGCCCAAATACACCGGCTCCGTGAAGCTGGAAGACTGGCTGGTCGACTACTCCACGGCCGTCAGCATAGCGAACGGCAACAAGCGCGTTGCTGTGAAGTACGTCCCGCTCATGCTCCAGGGCATAGCCCGGACGTGGCTTAACAGCCTAAAGCCCCACAGCATCAACGGTTGGGTTGATTTCACCGAGGCTTTCGTCCGCAACTTCACCAGCACGTACAAGCGGGCTCCCAAGCCTCGACAACTCTCCTTGTGCGTCCAAGGGCCCAGCGAATCGACTCGCAACTACCTCACGCGCTGGGCCGAGCTGCGCAACTCCTGCGAGGGCGTCCACGAGGTGCAGGCCATCGAGTATTTCACTATTGGGTGCCGAGAGGGCACCCTCCTCAAGCACCGGCTCCTCTGCGACAAGCCGACGACCCTCGACGAGCTGTTAATCATCACCGACAAATACGCAACTGCAAACTCCTCCATGAAGGCGGAGATCCCAGTCGATGCATTCGGCAAGATAGCCCCTCCGACTTCTCGAGCCCCGGCAGGAGACTCCAGTCAGAGACATCAGCAGAGCGACAACAAGCGTAAGGCTGTACAGCCGGCTTCCTCAAGCCGGCAGGTGGCAGCAGTCGAAGACCAACAGCCAGAGGGGCAGCCTCCGCCGAAGCGTCAGAAGGGCGGCAAGCCCAATTGGTTGCCCGCCTTCTCATACAAACAGACTCTTGATGCGCCTTGCAAGTTCCACAGCGGCGCGAAGCCGTCCAACCACACCACCCGGAAGTGCCATTGGCTCACCCGAATCGCGAAGGGAGATGGACTCCTGCCTCCGCCGCCTGTCGGTCCGCCGCCTCCTCCGCCCCAGCAGCCGGTGGTCTGGCTAGTCGGAGCAATACAAGATGAGTATCCGGAAGAGCGGGGAGCTTATGTCGTGTTCACTAGTGTAGCTGACGACAGACGCAGCAGACGGCAGCAGCAGCAAGAGGTGCAAGCAGTAGCAACTAGAGCTCCTGAGTTTATGCACTGATCAGAGAAGCCCATCAGCTGGAGCAGGGCTGACCACCCAGAAGTGATGCCTTCTCCCGGTTCTTATGCCCTGGACCTGGATGCCACCCTTGCAGCGGAGAGGCGAGCAACTCATTTCTCCAGAGTTCTGATAGATGGCGGCAGCAGCATCAACATCCTGTACCATGACAGAATGGATAAATTGGGAATCAAGCAGAAGCAGCTTCAGCCCAGTCGGACTATATTTCATGGCATAGTTCCTGGCCTTTCCTGCTTACCAATCGGCAAGACCCAGATCGATGTCCTCTTCGGGGACAAAAATCATTTCTGCCGAGAGGCAATCTAGTTTGAAGTGATGGACCTTGAGAGCCCGTACCATGCGCTGCTTGGCCGGCCTGCCCTGGCCAAGTTCATGGCAGTCCCCCACTACGCTTACCTCAAGGTGAAGATGCCGACTACCAAGGGAATCCTAATCGTAGCCGGAGACTACAGGAAATCGTCCGCCTGCGCGGCAGACAGCAGCCGAATGGCCCAGTCCCTTGTGATTGCAGCTGAGAAATGGCTCCTGGAAAGGGTTGTTGCATTGGCAGGCAAGCAACCGGAAATGTCACCACCACCCAAGGAGTCGGAAGTTGAAGGCTCGTTCAAACTGGCGAAGGAAACCAAGAAAATACCCTTGGACCCAGAGCACCCAGAGAGGCATGCCCTCATTGGAACAAACCTTGACAGTAAATAGGAAGGCGAGCTCGTCGATTTCCTCCGTGAGAATCGTGACATCTTCGCATGGTCCCCCAAGGACATGCCGGGTGTCCCGACGGATTTCGCCGAGCACAACCTACACGTCCGACCTGAGGTCAAGCCAGTCAGGCAGCCCTTGCGCCGCCTGTCGGAAGAGAAAAGAAGAGTTGTTGGAGAAGAAATAGCCGGCTTCTGGCAGCCGGCTTCATCGTGGAGGTGTTCTTCCCAGAATGGTTGTCCAACCCGGTTCTTGTGATGAAGAAGAACAAGCAATGGCGCATGTGCATTGATTATACCAGCCTCAACAAAGCTTGCCCCAAAGACCCCTTTGCCTTGCCAAGGATCGACCAAGTGATAGACTCCACAGCCGGATGTGAGCTGCTGAGTTTTTTGGATGCCTACTCAGGATACCATCAGATCAAGCTGAACCCGGCCGACAGGCTGAAGACCGCCTTCATCACACCATTCGGAGCCTTCTGCTACCTGACGATGACGTTCGGCTTGAGGAATGCCGGCGCCACATTTCAGCGTTGCATGCAGAAGTGCCTCCTCAAGCAACTCGGCAGAAACACCCACGTTTACATGGATGATGTGGTGGTGAAGACGGAGAAGTGCGACACACTGCTAGAAGACCTCAAAGAGACATTCAAGAACCTGCGTCGATTTCAAATCAAGCTCAACCCGGATAAATGCGTCTTTGGAATACCAGCCGGCCAACTTCTTGGCTTCCTAGTCTCAGGGTGCGGCATAGAGTGCAACCCTGTGAAGATCAAGGCAATTGAGAGTATGGAAGTTCCCACCCGACTGCTGGACGTACAAAAATTCACCGGCTGCCTGGCATCCATCAGCCGCTTCCTTAGCCGGCTGGGCGAGAAGGCTCTCCCACTGTACCAGCTCATGAAGAAAACCACTTTTTCGAGTGGAACGACAAGGCGGACAAAGCTTTCCGACAACTCAAGAAGATGTTGACCACCCCACCTGTCCTGGCAGCCCTGACTGATAAAGAGCCCATGCTCCTCTACATCGCCGCCACCAGTCGGGTGGTCAGTACAGTCATAGTGGTGGAACGCAAGGAGGAGGGCAAGGCACTGCCGGTCCAGAGGCCGGTGTATTATTTGAGTGAAGTTTTGTCCGCCTCCAAGCAAAACTACCCCCACTATTAGAAGATGTGCTATGGCGTGCATTTCGCCGCCAAGAAGCTCAAGCCTTACTTTCAAGAGCATCCAATTACTGTTGTCTGCACAGCTCCACTTGCTGAGATCATTGGAAGATGAGATGCCTCTGACCGAGTGGCCAAGTGGGCCATAGAGCTGCCCCCCTACACAATCCACTACCAGCCTCGCACCGCCATCAAGTCACAAGTGCTGGACGACTTCCTTGTAGACTGGGCCGAGACCCAGTACCTGCCGCCAGCGCCAGATTCCACTCATTGGTGGATGCACTTCGATGGATCCAAAATGCGCACCGGCCTGGGAGCCGGCGTTGTCCTCACCTCTCCCAAAGGCGACAAGCTCAAATATGTGCTGCAGATCCACTTTGCCGCCTCCAACAACATAGCAGAATATGAAGCACTCATACACGGGCTCCGGCTTGCCAAGGAACTCGGCATTCGCCGGATCCTGTGTTATGGTGATTCCGACTTGGTGGTCCAGCAGTCGTCAGGCGACTGGGACGCCAAGGATGCAAATATGGTGATCTACCACTTCTTCGTACAGCAGCTCAGTGGATATTTTGAAGGGTGTGAGTTCCTCCATGTGCCAAGAAACGACAACGAGCAAGCATATGCCTTGGCACGGATTGGCTCCACCCAACAAGCAATACCAGCCGGCGTCGCCCTGTGCCGCCTCCTCAAGCCGTCTGTCAAGCCGTCTCCAGAATCAGATTCCATCTTCGTGCTGGCCCCTCCCGAAGCAGTCGGATCCGACTTGAGGATCCCAGAAGCCGGCATGGGGACTTCGGCAGGCGGCCCGGGGACTGCAGCAGCCGCACCCAGCCTGGGGACTCCAGAGCCCGGTCTGGGGACTGCAGCAGTCGTCCCGGGGACTTCTCCAGTTCAGCAGGCAGCAGCAGCAGCCAACCCACCGCCTCCCGGCCCAACCACCCTTATACAAGTTGTAGTCGTAGCAGTCAAAGAAATAGCAGCACCATCCTGGGCCCAACCAATTCTCAAATTTCTGGTGAACAAAGAACTGCCGACTGATGAGATCTCGGCCCGACAAGTGCAACAGCGGGCAGCAGCTTACACCATCGTCAATAGAGAGCTGGTGCGGAGAAGTGTCACTGGCGTTTATCAGCACTGCGTGGAGCCAGACAAAGGCCAAGCAATCCTCAGGGATATCCACCAAGGCGAATGCGGTCACCACGCGGCTTCAAGATTGCTTGTTGCCAAGGCTTTCCGCCATTGTTTCTTCTGGCCGACTGCTCTAGAAGAAGCCAAAGAATTGGTCCAGAAGTGTCAAGGGTGCCAGAAGTTCCACTCCAAGCCACATCTGCCGGCTTCTGCACTCAAGACTATTCCTATTGCCTGGCCCTTTGCCGTTTGGGGCCTGGACATGGTGGGACCATTCAAGACGGCTCGTGGTGGCATGACTCATTTACTTGTCGATGTGGACAAGTTCACCAAGTGGATAGAAGCAAAACCAATCAAGAAGTTGAATGGGCCGATTGCCGTGACCTTCAACGCCGACATCACCACACGGTACGACATTCCACACAGCATCATCACCGACATCGGCACAAACTTCGCCAAGGGAGCCTTGGCCCGTTTCTGCGCGACGCAGGGCATCCGACTAGACTTAGCGTCCGTTGCCCATCCGCAATCAAACGGCCAAGTGGAGAGAGCAAACAGCCTAATTTTGTCCGGCATCAAGCCCCGACTGGTCGATCCTCTAGAGCATTCGGCCTGCTGCTGGCTCGAGGAGCTGTCGGCCGTCCTCTGGAGCTTGCGCACAACTTCGAACAAGTCAACCGGCTTCACACCCTTCTTCCTCGTCTACGGTGCCGAAGCCGTCATCCCGGCGGACATATAATTCGACTCCCCTCGAGTCACCATGTACATCGAGGAGGAAGCCAAAGAAGCACGAGAGGACGGCGTCGACTTGCTGGAAGAAGGCCGGCTGTTTGCACTCAGCTGGTCTCCCATCTACCAGCAGAGTCTTCGCTGATACTACAATCGCAAGGTCAAGCCAAGATCATTCCAAGAAGGAGACCTTGTGCTCCGGCTGATCCAGCGAACAACCGGCCAGCACAAGCTCTCGGCGTCGTGGGAAGGCCCGTTCATCATCAGCAAAGTGCTGGGCAACGATTCCTACTATCTGAACGACGCTCAGAAGCCCAAAGCACGCAAAAGAGACGACTCAGGCAAGGAGACGGAGAGGCCATGGAATGCTAACCTCCTCCAAAGATTTTACAGTTAAAAGCAGTATGTACAACGCTACCTTTTGTATTAAGTACGAAGACTCCGGGTCCCCCGAGAAGAGCTCGGGGACTACCCTCTTTATCTATATGATAAGATTTATGCCCATGAATGTGTTATTTAATTATTCCGCCTGGCACCGGGCCCGACTAGTCGGCCCGGGGGCTCGCCGCCTTCTTGTCACATCCCTAGCTTCAGGCATTGCTCTAGGTTAGCTTCATGTGTGCATCATGTCTATATTTTTGAAACTTGAATTGAGGAATATTGGAAGCCTCAAAACCCTAAATAAAAGAGGGGCAAAAACCCTAGAAATCTCATTCATTGCTCCAAAAGGGCTCTTCATAAATGTTTGATAATTTTGGTAAGGGTTCTGGTCCCAACCAAAATATTGAACATTTTTAAGGATTTATTTTTGGGACTTTGAATTTAAATCATTAGCTATTTGAATTTGAATTATATTCATATAATTAGAATATAATTTCAAATATCCCTGAAATATTTTATAAGCTTTTGGAAAAGTCCATCTAGCAATATAAAATATTCAGTGGAGTTTTTGGCATTGTTTGAATTATTTTTAAATTCAAAACAGTGGCAAAAGAATTAAATAAAAACAAAACAGAACAGAAAAATATAACACAGAATTTACCTGGACCTTACCTGGCAGCCACCCACAGCCCAACACTGTGCAGCCCACCTGCGCAGGCCCAGCCCACCTCCTTTCCCCCTTGTCCTCTTCCTCCTCTGCCAGGAGGACGAACAGAGGCGAGGCGTGGCGCGCGCCGATGCTGCCTCGGCCACCTCCTGCTTCCTCTCGTCGCCCTGGACTCCGTCCGCAACGCCACGCAGCCCCTGGCCCTTCTCACTCCCTCTGGACCGCTCCCCTTCCCCTGGCTCTCTCTTTCCCTCTCTTCCTGTGATCCCCGAGCGCACCGCAGCACGCCGCCAAGCACCACCGCGGCCACCGCCTTCCCCACGCCTCTCCGACGCGCCCCCGAGCTCCGCCGTGACGTTCCCGTCCCTACCACGGAGCCACAAGACGCCGGACGCCCTGGAGCACCGTCACCGACGCCATCTTCTTCCTCTGCACCGACGGCCGTCGTCGCTTGATTCGCCGGCCACAGAGCGTTCCCGGCCTCGCCCCCGCGCTCGTTGGACTCGCGGTGAGCCACTGAACCGTTCCCCTCTTCTTTCCATGCCGTTGGGCCGCTCTAGCCATTGCTTCCGCCGGAGCCGAGACGCTCCGCCGCACGGACTCGTCGCCGGCGAAATCCCGGTGACCATTTGGTCACGGGCGTGCACCGTTGTGCTAGCCGTGACCCGTAGAGCCCCTCCAGCGCCTCAGCTCCCTCGTTTGTGAGCTGCAGCGCCAGTCCCGCGAACCCCCGAGCTCCGGCCGCCGCCTCGGGCTCCATTCCGGCGAACCCCGGCCACCCCCGCACCTCCCGTTGGTCCCCTTAGATGCGCACGGGCACGGGCTACCTCCTGGTGCCCTTGGCGCGTCGATCCGTCGCCTCTGGCGTAACTCCGGCGAGCCACCGCCGCTCTGGGTCGTCGCCGTCGTCCAACCACCGGCAAATCCGACGTGGCGGGTCATTAGGGCCTAACCACCCCGCTAACCCAGGCCTAGGGCCACTGACAGGTGGGCCCTACCCTTTAATTAACCCGGCTAACCATTTAGTTAAGTCAATTAAACTCTGTTAAATCACTGTGCAGCTGACATGTGGGTCCCATAGGTCAGATTTGACCTGGACAACGTCGTTGACTTGCTGACGTCACTATGAAGTCATGCTGACGCAGTAAATTCATTTCCGGATTTATTATTAATCAGGAAATTACAGAAAATGCCTAAAACTTCAATAAATCATAGAAAATTAACCGTAACTCCAAATTAAATAATTTATATATGAAAAATTATCAGAAAAATTCAAGGAATCCATCTGTACCATTTTCATGCATGTTAGAACAACTTATAGCTGCTGTTTAGCACAAATCATATAAAGGGCATTTAAATATCCACATATGGAGTTTGAATTTGAATCTTGTATTCAAACCAACTTCATTTAATCTGGTTTTAGGTGCATTAGCCCAAAACACATTCATATTGCCATGTCATAGCATGCATCATATTGTGCATTGCATTGATCGTGTTTTCTGTATTTGCCGGTATTTGTCCCCTCTCGATAGACGTGATACCGATGATGTGATCGTTGACACTGATGAAGACTCAATGTTATCTTCAGAAGTGCCAGGCAAGCAAAACCCCCTTGTTCATTCCGATAAAATCCCACTCTCTCGCTCCTGCTCTCTTTTACTGCATTAGGACAACAACGACATATTTGATACTTGCTGCGGTAGCTGAACCCTTTATCCTTTGCATGACCTGTCATTGCCACAGTAAATAGATGAAACCCACTAGCATGAGTAGGAGTTGTTTGAGCCCTGTTGTGCCTACTCATTCATGTTTGTTTGTCATGCCTGCTACTGCTTAGAGTTGAGTCAGGTCTGATTCATCGGGGATGAATCAGAGGCGTGTGAACATGTCCTACTGTGTGTGAGCTAAGTGTGTGAACACGATTTGGTAAAGGTAGCGGTGAGAGGCCATGTAGGAGTACATGGTGGGTTGTCTCATTGCAGCCGTCCTCAGGAACTGAGTTCTGTGTTTGTGATCCATGATTCAGCTACTACCATACATTGGGCCCTGAAATATGACCCCTCTCGACTTCTTATTCACCCTTGTCCTCTGTCCAGGAGTTGCAAGTAGTTTCTGGTGTTTGTAGTATGCTGGAGGCCGTGGACAGCGCTGACCGTAGGGGTGGGCTGTGATGCGGTAGGCACGTGGCCGGGTATACCGGGCGCCCGTTTGGTGTCACGGAACCCTGTTCACATCGTTTGGGGCTGTGAGCGAAACTCCGGCCGGATCTCCTCATGGATGGAACCCGAATAGGCGATAAACCTGGACTAGAGACTTGAGTGTTTAGGTAGGTCGTGGTCTACACCCACGTCGGCTTTCGCTTGAAGTCTGCCGAGCACATGTCGTGTGCAGACGCTAAGTGGTGGAAACATGTATGAAGAAGTACACCCCTGCAGGGTTAACATCATCTATTCGAATAGCCGTGTCCGCGAAAAAGGACTTCTGGGTTGCTTATATCAGTTCATAGACAAGTGAAAGTGGATACTCTAAAATACGCAAGATAAGCGTGAGTGCTATGGATGGCGTTCTCGTAGGGAGACGGGAGCGGATCCATAGTGGTGTATTGATATGGTGAATATGTGGACTCGTGTGCGCCACCTCAAAAGAGTTACTTGCAGTCGTAGTTCAGGATAGCCACCGAGTCAAAGCTGGCTTGCTGCAGTTAAACCCCACCATCCCTTTGTTGATAATGATGCATATGTAGTTAGCTCTGATGTAAGTCTTGCTGGGTACATTTGTACTCACGTTTGCCTATTTTATGTTTTTGCAGAGAGACTTCAGTCTCACTAGTAGTTCCACGTGAACTTCGACGTTTAGCTTGATACCTCAGCTACGATCTTGTGCCCTCGGCAGGATCTGGTAGATAGACAGGCTTCTCAGCCTTTTTCATTTATAGATGTCTGTACTCAGACATGATAGCTTCCGCTTGTGCTTTGATTTGTATGCTCTGATTGTTGGGTCATGAGACCCCTGTTTGTAATATCTCGCTCCTCGGAGCCTAATGAATAAATACTTGAGTCGTAGAGTCATGTTGTGATGCCATGTTGTATTTGCACATATCGAGCATATTGTGTGTATGTTATTGAAATGCTTGATATGTGTGGGATCTGGCTATCTAGTTGTTTATCCTTAGTAGCCTCTCTTACCGGGAAATGTCTCCTAGTGTTTCTACTGAGCCATGGTAGCTTGCTACTGCTCCGGAACACTTAGGCTGGCCGGCATGTGTCCTTCTTCGTTCCTGTGTCTGTCCCTTCGGGGAAATGTCACGCGATGAATATCGGAGTCCTGTTAGCCCGCTACAGCCCGGTTCACCGGAGTCCTACTAGCCCAGTGCTACAGCCTGGATTCACTCGCTGATGACCGACACGTTCGATGCTGGGTCATGGATGCCTGTCCCTGTAAGTCTGTGTCACTTTGGGTTTACGACTAGCCATGTCAGCCCGGGCTCCTTATCATATGGATGCTAGCGACACTGTCATATACGTGTGCCAAAAGGCGCAAACGGTCCCGGGCAAAGGTAAGGCGACACCCGTGGGAATACCGTGCGTGAGGCCGCAAAGTGATATGAGGTGTTACCGGCTAGATCAATGTGACATCGAGTCGGGGTCCTGACAGTGTTGGTATCAGAGCTTGACTGCCTGTAGGATTACCAAGCCAAACTGGTCGAAGTCGAGTCTAGAAATTCTTTAGTTATATAAGGGAATTGATTGTGGGATGGAACGTAAGGCTCTTTTTACTTCTTATACCTTATGCCTTCTGATCTGAGTCATCTTATCTTTCCTGCGGGGATTAAGAACTAGGCTATCTCTTCTTTCTATCAGGATCATGTGTTACTAATCCGTAGACTTATAAGATTGTTGGATTTACGCTTGAGTTCAGTTCCTACTACTTCCGTATGTTAATTGTTGATCTCGAAACCTTGATATTGTGCTTCTGAGTGGTTATGCCACCATTTTTGTGAATGTCTCAAATCTTTTCTGAGCATTTACAGCCGTTATGCTGTCCGAGTCATCCCAGGTTTCTAGGTAGTCTGATGCATTTGCAAATCCTTTCTTCCCGTTTCAATGTTCCCATGGGCCTGATTAACCACACTAATCAGTGAGTTGAGGTACTCCGTTACCTTGACATATATGTTGGAGATATTATTATGACCCTAGGTGTCTTAGGGGATCACCTAGTAATCCAGTCGTGCCTTGTGTTCCCAGTGTGATGATTCTGGCTATCATTCTCGAAAGCATCCCGTGATGCTACTTAGTAGTAGGTATTCTACTCCTGGGTTCTGAACCCGAGATTCACTCTACCTACTTCATGTTGATAGTAATTGCTAGTGCCTTTAGGATATTAGTAACCTTTGCGATAGTCCTTGAAGTCCGTGGTATCTTCTTCTTCCAAATACCATGAACTACTTATGGCAGAAGTTCCTCGTTGAACTGAAATATCACAACAGGATTATTTTTGATGAGTTCTCCATTATATATTGTGGCTCTGCCAGTTCTACCTTTCCGCATGGGTTATCCGGAAGAAATATGTTGAACTTGGTTCGACATACTAATCTATGCATCCACAACTCAGAAAATTATATGTTCCTTTGAGTTGTTCTCTTTAGTTGCATTCTGACCCTCGTCTATCAATTGATAGTCAAGAGTATGCGTGCGTTCGTTCATCGATGCCTATGACTCTTGTGGTCTGTCAAGCCATTCTATTCCGGAATGACTAGGAGAAACAAACTCCAGTACCTCTTCCATATCTAGGATTGGGTCAAAGTAGTTGTATTCCGCAGATCAAATGCCAATCCAGCTTTTGGTTCTGCTCTACCTTGGAGTATTACATATTTTATATCGAGATTGTTATAGGAATTGCACACCATCCCATGAACTCTTGGTACAGTGATACTTCTTGCCATCACTGTTCATTCCTCGGCCCTCGTGTTGATGCAACCGGAATACCGACAAATGAATTGTGATGTGTGAAATCAATACTGCTAGCAACTCTGTTGCTTGGTAGTTAAAGGATAATAATTTCATTCTTAGCATGTTGGTTTTCGAATCATCCTTCTAAGACTGATCGTGCTACCTAGTCCTTATTTCGGTGCACCCTTCGACTGATGAGTTAGGATCTTGTCAAGTCCTCACTCATTTGATCATATCGTCTTGCCCTCAAAAGCAAGATTGTTCTCGAGCTTAGTAACATACCGGTGGTTCGTGACTTTCCAAATATCTTCTTGGAGGTGTTACCGGGTTGTCACCTGACCGCTATGTTGAGTTCGTGATCAAGTTGGTTTCTTGTGAACCACCTTCTCTCCAAGAATCGGTGTTAGATATCCCTGAGCTAGTTGGTTAAGCTAAACGACAACTTGGAGGGTTGGAAGATAAAAGCTTGCCTGACTTAGTTCGTCCCAAAAGGATATTCTTGTGTAGTGTGTATTGAAGAAAGATGATATCTTCATCGATTGGTCCCTGTGATCAGTTGCTGGACCTATTCTCTTATCAATCCTTTGATTTGAGTGTGGGCTATCGTCAAATCAAGTCAGAACCAACGATGTTCGTAATGTTGTCTTCCTCGTGGTTGATCCCTCGAGCATACACCATTATATCTTTTGGTTCTGACCAATGCTATCACCGTGTTCACATGATGGTGGAAGTTCAGTGATATGGAAATTCCGATGAGTTGTTGTTGAGCCCATTGACAACATCCTTATCTCCTCCATGATGTTGTTGAACATTAAGTTAGTGTTGGAAACTTTTGAAAGCATTTTCTTCATGCTAGCTCATGAAGTACTTGTTTGATGAAAGGAGTGACTTCCTTTGATTCACGTGCATTTTGATGTAAGTTGCCGTCGTGAATTCGAGAAAGTTTGTTTTTGCTCTTTTGGAATCATCCCAAGTCGGTCATGCACGTGCGAAGAATTCTGTGGTCTGTTAGACTGATCATCTTCATTCCATACGTATATCCTAGCACACCAAGCCACTGATTGATTTGTTCAAGGAGAAGAAGTTCCTTCTTAAGAGTATACCTCATGCAAGGATTTTGATATCCTCGATGATGGTTCCCAACCAGAACTCGTTAGTGTTTATTATAAGACTACCATGTGATCGTGCTTGTCTGGGACAACATGTTCACATGTTTGTAGCGGAACCAGCTCATGTTTTGGAGCTTGCTATCGTAGTTCATTTCCCGAGAATCTCGCAACGTCATCTCGTCGATTTGTGTTGCAAACCTTCATTTTCCTTCCTAAACTCGATGAGTCTGGAATATCCTGACACCAACCAGATCTGAATCTCAGGCAGATATGATGGTTGGAACATTTCCCAAGAACTATAATATTGGTCCCTCGACAACCGGTAAAGTGGATGTCGTGGCCAACACACCCAGCCGGAAGACCTATCATTGTAGTATCTTGTTAAGGAAGTTGGCCACCTCCCCATAAGGATTTCGTAGGATTTACCTCCGTAACTGTTTCTTATGGATTCTAGTGCTCCCGAAGTCCGACCTTTACTTGATGTTCTAGATATCAAACCATATCTATGAATGGGTTACCCTAGCACATCAAGGAGAACATTAGAAGCGGAGTGCTAAATGTCTCTCGATCGATCATCCAGATTTTATCTCCTTGGCCCCGCCAGGGGTGAAATTTGAGAAGGTGTTATCTTCCTTTGCATCTGCATCATCCATCATCATTCATCATGGTAGCAAGTTGTGTTGCCAGGATCCTTGACACGGATGTTGGTAAAACCTTGATGAATATGGAAATGCTCAAGTTCTTGAGAGCACGCTCAAGCGCTAGGTGTTATTTTCGGCATTAACTGGGGATCCTCTCCGTTTCCTCGACATGCTATGACCTACTCAAATAGTGAATTCACTACCTATTGTTGGGTTCTTCCCCAGTTACCAGAATCATTCCCAGCATTTGCATTCTGTTCCTAGCTTGCACCGCCAATGTGCCATTCTACCATGGGTCTCTTCCATTTCCGGTGATAAGCAAATTCATCCATTA
>NC_041393.1:607448058-607488831 GCF_002162155.2 Triticum dicoccoides | reverse complement strand
GAGCATATTGTGTGTATGTTATTGAAATGCTTGATATGTGTGGGATCTGGCTATCTAGTTGTTTATCCTTAGTAGCCTCTCTTACCGGGAAATGTCTCCTAGTGTTTCCACTGAGCCATGGTAGCTTGCTACTGCTCCGGAACACTTAGGCTGGCCGGCATGTGTCCTTCTTCGTTCCTGTGTCTGTCCCTTCGGGGAAATGTCACGCGATGAATACCGGAGTCCTGTTAGCCCGCTACAGCCCGGTTCACCGGAGTCCTGCTAGCCCAGTGCTACAGCCTGGATTCACTCGCTGATGACCGACACGTTCGATGCTGGGTCATGGATGCCTGTCCCTGTAAGTCTGTGTCACTTTGGGTTTACGACTAGCCATGTCAGCCCGGGCTCCTTATCATATGGATGCTAGCGACACTGTCATATACGTGTGCCAAAAGGCGCAAATGGTCCCGGGCAAAGGTAAGGCGACACCCGTGGGAATACCGTGCGTGAGGCCGCAAAGTGATATGAGGTGTTACCGGCTAGATCAATGTGACATCGAGTCGGGGTCCTGACACTTCTACTATGTGCCGCCTCCTGCAGTCAGACAAGTAGTATGTTGGCACCAGCAAACTTCTCCTGTTAGAAGCCGCAGCTCGCAGAGCGACTGAACAGCCGACAGGAGTTGCAATAAAGGTGCCCATACGAAAAAACGTTTAAGGAAAATAAGGCACACATAGCTGAAGCCGGCACCCCGCCTACTCGACCGACTGCTGAGCAGTAGGCCGGCCGGCTCCTACTTTTCTTGACAACGCTCTAGCCGGCTAAGTACTTACCCTCCCAGAAGTAGCTAAGCACTTGGCCCAGCCGCAGTCTGCAGAGTGGCTGTTCGACTGTCCAAGGGATAGCCAAGGGAGGGCAACAAGGAAAAAAGGCAAAGGGCAGAAAGCAAGAAAAACTTGAAGTCGGCACTTAAAACATATTTACATAGCAAAAGGCCCCTGGGCCAGCATTCAACAAAGTTTGAAATACACCCCGCGGGTGGACTTGCACAAATTTAACAAGTTTTTTCCAGAGCGATTAAAATAGAAAGTAAATGTGATGGCCTAAGGAGCGGCATAGGGCTCCGGCGGGGCGGTCGAGTCGGCAGCACCGGCGGGGGCAGCGGATGGCTGGACGGCGGAGTTGTCGGCGCCGGCTGGTGGAGCGGATGGCTGGTTGGTCTCCGCCTGGTAGCCTTCGGCAGCGGTCAGCGCACCCGAGCGTGGATCGTTGCTCGAGGCACGGTCAGGCTGAGGCTGGCCGTCCCCTCCGACCTCCAGCGCGTCCTCTTCGTTGTCCTCGTCCTCCGTTTCCTCCCCTTCATCGCTGGAGTCGATCAGCTCGACTGAGTCCTCGCCGTCTTCAGGGTTTAGCCCAAAGAACTCCGGCGGTACCTCGGCGCCATCTTTAGCCAGCTCGGGGACGAAGGCACTGGTGTCGGTGTACTTGGTGATTGCTGCCGCCCGCTTGACAAGCTCGCCTTCAACCGCCACCAGCTCCTCCAGCACCTCCTGCCGGAACGTGGTCAGCTGGGCTAGATCTAGCCCAGGGTACCACGCCCTGATGAACTCCAGAGCTCGGCGCGCTCCGGCCCGATCTGCAGAGCCCTTCCAGGCCTCCAGGCGGCCGGCCGCCACCTCCAGCCAATCGGCAGTCCGACTGGGTGTGCGCGGAGCTGGCATGCCTGGCCAGAGAGCGGAGATTGCCTGAGCTCTGACACGTTGAAGTCGACGCAACATCTGGTGGGCCGGCCGAAGGCGGGTCTGGATGCTGAGAAGCTGCTCGTTAAGATTTCGGTGGGCGTTGGCGGCAATCTGCGCGCTCTTCGCCCTCCGCTCTTCGCGAGAAGCCTTGATAGCCTGGTTGGTGGCAACGGGGTGGCCCGGGAAGAAGTCTGCTTGGGCGAAAGAACAAAGGAGACATAAGTTAAAACAGATGGTCGGCCCTGGCGGAGGCCGACAGCTCAAAGAAAGAAAAGAAAGGAGGCGTACCATCAACCATGTCCTCAATACTGCCGAAGCCGGAAGTCAGCTGAGCCTCCTTGTCGGCCCAAGCAGAGCGCTCGACCTCAAATTCAGCATGGAGGTCGGTCTCCTTCATCTTTGCCTCCCGCTGGGCCATCTGGAGACGCTCCGTCTGCTTCACCAGTTGCGTGACCAGTCGGTCCCGCTCCTCGGCCAGCTTGATGCACTCCACCTCCTTGACGCGCAGCGCGGTGTTGGCCTCGCCTAGCTACTGCCGCAAGGTGGCGTTGGCCTCTGCCAAGAGAGAAGAAAGGAAAAAGATGTCAAAAATTGGACAAGGAAGGAATGCGGTCGCTGGGGAGATCCAGCCCGACTGCTCAACAGTCGGCTCAGATCTCGGGGACTACAGCCCGCGGGTGCGCCAGCGTGCCCCCGCAGAAGACAGAAGCTACCAGCAATCAAATAAAGAAATACATTTGCTGAGGAGATTCAGCTCGACTGCTCAGCAGTCGGCCCGAACCTCGGGGACTACAGCCCGCGGGTGCGTCAGCGCGCCCCCGTAGGAAAGGAAAGCCAAACTTACTCCGACTCTCTGACAAGTGAGCGGTCTGCCTCTCCAGCTCCCGAACTCCGGAGTTGAAGGTGGCCGCATGAAGATTGTGGTAATCCTGTGACAATAGATGCCAGAATGAGTTAGCATGCGACGCCTACAAAGTTAAGGTTCCGGACTGCCTGCTCAGCAGCCGGCCCAGAACCTGGGGACTACACCCAGTGGGTACGCCAGCGCGCCCCCACCAAGGAATAAGAAGAACAAAACAAAGAGGGCAGAAGTATACCCGGATGGCCGCACGCGAGCTCAGGAACGCCTCGTTGCACCGCTTGAGGGCTTCGACTTCGGCCCGGAGCTTGGCCTGGACGTTGAGGGCCGCCTGGTTCAGCGCCCTCGTTCCGCCTCCATGCATCCAGCCGGAGGGTGCGGCACTGGTCGCTTCGGTGTCGAGAGTGGACGAGCTCGCGGCACCAGCCTCCAGTGTTCGAGGTACTAAGGCCGCCCTGGCAAGACGGCGGCGCACGGGCGTACAGGCCTCAGGAGTTGGGCCCGTCGCCACCTCGTTCCTGGCTGGTGGCGCTGGCGGGGCGTCCGACTGCTCGTCCCTTGCTTCGGCAGTCGGCAGCAGTGGAGGCACGATAACATCCGGCATGACGACGTCATCGCCTTCCTGCTCCATGACCGGATGCTCAGCGCCGACTTCCCCGGTCGACGCCACAAATTCTGGTGGAGGTGGCGTGGAGCTCAAGGGAGTGACGACCAGCGGCTCCTAGCGGCGCCTGGCCTCCTCCAGCCGCTCCTTCTCTATGGCCGCAGCTTCCGCCTCCGCCAGCTTTAGCAGCGCAGACGCTGTCGCCTCGTCAGCCTCCGCCTTCTCCAGGCGGGCGGCTTCCCGCTCCTCGTGCACCTCCTGTGTGTTTTGTTCCTGCGCTTCCCAAAGGTCGGCGGCTGGGTCGATTCGCCGGGTGGTGGCGGAGGTCTCCGCCGACCTGATGACAGAGGCGGCGGTCGACTTGTCGAGGGAGAGCGGGGCTTTGAGACAGGAAACGAAGCAAAGGAGTTTCAGGCCGAATCACTAAGAAAGAACCTAAAGGAATGGACAGAAAGAGGCACTTATGCTGACACCATGGGTGGCGCCTTTGGCAGCTTCTGGAACTTGGCCTCCTTCACCGCGGCCTCCTTCTGCCTGGTCGCGGCGGCCGGATTCTTGGGCTTCTTCGGGGCGCTGCCGAACAGAACAACGCCCTGCTTCCGCTTGCGCTTGCTGCCTCGAACGGCCGGCCCGATGGAGGGGCCCGCGCCGATGTTGGCGGCACCTCGCGCAGGACGCGGCTCGTCCTCATCATCATCGTCATCGGGCCAGGTCTCCACGCCGCCCTAGTCTTCGGAGCCACCTGCTTCGTCGCCACCGCCTACGGCGTCGTCCTCCAAGGCGGCGGCCCCCAGGTCGGGGTCGTCCACATCGCTCATCTCCCGGTCCGGCTGGTAGTCGCCAGCCGGCCCCATGAGGGCAGCTGTCGTCGAGGACATGTAGATCTATTCCAGAAGAAAGTCACTCAAGACCAAGACAAAACAAGAACTAAAAAAGAAAAGGAAATGCTTGGAGACTTACGGCTGGCGGCGGGTTGTCACGAGAGTAGGGCCGCTTGTCGAACTGCCAGGCGCCCTCCGACAACTTGAGGTCGGTGACCTTGTTCACCAGTCGGGCCACCTCAGCAGGCGGCATCTCTTTCATGCAGATCCGGCTGGGGTCACGGTGCCCGCTCATCTGACAGATCGGATGAGGGTGGCTTCGGGGCGGGAGAACCTGGCGCTCAACGAAGGCCAACAGCAAGTCGGCTGCTGCGAGGCCCTCCGCCTCCGTCATCTCCCGGAGCTGGTTGATGGTGGCTGTCGTCTTGGCCAGCACTGGCTTCGGCTTGTAATGCCAATTGGCCTGAGGCCCGACGGGGGGGGCGGCCTCGTAGGGCGGCAGGTTGAGGAAGTCGGCCGCCGGATCAACATTCTCGACGTAGAAGTAAGATTGCTGCCACAGTTTCACCGACTGTGATAGCTTGATGACGGGGAAGGTGTTCTTCTTCGACGGTCGGCGCACGGCGACGAAGGCGCCGCACTCGGCCGCTGTCTCCTTGGCGGAGGTGCCCAGCTTGACGTAGAAGCAGGCCCCCCACAGGTCCATGGTGGGGGGGCACCAAGATAGCCCTTGCATGTCGTGACGAAGGCCGACAGCAGCGTCACGGTGTTGGGCGTCAAGTGGTGCGGCTGAAGACGGTTGAAATCCATGAAGGAGCGGAGAAATCTTCTCACCGGAAGACTGAAGCCGCGGAGGAAGTGCGAGCGAAAGACGACCCGCTCGTTCCCCAGCGGCACCGGTGAGATTTCTTCCCACACCAGCACTCGCACCTTGACGAAGGTCGCATTGGGCATCCGGCACGTGGCCCGAAGGAAGGTGAGGTGATCCTTGATCACCGTCGAGCCATCCCAATCGCCTCCCCTCTCGCGCACCATGGCGTCCGGACGGAGCTGCACGGGGAGGAAAGGCTCGCCGACGGCAAGACGCGGCGACATTGTGGCAGGAGAAGGGCAGCTGCGGGAAGAGGAAGAAGAGGGGCGGCGAGAGGAGTGCGCAAGCTCCTTTACTCGCCCGTCGCCCCTACTTATAGCCCCCGAGCGGCGAAGTCGAGGGGACGGGACATGGAGCTCGTGGGATTAATTGCGCCCACGACCCCATGCTCCCCCCCGATTACTCCGCGGGGTTACTGTGCAGTAACTCCCGCGGGAATCGCAACCGCCCGCCTCGGCCGCAGCGGATCCGCCCGCGCGCCGAGGCAGGGTAGTGGCGGGCCCGACCCCTGGTCATGTCCCATCAGGTACATGGGATGGCAAGCTGGCCGGGCTGACGCACGCCGCGTGGAGCGCGTGTGGCGGGTGGCGTGCCTGAGGAAGCTTAGCAGGCACGCCACCTGTTTCCCGCCTCGGCATTCAAAACCAATGAACATGTCCGCCTTGTCAAAACAGCTCCAAGCAGTCAGCACTCCACAAGGCAGACCGAGCGTTCCACCAGAGCACGACGAGGAGGGAAGCCGCCGAGGCTTCACGACCGTTCGGCCGCGGCACCTTGCCGGCTTCGGATACTACTGTCGGAGTATTGGGCCATGGGTAGGCGCAACCGGGTCCCTGAGCTTTCTAAGACTTTGGGCCGGCTTTGACCCACAGAACTCTAGAATGGAGCACCGCCTTCTGGTGGCCGGCTGGCTCGAACGGCCGCTGCTCAAAGGCGGCCTAGTGCCAGCAGACGGCACCAAGACACGCCGCCTCCTAGCAGGCGGCCTCCAGAGAGGCCGACCTCTAGCAGGCGGCCACCAGGCGTCCTTAGAGTATGTTCCCCTCATCAAGGAGACGAGACAGGGTGAATCTACAATGTAGCCCTGTACCCTCGGATCCCGGGATTGGCATGGCTACAGTGTCCCGCACCGGCAGGGATTCCCGCATGACGTGGCACTGTTACCATTCCCCCTTTACACCACTACTGACCGGCGAAGCCCTGTTCCCACGACGGCCTGTTGGTACGGCCCGGCGGGCCCTACTGGGCAGAGAGAGCCCGGAAGGAGGCCAACACTGGACCAGTCGGAATTACGGGAGGCCGGCCCCCAGCAGGCGGCTGGACCCTCTCCCAAGGACAGCACGACATCAACCAGATGAGGGGCGGTGTGGCTACAGTGATCTCCCACCAGGCGGCGGGACTGTAGCCACGCTCCCCTGACCAAGCCCGCGTCATTAGCACCATGGCTATAGTGATCAGCCACCAACCAGACCCACCAATGGCGGACGTGGCCTGTCGGTTCCGTACCGGACAGGTCGGAGGGCCCGCCAGGTGGTGGGCCCCAGCTGCCGGCAGAGAAGCCAGCGACCAGAGACGCTGACAGCCGGGCCCAGCACCCAGCCGAGTTACCATTTTACCCCTGGGGGTAGGCCTATATAAACCCCCAGGGCACCCATGCAAAGGGTTCCAAACCTGATAGACCAAGACTCATACCTAGAGGAAGAAGAGAGCTAGCCCTGCCTTCTTCCTCAAGGAGCAACTTGTACTCACTAGTGCCTTAGTGATCATGCGGAGACCCCGCAGAGCAGGAGTAGGGGTATTATCTCCAAGGAGAGCCCCCAACCTGGGTAAGGTACGCCGGTGTTCGTGTCTACGCCTTATCCCCCTTCCGGGCACCGGCGACGTTCTACTCGCTCCCACCATGATAAGCCATCCCTTGGCATATATCGCACCCAACCCCCGACATAGATACTTGGCGGATAAGAAGGATGGCAAAGTGAACAAAGGTATATTTGTTATACATGTTGTCGGCGTTCTGGGAACGGGGGTCCCCAGACTTGCCTGCCTGCGGCCTACGGCGTGGCTCAAGTGGTGGCCCAGTACGGCCCACCTTCATCAACGCAAGACTCAAGACCCTCGCGAGGGGCCAAGCCTCGCGGGGCGGATGACACTGGACCTCCTTAGGAACTGCCTCATCAGGCAGGCTCGCAAGGTGGCGGAGAGATCAAGGCAGGGTACCTCGCGAGGTGCTCATGACGCAAGCCATGACGATCGAGACCAGGCGGGCGCCAGGTGGGCACCGGCCTGCGCCGTGTCCTTGTTTCCTCTTTGGTGCAAAGGGGGCAAACGCAGGCATGGGGTACCGAGGCATCAGGCAAAGGTTGCCATTTCAGTGCAACGAGACCAAGACCCGCAGAGCGGCAGGATGGAGGTCACCGTGGAGCCCAAGACAGCGTCACCACCAGTGCCTTTGGCAGCCGAAGACCAACTTTAGTTAGGATAACTTGTACTATATGTTCCCCTTCAAAATGGCCGTTATTCGCGCCCTTCCCGCTCAATATTTGGGAAGAGGACCAGGGCCTCTATAAATAGGACTAGCCACCGCAGAGTAAGGGGACGGATCGAGTACTCACTAATCCAAGAGGCGATCGAACTCACCCAAGCAATTCATCACACTAGCTCAAGAACACCTCTCGCAAGGCTGTTCTTCCTCTTGTACTGTTCATCGTCAGCCCCTGAGGCAATCCACCACACCACAAACTAGAGTAGGGTATTACACCACAGTGGTGCCCCGAACTAGTATAAATCCTGTGTCCCTTGTGTTGTTCATCGTTTAGCTTAGATTCTCACGAGGTGACCGAACATTGATTGGTAGGGGGAAGATCTTCGCGCGCACCCCGGAGTTTGAACCTTGAGGGTCTGCCGGAACCCCACATCCGACATTTGTCGTGCCAGGTAGGGGTGCGCTGGAGCTCTCCCTGCCATCGACTCGTCCTCCATCAGCACTGCGTTCCGCCCTCATGACGGGTAATGCACCGCCTGCTTTGGCTACCGATGCCTGCACAGGGACCAGGGGCTCCGAGCTCTGGCCCCCGCCTTGCGACAGGTGCGGTGGCCGAACAAGTTCAAGCCGGACATGTCGCCGTGCTACGACGGCGCGGCCGACCCGCTGGCCTTCCTGCTAGTGTATGAAGAAGACGTCCTCAAGGCCGGAGGCGACGACAGGGCCATGGCTAACTGGCTGCCCATGGCCCTCACCGGCGTCCCGCGCATATGGCTGCTCCACCTGCCAGTGGCTTCTCTGGCCTCCTGGGAGGAGTTGCGCAACCTCTTCCTCACCCATCACGCTGCGCCGGCACCCCCGGTCATCGCAGCCCTCCTGGGCGGATCGCAGGCACCGCCTTTGAGCCACCACATCAAGCCGTTCGTCTGCCAGATCGGCGCCGTCCTCAAGCGCCACGAAGCCCCACCGGACTGGGTGGCACCTAAGGCCGATTTGACCTTCAGCTCGAACGATCACCCCTCCAACACCGCCTGTTCAGGCGCACTCCCGATGCTATGCACCCCCACCATCTGCCAGGTGGCCGTCACCGGGACCCTCATCGACGGTGGTGCCGGCCTCAACGTGCTCTTGGTGGAGGCCTTTAGCCTCCTCCATGTGTCGCTGGAGCGACTCCGACCCAGCAGGCCCTTCTCGGGCGTTGGAGGCAGTTCCACCGGCTCCCTGGGGCAGATTCCCCTCCCGGTGACCTTCGGCATCCACGACAACTTCCGCATGGAGCTGGTCGACTTTGACATCGCTCCCATCGGCCTCCCATACAACGCCATCCTCGGCTACCCAGCCTTGGCCTAGTTCATGGCAGCGACTCACCCGGCTTACAACCTCATGAAGATGCCCGGGAGCAGCGGCATCCTCACCGTGCCCGGAGACACAAGGGATGCACTGCAGGTGCTCAAGCTCGCTTTCAAGACGGCCGCGGCGGCACAGCCCGCCAGCGCAGATATCCTCGAGCTCAAGGGGGCTGCGCCGACCAAGAAGAAGCAGCTATTCACCCAAGACAAGGCGGAGACCAAGCAGGTGCCCGTCGATGAGGATGGGTCCTCTGGCACCGCCTTCACCATAGGCGCCAACCTAGGTCCTAAGCAGGAGGAGGCCCTGGTGAAGTTCCTGCTTGCAAACAAGGAGGTTGAGGGAGTCCTGGACTAGGGGGTGTCCGGATAGCCGAACTATCATCATCGGCCGGACTCCAATACTATGAAGATACAAGATTGAAGACTTCGTCCCGTGTCCAGATGGGACTTTCCTTGGCGTGGAAGGCAAGCTTGGCGATACAGATATGTGGATCTCCTACCATTGTAACCGACTCTGTGTAACCCTAGCCCTCTCCGGTGTCTATATAAACCGGATCGTTTTAGTCCATAGGAAGAACAATAATCATACCATAGGCTAGCTTCTAGGGTTTAGCCTCCTTGATCTCGTGGTAGATCTACTCTTGTAATACCCACATCATCAATATCAATCAAGCAGGACGTAGGGTTTTACCTCCATCAAGAGGGCCCGAACCTGGGTAAAACATCGTGTCCCTTGTCTCTTGTTACCATCCACCTAGACGCACAGTTCGGGACCCCCTACCCGAGATCCGCCGGTTTTGACACCGACATTGGTGCTTTCATTGAGAGTTCCTCTGTGTCGTCACCGATAGGCTCGATGGCTTCTTCGATCATCAACAACGACGCAGTCCAGGGTGAGACTTTTCTCCCCAGACAGATCTTCGTATTCGGCGGCTTTGCACTGCGGGCCAATTCGCTTGGCCATCTGGAGCAGATCGAAAGCTACGCCCCTGGCCGTCAGGTCAGATTTGGAAGTTTGAACTTCACGACTGACATCCGCGGAGACTTGATCTTCGATGGATTCGAGCCACAGCCGAGCACGCCGCACTGTCACGATGGGCATGATTTAGCTCTGCAGCCGGACAGTGCCCTGGAGGCCGCACACGAGCCCGCTCCGACCCTCGATTCGGAGCCGGCTGCGCAGATCAAGGACGGGTGGCTAGACACCGCCTCGGGGGCTGCAACCTCTACGGTGATGGAGCCGAATACTGGCCTTGTCCCTTGTGAAGCTCGTGACTCTAAGGTGCCGGACTCCGAACCTCCCGCGACCCCTCCAATCGAATCCGATTGGGCGCCGATCATGGAGTTCACCGCTGCGGACATCTTTCAACACGCACCTTTTGGCGACATCTTGAGTTCGCTAAAGTATCTCTCGTTATCAAGAGAGCCCTGGCCGGACTGCGGTCAGGACGGTTGGGATGCGGACGACGAAGAAATTCAAAGCCCACCCACCACCCACTTAGTAGCCACTGTCGACGATCTAACCGACATGCTAGACTTCGTCTCCGAAAACATCGACAGTATGGACGACGATGCCGGAGACGACCAAGAACCAGCGCCTACTGGGCACTGGAAAGCCACCTCATCATATGACATATACATGGTGGATATCCCAAAGGATGGGAATGGCAAAGGAACGTCGGAGGATGACCCCTCCAAGAAACAGCCCAAGCGTCAGCGTCAGCGGCGCCGCTCTAAATCCCGCCACAGTAAGAATGGAGATTCCGGCACCGGAGATAATAATACCCCAGACAGTGCCGAAGACAACCCCCTCCAGCAAGATTCAGCACAGGAGGACGGAGAAGCCAGCCCTCATGAGAGAGCGGCAGACGAAGAGGTAGAGGATGATAATTACATGCCTCCCTCCGGAGACGAGGCAAGCCTCGACGACGACGAATTTGTCGTGCCTGAGGATCCCGTCGAACAAGAGCGTTTTAAACGCAGGCTTATGGCCACGGCAAACAGCCTCAAGAAAAAGCAGCAACAGCTTAGAGCTGATCAAGATCTGCTAGCCGACAGATGGACTGAAGTCCTTGCGGCCGAAGAGCATGAGCTCGAACGCCCCTCCAAAAGCTACCCCAAACGCAAGATGCTCCCCCGATTAGAGGAGGAGGCATATAAACCTGCATCACCAGCGCACAATACGACTGATCGACCACCCCGTGGCCGCGACAGAGAGGCCTCTAGGCCCTCCACTAGAACTGTACCCCTGCATCGCTCGAAAAGCACAAGGCCACAGGGGAACACTCTGGACTTGCGAGATATATTGGAGGATAAGGCAAGACAATTAAGATTGATCTACGGATTGCGTGGGCGCCCCATGATACGTGACAACAACCGTCGCACCGGACACAGCAAGTCTGGCCGGGCCGAACACAGTAGACAAAGCTCTTTTGAGCTTCGTCGTGATATAGCCCAATACAGAGGCGCCGCACACCCACTATGCTTCACAGATGAAGTAATGGATCATCAAATCCCCGAAGGGTTTAAACCCGTGAATATTGAATCTTATGATGGCACAACAGACCCCGCAGTTTGGATCGAAGACTATCTCCTTCATATCCACATGGCCCGCGGTGATGATCTTCACGCCATCAAATACCTCCCACTCAAGCTTAAAGGACCAGCTCGGCATTGGCTTAACAGCTTGCCAGCAGAATCAATTGGGTGTTGGGAGGACCTGGAAGCCGCATTCCTTGATAACTTCCAGGGCACGTATGTGCGACCACCAGACGCTGACGACCTAAGCCATATAATTCAGCAGCCAGGCGAATCGGCCAGACAATTCTGGACACGGTTCTTAACTAAGGAAAATCAAATCGTCGACTGTCCGGATGCGGAGGCCCTCGCGGCCTTCAAACATAACATCCGCGACGAGTGGCTTGCCCGGCACCTGGGACAGGAAAAGCCGAAATTCATGGCAGCCCTCACATCACTCATGACCCGCTTGTGCACGGGAGAGGACAGCTGGCTAGCCCGCAGCACCAACCTCAGCAAAAATTCTGGCAGTCCGGATATCAAGGACCGCAATGGCAGGTCGCATCGCAACAAGAACAAACGCCGCATTAATGGCGACAATAATGAGGATACGGGAGTCAATGCCGGATTCAGAGGCTCTAAACCCGGTCAGCAGAAAAAGCCATTCAAAAGAACTACTCCGGGTCCGTCCAATTTGGACCGAATACTCGATCGCTCGTGCCAGATACACGACACCCCCGAAAAGCCAGCTAACCACACCAACAGGTACTGTTGGGTATTCAAGCAGGTAGGCAAGCTAATTGCCAAAAACAACGACAAGGGGCTGCATAGCGATGACGAGGAAGAGACCCGACCGCCGAACAATAGAGGACAGAAGGGTTTCCCCCCACAAGTGCGGACGGTGAACATGATATACGCAACCCACATACCCAAAAGGGAGCGGAAGCGTGCACTCAGGGATGTATACGCGATGGAGCCAGTCGCCCCGAAGTTCAACCCATGGTCCTCCTGCCCGATCACTTTTGCTCGAAGGGACCACCCCACCAGCATCCGCCACGGCGGATTCGCTGCATTGGTTTTAGACCCAATCGTCGATGGATTTCACCTCACCAGAGTCCTGATGGACGGCGGCAGCAGCCTGAACCTGCTTTATCAGGATACAGTGTGCAAAATGGGCATAGACCCCTCAAGGATTAAACCCACAAAGACGACCTTTAAAGGCGTCATACCAGGTGTAGAGGCCAATTGTACAGGCTCAGTTACACTGGAAGTGGTCTTCGGATCCCCAGATAACTTCTGAAGCAAGGAGTTAATCTTCGACATAGTTCCGTTTCGCAGCGGCTATCATGCTCTGCTCGGACGTACCGCGTTTGCAAAGTTCAATGTGGTGCCGCACTACGCATACCTCAAGCTCAAGATGCCAGGCCCTCGAGGAGTCATCACGGTCAACGGAAACACTGAACGCTCTCTCCGAACGGAGGAACATACAGCGGCTCTCGCGGCAGAAGTACAGTGCAGCCTCTTAAGGCAATTCTCAAGTCCGGCCATTAAGCGACCGGACACAGCTAAACGCGCCCGGAGTAACCTACAACAAGACCACCTGGCACATTCCGAGCACGCGTAGCAATGCGGCCCCAACCCCAGCCCCTGCAAAATTGCAAGACTGGTCCTTCGCGTACGTCATTACACTCTGGAGATACCATGGGCATAGGGGGAGGGGCACGACCACAATAGGCCTAGAATGCGGCTTAACCACACCAGGGGCTCTCAAGTGTGTCGTTCTTTTTTTTCTCTTTTTCTTTTTTTACCCACAGGACTCCGTTCATCAGAGGCCCTGTCCGGTAGTAGACCTGCCGAACTCACGATGCAATAGCCAGGGAAGGAGAAAGGCTACGACGAATATCCAGGTGGTCTCCATTACGAGCATTAAATCTGTTTTATACACCATTCCGCAGCCTACCCCTGGAGGGGGACATGTTTAATAGTCCCATCCCTTGCTTACCGCACTATTTGTATCGTTCTGCATTCACGGCAGTATTTCTTGAATAAACAATGCAGCACCTTTTTGCTTATAATTGCATTTCTTTCTTATACATATGTTCATTTATGACATGTTGCATCCGTACACTTTGGTACGGCTAAATACACCAGGGGCTTATGTTTCCCGCATCATGGTGTGATAAGTCCGAACACTTTCACAAGTGCGGCACCCCGAACTTATAGCATTATATGCATCGGCTCTGAATCATGTCTTGGGTCAATAGTTGGGTTTGCCCGGCTCCCATGTTTTGGTACCTTACGTTCTGTTGTATCGGCTAAGGTAGCACTGGGAGAACCACTGCGATTGCGCCCCAGTTGAGCTGGGCGAGCGCCTTAGTGGAGAAAGCTAAAACTGACCGTCATGATGAGGCGAGAGCCGGTCGCTGTTCGAGAGGGTTTTTTCGATTCCCTAAAGACTTATGCCGCTTAGAGCGAGGAACCGGCTTTGTCCGGCCCAGGCGTGGATAGCGCCCCAAATTCGACCTTCCGAACACTAGGGGCTTCGCCGAAATTTAAAATTATAGAATTCTATGGCTAAGTGAGAGTGTTCAAGCATTATAAGTCCGGTTGCCTCGTTCGTTGTGTTGAGCACCTCCCTAGATGGACCCAAAAATGGGAATAAGAGTGCTCAAATTTATCCCGAACACCCCAGCACTCGTGGCATGGGGGCTGAAGCCGACGACTTGCCATCTCTCAGATTTGATAAACGGCCGCACAGAAGGTAATATTTTAAATTAACAAGCGTTGCTTAGCGCATATGAACAAAGTTTTCAGCGCACAGGATAACAAAATGCGAGTCTACTCAAATATTACATCTTTGGAGCACTCACCCGCAATAATGCGGGCACCCTTCAGGACACTCTTATAATACATCTCGGGCGTGCGATACTCCTTGCCCGGCGGTGGCGCGTTCGTCACAAGCTTCTCAGCATCCATCTTGCCCCATTGCACCTTTACGCGGGCAAGGGCCCGACGGGCACCTTCAATACAGGCGGAGTGCTTGATGACTTCAACCCATGGACACGCATCCACCAGCCGCCGCACCATGCCGAAGTAGCTCCCAGGCATGGCCTCCTTGGGCCACAGCCGAACTATGAGGCCCTTCATGGCCTGTTCGGCCACCTTGTGGAGCTCGACCAGCTGCTTCAGCTGGTCGCTAAGGGGCACCGGATGTCCGGCCTCAGCATACTGAGACCAGAAGACCTTCTCCATCGAGCTTCCCTCCTCGGCCCTATAGAAAGCGGCAGCATCGGACACACTGCAGGGCAGATCTGCGAACGCTCCTGGAGAGCTCCGAATTCGGGTAAGTGATAGGTAATTCACACTCACATGCTTGCTTTGCATGAAAAATGCCTTACCTGCCGCTATTTTCTTCAACGCCTTGATTTCCTGGAGGGCCTTGTAGGCTTCGGCCTTAGCGGCTTTGGCACTCTCAAGAGCCGATGCAAGCTCGGACTCTCGAGTCTTCGAGTCGCGCTCCAAACTCTCATGTTTTTTCATGAGAGCCTGGAGCTCTTGCTGTACCTCCGCCACCCGCGCCTCCTGCTTCTCTCACTCGGTGTGCTCCATGGCCGCATTACTTTCGGCCGCGGACACCGCCTCCTTCAGGGTCGCCACCTCGTTCGTGGCCCCTGTAATACCCACGTTATCCTTGTCATTCTTCTTGCAACCAAATCCTTTTCTGTAAGGTACAACTTTAATAAGGTGTTACTCACCTTCCTTGTCCTCGAGCTACTTCTTGGCACGGCCAAGCTCATTCTCGGACCACTCGAGACTTTGCTTCAAAGTATTGACCTCCGCAGTCAGTGCGGCAGAGGTCAGCAGCATAACCTGCAATCCCATATTGACATATTTTTTATGACTCCTGCGTATATCTTTTTAGATCCTCAGTCTGGCTTTTCTTTCCGAACACCGAACCGAGAATCAAGGGCTACTGTCTATGCGGTACTATTTTACATATATCAAAAATTCTTACCTCAAAGCCTGTTAGAAGGTTGCTGCAGGCTTCGGTCAGCCCGCTCTTGGCGAGCTGAACCTTCTGAATCACCGCACTCATGACGGTGCGGTGTTCCTCTTTGATGGAAGCACCGTTGAGCGCCTCTAGCAAGCTATCCGGCGCCTCCGGTTGGACGGAGGCCGCCGGCGTCACGGTCTTGCTTCTTACGAAGGGGCCACCCGCCGGACTCCGGAGCCACTACAGGTTCCGGTGCGGAGTCCGATGCAAAGTCCGGGAGGTTGCCCTGCGGCACCTCCAGGGCCTCCTCCTCCTGGCGGGTCCCTTCCCGGGATCCCACCTCGGCATCGTCCGCATCACGGGGGGTGGAGGCGGTCGGAAGGGAATCCATATCCGACGCACCCAAGGACCCGCTCGACGAAGCGGGAAGATCATCCTTGGGCGGACTGCAGGGTTGTATGCGGCATTAGAAAGACACCATGTGGCGAAAAGAAAAATCATGAAGTTATTCGGGAGTCCGGATACTTACGATCTCGCCAGGGGCTTGGCCCTTGAAGGCCAATCCTCGTCGTCGTCGCCGGCGTTGGCAGAGCAGTCCGGGGGAAGAGTCCTTCCCTTCTTGGACCCTTCGGCCTCCCTCGTTGGGGAGGCCCTCCTTTTCTTCCCTCCCCCCGCTGGGGGAGAGGCCTCTTTCTTCTCCTCCTCACCTTCGTGGGAGGAGTCCGCCTCGGAGTCATCGGGCGATGAGTCCGATGACACCTGAAAACGGGAACTCTTTCGAGTGCCCGTGGCCTTCTTCTTGGCTTTCTTCTCCGGCACCACGTGGGGTGCCGGAACCAGCAG
Organism: Triticum dicoccoides; assembly: GCF_002162155.2. Classification (NCBI taxonomy): domain Eukaryota; kingdom Viridiplantae; phylum Streptophyta; class Magnoliopsida; order Poales; family Poaceae; genus Triticum; species Triticum dicoccoides. The sequence goes on along the minus strand of NC_041393.1, from coordinate 607,472,770 downwards.
CCCCGTTAAGCGGGCGTCTGCTGGGTCTTCTGGCAAAGGGGCCGGACAATTAGTCCGCTCGGCCTTCTTCAGCCAATCTTGTCAAAGGAGAGGGAGTTTAGATCCCGCATAGAGTCAAACTATGGAAAACAAGTGTCCCGTAAAGGGTAAAATCGCTTACCTCGCTAGCCGGACGCTGCGAGCTGAATCCGCGATCTTCGGTAGCGGATGCGGGAGCCTCGGCGCCCTTAAACAGCACCCTCCAGGCCTCTTCATACGTAGTGTCGAAGAGCCTGCTCAAAGTCTGGTGCTGTGCCGGATCGAACTCCCACATATTGAAGTCTCGTTGTTGGCACGGGAGAATCCGGCGGATGAGCATGACCTGGACTACGTTGACAAGCTTGAGCTTCTTGTTCACTAGCTTTTGGACGCAGGCTTGGAGTCCGGTCGGCTGCCCATTCAGGTTCACGCGGCTCGGTGATGTAGAACCACCCCGATTGCCACCCCTTAGTGGTTTCCACAAAGGTGCCCTCGAGCCAAGTAACGTTGGGCATCTTGCCCACCACGGCGCCTCCGCACTCTGCTTGGCTGCCCTTCACAACCTTCGTCTTGACACTGAAGGTCTTGAGCCACAAGCCGAAGTGGGGCTGGATGCAGAGGAAGGCCTCACACACGACGATAAACGCCGAGATGTTGAGGATGAAATTCGGGGCCAAATCATGGAAATCCAGGCCGTAGTAGAACATGAGCGCCCGGACAAAGGGATGGAGTGGGAAGCCCAGTCCGCGGAGGAAATGGGAAAGGAATACTACCCTCTCATGGGGCCCGGGGGTGGGGATGAGCTGCCCCTCGTCGGGGAGCCGGTGCGCGATGTCGCTGGACAGATATCCGGCGCTACGCAGCTTCTTGATGTGCCCCGCCGTAATGGAGGAGGCCATCCACTTGCCTCTCGCTCCGGACATAGTTGGAGAAGGTTGAGGTGAGATGTGCGGACTTGGGCGCTGGAGCTCGAGTTCGTGGAGATGGATAGGCAAAGGAGGAAGAAGGCGTAGGTAAAAGGGTGGATCTTTATCCCCTTATATGGGCGGACAAAACCATGCGTCCCCACCGGCCTGATAAAACTCGCTTATCTCCCAAGCGCCGCAATCAATGGCGCGGTTGGGTTACCCATGTCCGTATTGATGGGAATCCCGGAATAAGGGGAACACGATCTCTGCTTCGACAAGACGTGCCAAGGAAACCGCTTCGCTAAACGCGCTGAGGTGGTACAATAAAAACAATTCGAGTAAAGGCTTGGTGGTGGTGTGACGTCACGCCACAAAATACGTCAGCAGATTGAACTTGTGTAAATATTATTCTCTCTACGGTGGTATGCGGAATTTATTTTGCAGAGCCGGACACTATCCTGGTGTTCACGATCTTCTATGAATTATTCGGAGGAGGAACCCGCCTTGCAATGCCGAAGACAATATGCGCGCCGGACTCGTCGTCATTGAAGCCTGGTTCAGGGGCTACTGAGGGAGTCCTGGACTAGGGGGTGTCCGGATAGCCGAACTATCATCATCGGCCGGACTCCAATACTATGAAGATACAAGATTGAAGACTTCGTCCCGTGTCCGGATGTGACTTTCCTTGGCGTGGAAGGCAAGCTTGGCAATACGGATATGTGGATCTCCTACCATTGTAACCGAGTCTGTGTAACCCTAGCCCTCTCCGGTGTCTATATAAACCGGATGGTTTTAGTCCATAGGAAGAACAATAATCATACCATAGGCTAGCTTCTAGGGTTTAGCCTCCTTGATCTCGTGGTAGATCTACTCTTGTAATACCCACATCATCAATATCAATCAAGCAGGACGTAGGGTTTTACCTCCATCAAGAGGGCCCGAACCTGGGTAAAACATTGTGTCCCTTGTCTCCTGTTACCATCCGCCTAGACGCACAGTTTGGGACCCCCTACCCGAGATCCGCCGGTTTTGACACCGACAGAGGTGTTTGCGTGGGAACCTGATCAGCTAGCAGGGGTCCCAAGGGACGTGATCGAACACCATATCAACGTGTGTCCCAACGTGCGCCCCGTGAAGCAGAAGGCAAGGCGACAGTCCACCGAGAAGCAGGCCTTCATCGTCCAAGAAACCCGCAAGTTAGAGGCAGCAGGTGTCATTCGTGAAGTTCGCAATCCTAAATGGTTGGCCAACCCTGTTGTTGTGCCGAAAAAGGGAGGAAAGGAGCGCATGTGTGTCGACTTCACCAACCTCAACAAGGCCTGCCTGCAGGATCCATTCCCGCTCCCTCGCATCGACCAGATTGTTGATTCTACCGCCGAGTGTGACCTGTTGTGCTTCCTGGATGCTTTCTCGGGCTATCACCAGATCAAGATGGCAGTAGAAGACGTGGAGAAGACGGCCTTCCTGACCCCGTGTGGGGTATACTGCTATACCTGCATGCCATTCGGGTTGCGCAACACGGGCGCAACCTTTCAGCGACTGATGCACATCGCCTTGGGCCGGCAGCTCGGGAGGAACACCGAGGCCTACGTCGATGACATCATGGTGAAGTCTCGGGAGGCGAAAACCCTGATACAGGACCTGGAGGAAACCTTCGCGAGCCTCCGTGAAGTGGATCTGCGGCTCAACCCGGAGAAGTGCGTATTTGGAGTCCCCTCGGGCAAGCTCTTGGGTTTCCTCGTGTCCCACCGGGGCATAGAGGCTAACCTGGAGAAGGTCAAGGCAGTCTAAGACATGAGTCCGCCGAAGACCCTCAGAGAAATGCAGAAGCTCACCGGGAGAGTAACCGCGTTGGGACGCTTCATCTCCAAGCTGGGGGAGCGAGCACTGCCCTTCTTCAAGCTGATGAAGAAAAAGGGCCCGTTCGAATGGACGGAGGAGGCCGACAAGGCGTTCCAAGATCTCAAGAAGTACCTCACCAGCCCTCCGGTGATGGTGGCTCCGTGCCCTCAGGAGCCCTTGGTGCTCTACCTTGCGGCTACGCCTTACTCCACCAGCACAGCCTTGGTGGCGGTTAGGGAGGAGCGCCGAGCCAAGGTCGTGCCGGCCGCGGCCCCGGCCGAAGCGGAGCAAAGCCAAGAAAGCCTCGCGAAGACCGCGACCGTGGCAGATGGGGATCGGCCTCAGCAGGGGGACGCACCCAGAGCAAAGGAGGCCCCGCCGGGCGACCAGGCGCTGGGGGCTCCGTCACCCCGGGAGGCGCCTCGACCTCTGGAAGACACAGGCCACGCCAGCGCCCTTAACCTCGTTGAGCACCCTATGTACTTCATTAGCACGGTGTTGCGGGACGCAAGGGAACGATACCCCATGCCCCAAAAACTCCTCCTCGCGTTGCTAGTGGCCTCACGCAAGCTGCAACACTACTTTCAAGTCCATCCCATCAAGGTCGTCTCGGCATATCCCTTGGAAAGAGTACTCAGGAGCCCTAACTCAGCTGGGAGGGTCGCTGAATGGAACATCAAGTTGCAGGCGTTTCAGCTGGAATTCAACACGACTAGAGTCATCAAGGGAGCCGCACTTGCAGATTTCATGGCAGAATGGACGGAGGCACCAGGGCTCGAAGCGGGCGAGGATCGGTCGCTCTCCCCAGGAAGTGAAGCGCTGGACGGCTGGATCATGTACTTTGACGGGGCATTCTCGCAACATGGCACGGGGGCTGGCTCAATGATCATATCTCCCACTCAGGACAAGCTCTACTATGTCGTGCAGCTCTACACTACTAGGGAAAAGGCTAGCAGCAGCGCGGGTTTTAGGTGTATCAGTAGCGCGGGGAGTGGCGCTACTAATAAGGCGCTACAGCTAACACATAGCAGTAGCGCGTGCTCACCGACGCTACTGCTACACAAGTGTAGCAGCAGTGCGGTTAGTGGAAGCTCGCTACTGCTAGTAGCTCTAGCGCGCTTTGCCTGGACGTGCTACTGCTATCGCGGCGCTGCTGCTAACTTTTATACACTCGCTACTGCTAATTTAAGTAGTTTTTTGTTTTTTTGGCATATTTGTTTTGTATTTGAACAGGCTTTATAGAAGAATCTTTAGCACATAGAAATGTCATCATGATACACATACAAATGCCTGCGAGACCACAAATGTAATAATAGCATATACATACAAATAGTCTCATCATAATCATCATCCAACACAAAGTGGTATCTTGTCATCATCTCGAAAATAGCGATACATGCAAGTCTCGAATACTTGCAACTACAACAACGTCATCCATCTAAACAAAGGTATGCGCAAGAAGATCTATCACTATGAGTGAGAGCAGAACTATGCAGTACATGATGTGGCGGTTACGAGTCCTCTCTCGCGCTAGTGTGAACCTCAAGTAACTAGCTTCTCCTTCTTGTCTGCTTTTGAAGCCTTTATGGCCGGTGCCCGTGAACCCATTCACTTGCGCCTGACACTCATGCCACTCGTTGTACACCCCCGGAACCTTCCCTTTGTACATGACATAGCAATTCCATCTCGCCATCAAGAAACTAGGTACCTGTTAGAGATGCATGTTCATGAAGAGGATGTACAATCATATATATGCAACAAAATATACTAGAGCAACACCAAAAAAGAAAGGGTTAGCAACTAGATGCAACATACAGTATGCAAATTAATTAACTAGAGGTACGCAGGTCATCATACGCAAACTAACAAAGTAGCGTTACGCAAGTTCGGCAGGGACCATGGACATCACAAAGTTTCATCGCTAGAAAAAGTATACAAGTTCAACTGACACATATCATCACATCGGCATCATAAATCACTAGAAGTTCCATCCTTCCATATCATCGAGGATGAACCCTAGCTTCTTGAACAGCGTGAGGTCTAGACGTTGCATGCCTATGCGAGTTCGGACGTCAGCTCGTGATATAGGGCCGTGGTGGAACATCCCCTTCTCATCAACGACTTCTTTCATGATGATCGTCGCAATGTCGCTTTGGATGCGAAAGAAGTCATCCCTAAGTTTATAATCCGCTTCTCCATGAGATTCTAGACACTTGTGGATATGATCATCATTTCTGCTTCTCATGCGAAGCTTTTGGTGATCCGTGTTGAACTGAATCATGAGATGGACGATGTAGAATCCATCCTTCTTGCTTGGTTTTGGGACATGGATGCAGGAGAAGTTAGTTTTATGCGCAAAACCCATCTTCTTGTTCCTTTGTTTCCTGATCTGCATGTGGCCACCTCTAAAGCTGAAGCCTTGGAGAGCATCATCTAGAATATTCATTATGTGGGTGTAGTTTTTTTCTCGTAGTCTCTATAAGGGTCAAAATACACGGCGTGGGAGACTTGCGGGTAAAGAACGATAAGGACGGCGCGCCCTTGCTGCGGGGAAAAGACACCTCAAATTATTCCTCATATGAGAGAGAAGGAATGATTGAAATGTACGAAAGGGTTGTCCGGAACTGACTTACTTTGGATGATAAGGCACGAGGACAATTTCCCGGTCCTTATTCTGTACCATGAAGTTTTGGAGGTACTTTCACGCTCAAAGTCGCCGAGACTCAAGAAAGACTCGTGCATGTAGTACGGATCCGCCACACAGATTTGCGAGACTTCTTCACTCTTCATGACAGAGCTCATATGTAGTGCAAAAAGGGGGATGATTGTAAAATCGAGCCGCCTTGTTAGAAACATCTCAAAGATATGGTCAAACCGCAGGAAGAACACCTCCGCGGGCCGTGTCTCGACGTAGCACTTCCCCTCAGGCACACGAGCCACGTATGTTGGATATCCTGGATCCTTTGAGGCTAGTAGGCTTTTCTCAGTCGATGGCACATGGTCGTGCAGTCTTCTGAGATCCCCTGATAGTGCCTCCAGCGGTTTCGGCGGTAGCATCGGCTCGCCCGTGAGATGGAACATGACCGCACCTTTCACGGGTACACGCTCTTCAGAATGCATCGTCTGTCTGCTATGTGCTCTGGCTTGTTTGGAGGCAGTTATCTTCCCCGATCTCTTCCTCTCCTTTTTCTTGGGCACACCTTCCAGACCCTTCCTTAATCCCTACCCCAGTGTTCCCGGGCTAAGTACTGTATGACCCTCGCGCCTGGCTAGTTGAGCCTGTGTTGAGGCGGCATCTTCAGGCGTGTCCTGTGAGGATTTCATGAAGAGAGACTTTTTGCAATCCGTGCTACGACCCTGCCCGGGCATATCATCCATATCCTCATTAGCAAGCTGATAGCCCGATTAGTCATATGGTTGACTCATCATATCTATGTCACAGTCATACGTGTTTGTATTGAGGAAATCCATAGGGTCGACCTCCGTCTCATCATCCATTCTACGTTCTACAGGAGAAATTACATCAGCCAGTACTACTGCACCCCCTTCATCATGTCGTCCGCCGCTCTCACCCGACACTACAGGAGCTGGTAATTGCGTAGGCGGGGTGGTGGTCTCCGCACATGCTTGTTAATGTGTGGTTATTGGTGTGCTCTCGGACGGCTCCAGACGAATAAGATTCTTCGTCCATAGCATCACCCAACCCTTGCAGCTTCCAATCCGCGGCGGGGTCTCGTCGTCCGCTCCGACATGCTGTACTAGAGAAGGCAAATCCTCGTGCCCCGATTTCACACTGGTCAAGCTAACCCTGAAGTGCCCAGCGGGGATCGGCTGGTTGTGGAACGTGGGTTGCGAGGGGTCCATTATCATCCCCTTTCCCACGTCCACCTTCTGGCCTTTGATCAAGTAGAGTATGGTGCACGGGGTTTCTTTCGCCTGCAAACACATATGTCTGTGGCGTAAAACAACCAAAAGGCAACAAAAATGGAATATTATATATATATGTGTGTGTGTGTGTGTGTGTGTGTGTGTTGGTGCAACATGTAATTACCGTGACGGCGTCGAGCTCAACCACAGACGAAGGCCCACCTAGCGCGCCTGAGACTGAGGACGAGCTATTATGAGCGGGAGCGGCTGCGAGAGGAGGCCCGGTTGCGTGAGCAAGTGATGGTGCGATGGTGTTGTTGTTCATGGAGTTGCTCCCGACGAAACTGGGCAACGGGAAATCATGTACCATCTTGTCTGGATTTTCCTTCGTCCAGTTGATGATAACTGGAACCAAGTTAGTAGCGAAATCATTTCTGCAGGAAGTTACAGCTGCATTGACTGCCTGCTGTAGCAACTCATATTTGTCCTCGGCTGCTTTTTTCGCGTCCTCAGCTATTTTTTTCTCGACCGCAAGCTTCACATTCGTGTCGATGTCCGCCTGACTAAACTTCTTTTTCTGCTTCTTGACCTCCGTGCCCTCATTGTAAAACACCTTCCACGTGGCGTCGTCTCCAGCGCCGTGCACACGACCATATTGCGGCCGCTGGCCCAAAGGGAGTCCCTTAAGTTTGTTCAAAGCCCGGTTGAGAGGGGTGTCCCACTTGGGCCTCATCGAATAAGTAGGGCTTTCAGCTGCAAGCTGGTGTTGCTTCTCCAGTAGTCTAATCAATTTCCTCGTGATCTTGTCCGTATAAAAAACCTTTTTCTCCTTGTCCCACTTGTAGCGGGCCCTGATGAAGTCACGCTCCAAGGGGTTGGTGAACTTCGCGAAGGGGTCTGGGAGACCCGCGGCTTCACGTTCCGCGTCCTCCTTATCCCATATGGGCCTTTTACCAAGGTAGCCACGGCTTCTGAGGTGATGCTTCCCCGTGTTCCTTTGCTGAAGGCTCTTGAATTTCGCAGCCTTAGCCTTGGCTGCCTCGATAGTGCAAGTGTCCTTGAACTTTTCAAACTCCTCTTCCGTAAGTGTCAGATTTTCCTCCAGAATCTTGGACAGGGGTTCATCAGCCTCAATAGCTCGTTTCAGCCTCCCTTTCCAGGAGGCCAAATCATTGCTGAACATGCCCATGGCGTGATTGTTAATCTTTTTCATCTTTGGATCATCCCACGGTTGTTCTATGTTATCATCCCGGTCGGGGAACTTGAATCTCTTGTGCAACTTCGTTAGGAGCAACTGCGTCAAATGTTCTTTACTCCTTAAGTCATCGTCATTGATGCTCGTGCATTCCCATAGGATGCATCCTACTTGGTTCCCATAGCACTTGCGAGGTTCTTCCGGCTCTAATGGCTCAAACTTGCCAGGTGCCATCTTTGCGATCACAAGTCGTCCAATCCCTAGTTTGTTAGGTTTTCGTATCCTCTGCTTCTTATGCTTCCTCTTTTCGGTAGCGGCATCGGGGCCGGTACCTTCCCCGCTGGTATCTTCCCCGCCGGTACCTTCCCCACCGGTCTCGGCGCCGCCATCGGTGCCGGCACCGTCGGTGTCGATGTCGGCGTCAGTACCATCATCGAGGCCGACCTGCAAACCCTGCTTAGCAGTCAAATAGTCGAGGTACTCTTGTTCACCCTCATAATCCATCTCGTCTGCATCTTGGTCAGAAGGCCCAGTTTCTTCGTTGTTCGACATGTTTCCTATGATTAAGTGTCCTCATTTATTTCTAAAAGTATGAATAAATGAGAAATGACATAAAAAGAAATCTATGTGCCAGCACTCGATATGCCAACTATGTAGCACAAATCATGCCTTTATTCATGGGAAATTTTGGCATGACCTTTGCTAAAAATGGACATATCGAGCGCCTGAAATTCACTGGAACAGAAATGAATCAACATTCCAGCGTAACATAGGCCACTCGGATCATTTTCCAAACATGACATGTCCAAAACATGACATATCCACATATCACATGTCCAGTTCAATTTGCATATAAATTCAGCTAATTTTGAAACCTAGCTAAATTCATAACTAAATAGATAACCTAATTAACATACTGCCCTAACTAAAACCTAAGTAAATTAATTGAAGAACCCTAGCAGAGAGAGAGGGGGGTTTATAGAGGGTGTAGGGGCAAGGAGGCAGGCCCGACGACGGTCGAGGTTGGGAGGGGAGGAAGCAGAGGAGAGAGGCGAGGGCCGACGGGTCAGGGGCGAGCGTGCCGAGGTCGGGGGCGAGCGCCTGGGTCGGGGGCGAGCGCCGGTGCCGGGGTTGGGGGCGAGGGCCGGGTCGGGGGCAAGCGCCGGGGTCGGGGTTGGGGGCGAGGGCCGGGTCGGGGGCGAGCACCGGGGTCAGGGGCGAGCGCCGGCGCCGGGGTCGGGGACGAGCGACGGGGGAAGAGAGAGTGGGGATTTGGGGGCAAAAGGCAGGATGAAGCAGGGATAGTGAGAATTTTGGGTTAAGTGGACGTAGCACCAGCGCGTTTGGACAAAACACGCTGCTACTACCTTTAGTAGCTGTAGCGGTTTATACGAAATGCGCTACTACTACCTTCAATAGCTATAGCGGTTTATATGAAATGCGCTACTACTACTACCCGTTTTCCTTTTTCTTCTCCTTTATTTTCTCCCACTTTTATTTCCCGAGAGCAGTGAACGAAGGGAGGGCGATATATATTGCATCATTTGATGGTTAAATATGTATGCAAAATAGGAATATATATATTACATCATTGGACCCATGCATAATAATGGCTAAGTGTGTATGCAAAATAGGAACATATATATATATATATATATATATATATATATATATTACATCATTTGACCGATAACATACGGTTCCTCAGCGTTGACGTTTTCGTTTTTGAGTCAGCTTCTTTCCCTTCTTGTTCGTCTAAGAATAATTGAGCCCCTCGTTGTGACTTTGCCTTTTCCATGGAGTACGATTTTTCTTAGGTAATGTAGTATTGATTCTTCTTTTGACGTATACTTCATCATCATCGTCATCTTCCCTCATCGGGTTGCCGTACTGATCATAGTCTTCCTCATTGGCGACTCCATCTATTCCAATGATGTTCCTTTTGCCTCTCCTCATGACAACACGGCTGGGATTGCGCGGGTCGGTTATGAAGAAGCATTGTGTCACGTGCTTAGAATGTACCCATGGCTCGTTTTTTGCGATAGCGTTCACGGTAGCACTCTTGGCGTCGGGTATAGTCATGGTAGTGAAAATCTGGCTTTCTCTTACGACATTCTTAGCCCATCTGACATGGAACATCGTCGTGTTGTGCAGTCCAGAGTAGTCAAGCTCCCAGATCTCCTCGACCCTTCCATAAAATCGTTCAGTTGCGTCGTTGTCGCTGCCGGTCATGCATTCCATCGTCACCCCTGAGTTCTGATCATCATTGTCCATATCTTTGGCCTCCGTGTAGAACGTGTATCCGTTGATATCATATGCCTGATAGGTTACGAGGTTGGGCGAGGGGCCATGTGCTAAGGCATATATGAGCAATCCGTCCTTAGATCCCTCCTCTGGGGGATTAGTAATAATATGCTCTTTGAACCAATGCAGGAAAGTGGAGTTGTGCTCTCTAGTAACTTCGGTGTTCGTCCTGCATACCCCCCGGTCACGATACTTCTTTGCGATAATTTCTTTGTGCAATGCCACGAAAGGATCTACCTCGTCTAGGTGTTGTAGCACTACCAAGTTTGCTCTGTCAAAGTCGTTGCGTTGATCTGAGTATGCCACGTGCAGTTCCCTGCGACCGTTGCAGTGACCATCTCCTTCGAGCCTCCCATCGTGCTTGTTAATGGGCAAACCAACACTAACACCAGGCTGCTGGTCTGCGCCATATAGAAAATTCTCACAGAAAGAGATGCACTCTTGTGTCAAATAGCCCTGGAGGAGCTCCCCCAACCGCCTGTTGGTCCTTCGGCGGCACCATCACTATCAAGCACGGCGCAGCCTTGGGAGGAGCTCCCCCAACCGGCTGCTTCGGGAGCCTCGGCCTGTGGCCCGACCTCAGGAGCGCGCCTGCTCCTGGCGCTGGAACCTCAGGAGGGATGTTGGACCATGGAGTTTAAGGATTACTTGGTGCAAGGGACTCTGCCAGAAAAGGAGGAGGACGCGGAACGCGTGGCGCGGCAGGCCATGGCCTACTGCATCCAAGACGGAGAGCTTTATCGAAAGCGGCCGAATGATTTTTCCCTGCGTTGCATCTCCAGGGAGCAAGGGAAAGAGTTACTGGCAGACATTCACAGTGGAGACTGTGGGCACCACTCGTCCTCGCGAACACTCGTCGGCAAGGCGTTTCGCATTGGGTTGTATTGGCCAACAGCACTCAACGACGCGATCGAGCTGGTGAAGGCTTGTGAAGCCTGTCAATTCCACGCCAAGCAGATCCATCAACCGGCTCAGGGCCTTCAGGCCATTCCCCTCTCATGGTCGTTCGTTGTTTGGGGACTGGACATCCTTGGCCCGTTCCCTCGGGCGCCAGGGGGCTACCGCTACCTCTACGTCGCCATTGACAAGTTCACAAAGTGGGCGGAGGTGGAAGCTGTCCGCACCATCCTGGCTGGCTCGGCGGTCAAGTTCATCAAGGGCCTCGTGAGTCGGTTCGGGGTGCCTAATCGCATCATCACCGACAACGGTTCGCAGTTCACCAGCAATCTCTCCAAAACATATTTGTGCTAACCTTGGAACGCAGATATGCTACGCCTCGGTGGCACACCCTCGGAGCAACGGCCAAGCTGAACGCGCCAACGCGAGGTCCTGAAAGGCCTCAAAACCCGGACCTTCAAGAAGAAGCTGGAGGCCTACGGCAGGGGCTGGCACGACGAGCTTCAGCCTGTGCTATGGTCTATCCGCACAACCGCTACCAAGTCGACAGGTGAAACCCCGTTCTTCCTCATCTACGGTGCTGAGGCGGTCCTCCCTCACGAGGTCAAGCATCGCTCCGCGCGGGTCCTGGCTTTCGACGAAGCACAGCAGGACGCCATGCGGGGGGTGGACCTCGTGCTGGGAGAGGAACACCGTCGGGAGGCTGTGCTTTGGGCTGCAAGATACCAACAGGCGCTGCGGCGGTACCACTGCCGCAACATCCGCCCCAGGACCCTCGAGGTAGACCTCGTGCTCAGACGGGTGCTCTCCAGGGAGGGGCTGCACAAGCTCTCTCCCATGTGGGAGGGCCCGTTAAAGGTTGTTCATGTCTCCAGGCCTGGCTCCGCACGCTTGGAGACTCAAGAGGGGGTGCCCATCCCGAACGCGTGGAACATCCAGCACCTCCGGAGGTTCTACCCTTGAAAAAGGCCTAGAGCCTATGAAGAAGGTCCGGCGCCTGTGAAGCTAAACGAACCAAGAAAGGCCCGGTGCCTGTGAAGAAGGCCAACGCCTGTGAAGCTCATCGCCCCAAGAAAGGCCCGGTGCCTGCGAAGAAGGCCAATGCCTGTGAAGCTCGCCGCCCGTGACACTCTCACGTAATAATGAGTTGGGGCTGTACACGCCCCGGAGTCTCTGGAGAGCTGCCCTCGGGCCTCGGGGGCTCCCACCCACGCCCAGTGGCAGCACTTAGCTCTGCGCTGGTGAGAAGACGTCGAAGACTAGATTAGGTGCCGGACGCGGCTTTTTCATTTGCTTTCCGCAGTTGGCTTGTTCGTCCCTATTTGCAGTTTTATTGGAAGTTGCTTTTAGAGTTGTTGCCATCCCCGACCTGTGACTCTTCGTCTTTGTCGCCTACTTGACTCGCTTTCTCTCTCGCAAGTCTCGCAAGGGTGCTACGCAGGTGCCCTCGCGAGTGTTTCCTGACCGAGTCTCGTGAGGCTTTCCTATCCAAGTCCACCGCGGGAGCACTCCTCCCGGTCCATGCCCCACGGGCATCGCGACACGAACACAGGATCTGAGTCGGTTGCCCTCACAACCGAGACTGGAAGTTACCTCTCCTAACTAATTCTTGCAGGCCACGAAGCGCGCAGCAAGGCCTCTGCCTCGAGAGGTGAAGACTGCGGCGAGTCCCCCCCCCCTAAGCTAAGTAATTCCTACACACAAGCTCGCGGCACCAAAACACGGCACATGAATAATGAAAATAGCATAGTAATTGAAGGTAACAGTCCAGCACGCCCCTGCGGGGCCCTACACGACTCTCTCTTTGTGCAGAGAAAGAAAAAAACAAAATAGACGCGGGTCGCTCGGCACCGACCCGAGGCGAGGGCTCGTAATGCCTCTGGAGCTCAATCAGACCCCTCCTCACGCTTCACTGAGGCGCGACGGCGAGCTGACCCGCTACCTCCCTCAAGGTGCATGCGATGGCGCGGAGGCTGGTTGCGGCCACCGCTGGAGGAGCTGTCCTCCAAAGGGGAGCCACCGAGGCTTGGCGAGCTACGAACGTCGTCGGCCGCATGCCCGCCTTCATCTTCACCCCAACCATCGCTGAGGCTGGGCGCCCGGCCACCGTCATCATCTTCGGGACAGCACCCAACGCGACGACCGTCTTCACCGAACACCCTCACATAGAGGGTGGCGTCACCGTCAAACTTGAAATGTAGGATGAACCGTCAGCTCAGGCCACGCGCGCGAGCAAACGTTTGCCAGCCGCGGGTCAGGGCCACATTCCCGACGATGGAGATCTCTAGTGAAGCCCAGGAGGCCCTGCTGCAGCAGCCGTCCGCTTGAAGCCAGAGGACGCCAGGAGCATCGGCCGGTAGTTCCCCTGCAAAAAAGCAAGGAAGCTGGAGCTAGCTGCCAGTTGGGTCAATTGACCACACGACAAACTCCGGCAGCACCTCTGCCGAGTGGAAGCGCGGCCTGGGAGGCCGCACGGCCGCGACACGCCTCCCCTCACCCACCGGGCGCATATCACCGCATGGGAGATCACAGCCGCGACCGTGAGGAGCCGCTGCAGGAGACGCGGGATGCTTGCGGGGACGACCTCGGCCGTGCTTGGGCTGGGAAGAGTCAGGCCCTTCCCGATGAGCCTTTCCCTTCTCCACGTCCGAGAACCTCTTCGGCGGTGCCATAGAAGAAGGTGAGCAGCTACGATGGGGAGAAAGAAGGAAGCAGGGCGGAAGATGTACAGCGGGAGCTAGCGCTCTCCCACCATTATAGCCGGGGGAGGCCAACCGTCGTCCTCCATGATCACAGGTAATCATGACCCATTTCTGCATGCAGGGACTTGTCAAGTCGAGCAGTTGCCGAGGTAGCATGGGGAAGTGGAGGCGCCCACGTCTAATCAACCACCATGCGGCGCCCAAGGCCATAGGCTGATGGGGCCCGTGGCGCTCCGCACTTGCCCCTTCGCTTCTCCGCTAAGCCAAGTCCGAGCGCGCCTTGGGCCCGGGGGCTACTGTCGGCGTTCTGGGAACGGGGGTCCCCAGAATTGCCTGCCTGCGGGCTGCGGCGTGGCTCAAGTGGTGGCCCAATATGGCCCACCTTCATCAACGCAAGACTCAAGACCCTCGCGAGGGTCCAAGCCTCGCGGGGCGGACGACACTGGACCTCCTCAGGAACTGCCTCACCAGGCAGGCTCGCGAGGAGGCGGAGAGATCAAGGCAGGGTACCTCGCGAGGTGCTCATGACACATGCCATGACGATCGAGACCAGGCGGGCGCCGACCTACGTAGTGTCCTTGTTTCCTCTTTGGTGCAAAGGGGGCAAGCGCAGGCGTGGGGTACCGAGGCATCAGGCAAAGGTTGCCATTTCAGTGCAATGAGACCAAGACCCGCAGAGCGGCAGGATGGAGGTCACTGTGGAGCCCAAGACGGCGTCACCACCAGTGCCTTTGGCAGCCGAAGACCAACTTTAGTCAGGATAACTTGTACTAGATGTTCCCCTTCAAAATGGCCGTTGTTGGCGCCTTTCCCGCTCAATATTTGGGAAGAGGACCATGGCCTCTATAAGTAGGACTAGCCACCGCAGAGTAAGGGGACAGATCGAGTACTCACTGGGCCAAGAGGCGATCGAACTCACCCAAGCAGTTCATCGCACCAGCTCAAGAACACCTCTCGCGAGGTTGTTCTTCCCCTTGTACTGTTCATTGTCAGCCCCTGAGGCAATCCACCACACCACAAACTAGAGTAGGGTATTACACCACAACGGTGGCCCGAACTAGTATAAATCCCATGTCCCTTGTGTTGTTCATCGTTTAGCTTAGATTCTCACGAGGCGACCGAACGTTGATCGTTAGGGGGAAGATCTTCATGCGCACCCCAGAGTTCTAACCTTGAGGGTCTGCCGGAACCCCACATCCAACACATGTTATTGATGTGTACTTCACTAGTGTTTATAGCAACCCCTCGGTATTTGATATTGGTTCAGTTGCTAAGAGTAGTAACTCAAAACGGGAGTTGCAAAATAAACAGAGACTAGTTAAGGTCGAGGTGATGATGTGTGTTGGAAGTGATTACAAGGTTGATAAGATCACCATCGCACACTCCCTTTACCTTCTGGATTAGTTTTGAACCTAAAATAAATGTTATTTGGTGTTTGCGTTGAGCATGAATATGATTGGATCATGTTTATTGCAATACGATTATTCATTTAAGTAAAAGAATAATTGTTGTTCTATTTAAATGAATAAAACCTTCTATGGTCATACACTCCATATAAATGGTTTATTGAATCTCGATTGTAGTGATACACATATTCATAATATTGAAGCCAAAAGATTCAAAGTTAATAATGATAGTGCAACTTATTTGCAGCACTGCCATTTAGGTCATATTGGTGTAAAGCGCATGAAGAAACTCCATGCTGATGGGCTTTTGGAATCACCTGATTATGAATCACTTGATGCTTGCGAACCATGCCTCATGGGCAAGATGACTAAGACTCCGTTCTCCGAAACAATGGAGCGAGCAACAGACTTGTTGGAAATAATACATACCGATGTATGCGGTCCATTGAGTGTTGAGCCTGATGGCGGATATCATTGTTTCCTGACCTTCATAGATGATTTGAGCAAATATGTGTATATCTACTTGATGAAACGTAAGTCTGAAACATTTGAAAAGTTCAAAGAATTTCAGAGTGAAGTGGAAAATCATCGTAACAAGAAAATAAAGTTTCTACAATCTGATCGCGGAGACGAATATTTGAGTTACGAGTTTGGTCTTCATTTGAAACAATGTGGAATGGTTTCGCAAACTCACGCCACCTGGAACACCACATCATAATGGTGTGTCTGAACGTCGTAACCGTACTTTATTAGATAAGGTACGATCTATGATGTCTCTTACCAATTTACCATTATCGTTTTTGGGTTATGCATTAGAGACAGCTACATTCACGTTAAATAGGGCATCATCTAAATCCGTTGAGACGACACCATATGAGCTGTGGTTTGGCAAGAAACCAAAATTGTCGTTTCTTAAAGTTTGGGGCGGCGATGCTTATGTGAAAAAGTTTCAACCTGATAAGCTCGAACCCAAATCGGAGAAGTGAATCTTCCTAGGATACCCAAATGAAATTGTT
The DNA here is from genome assembly GCF_002162155.2 of Triticum dicoccoides. Lineage (NCBI taxonomy): Eukaryota > Viridiplantae > Streptophyta > Magnoliopsida > Poales > Poaceae > Triticum > Triticum dicoccoides. Next base: position 607,456,615 of record NC_041393.1, on the reverse strand, counting down.
GGGTACACCTTCTATCACAAATCCGAAGGCAAAATATTCGTTGCTAAGAATTGATCCTTTCTGGAGAAGGAGTTTCTCTCGAAAGAAGTGAGTGGGAGGAAAGCAGAACTTGATGAGGTAATTGTACCTGCTCCCGAATTGGAAAGTAGTTCATCACAGAAATCAGTTCCAGTGATTCCTACACCAATTAGTGAGGAAGCTAATGATGATGATCATGAAGCTTCAGATCAAGTTACTACCGAACCTCGTAGGTCAACCAGAGTGGTACCGTAATCCTATTCTGGAGTTAATGTTACTTGACCATGATGAACCTACGAACTATGAGGAAGCGATGATGAGCCCAGTTTCCGCGAAATGGCTTGAGGCCATGAAATATGAGATGGGATCCATGTATGAGAACAAAGTGTGGACTTTGGTTGACTTGCCCGATGATCGGCAAGCCATAGAAAATAAATGGATCTTCAAGAGGAAGACGGACGCTGATAGTAGTGTTACTATCTACAAAGCTATACTTGTCGAAAAAGGTTTTTGACAAAGTTCAAGGTGTTGACTACGATGAGATTTTCTCACTCATAGCGATGCTTAAGTCTGTCCGAATCATGTTAGCAAATTGCCACATTTTATGAAATCCGGCAAATGGATGTCAAAACTACATTCCTTAATGGATTTCTTAAAGAAGGGTTGTATATGATGCAACCAGAAGGTTTTGTCGATCCTAAAGGTGCTAACAAAGTGTGTAAAGCTCCAGCGATCCATCTATGGACTGGTGCAAGCATCTCGGAGTTGGAATATACGCTTTGATAAATTGATCAAAGCATATAGTTTTATACAGACTTGCGATGAAGCCTGTATTTACAAGTGAGTGGGAGCACTACAACCTTTCTGATAAGTATATGTGAATGACATATTGTCGATCGGAAATGATGTAGAATTTTCTAGAAAGCATAAAGGAGTGTTTGAAAGGAGTTTTCAAAGAAAGACCTCGGTGAAGCTGCTTACATATTGAGCATCAAGATCTATAGAGATAGATCAAGACGCTTGATAAGTTTTTTCAATGAGTACATACCTTGACAAGTTTTTGAAGTAGTTCAAAATGGAACAGTCAAAGAAGGAGTTCTTGCCTGTATTGCAAGGTGTGAAATTGAGTAAGACTCAAAGCCTGACGACGGCAGAAGATAGAAAGAGAATGAAAGTCATTCCCTATGCCTCATCCATAGGTTCTATAAAGTATGCCATGCTGTGTACCAGATCTATTGTATACCTACACTGAGTTTGGCAAGGGAGTACAATAGTGAACTAGGAGTAGATCACTTGACATCGGTCAAAATTATCCTTAGTGGAATAAGGATATGTTTCTCGATTATGGAGGTGACAAAAGGTCCGTCGTAAAGGGTTATGTCGATGCAGGTTTTGACACTGATCCAGATGACTCTAAGTCTCAATCTGGATACATATTGAAAGTGGGAGCAATTAGCTAGAGTAGCTCCGTGCAGAGCATTGTTGACATAGAAATTTGCAAAATACATACGGATCTGAATATGGCAGACCCATTGACTAAACTTCTCTCACAAGCAAGACATGATCACACCTTAGTACTCTTTGGGTGTTAATCACATGGCGATGTGACCTAAGATTACTGACTCTAGTAGACCCTTTGAGTGTTGGTTACATGGCGATGTGAACTATGGGTGTTTAATCACATGGTGATGTGAACTATTGGTGTTAACGTTAAATCACATGGCGATGTGAACTAGATTACTGACTCTAGTGCAAGTGGGAGACTGAAGGAAATATGCCCTAGAGGCAATAATAAAGTTATTATTTATTTCCTTGTTTCATGATAAATGTTTATTATTCATGCTAGAATTGTATTAACCGGAAACTTAGTACATGTGTGAATACATAGACAAAACAAAGTGTCCCTAGTATGCCTCTACTTGACTAGCTCGTTTATCAAAGATGGTTATGTTTCCTAACCATAAACATGTGTTGTCATTTGATGAACGGGGTCACATCATTAGGAGAATGATGTGATGGACAAGACCCATTCATTAGCTTAGCATTACGATCGTTACAGTTTCATTGCTACTGCTTTCTTCATGACTTATACATGTTCCTCAGACTATGAGATTATGCAACTCCCGAATACCAGAGGAACACCTTGTGTGCTATCAAATGTCACAACGTAATTGGGTGATTATAAAGATGCTCTACAGGTGTCTCCGATGGTGTTTGTTGAGTTGGCATAGATCGAGATTAGGATTTGTGACTCCGTGTATCGGAGAGGTATCTCTGGGCCCTCTCGGTAATGCAAATCACTTTAAGCCTTGCAAGCATTGTGACTAATGAGTTAGTTGCGGGATGATGCATTACGGAACGAGTAAAGAGACTTGTCGGTAACGAGATTGAACTAGGTATTGAGATACCAACGATCGAATCTCAGGCAAGTAACATACCGATGACAAAGGGAACAACGTATGTTGTTATGCGGTTTGACCGATAAAGATCTTCGTAGAATATGTAGGAACCAATATGAGCATCCAGGTTCCGCTATTGGTTATTGACCGGAGATGAGTCTCGGTCATGCCTACACAGTTCTCGAACCCGTAAGGTCCGCACGCTTAACGTTCTGTGACGATTTGTATTATGAGTTATGTGATTTGATGACTGAAGTTTGTTCGGAGTCCCGGATGAGACCGGGGACATGACGAGGAGTCTCGAAATGGTTGAGACGTAAAGATCAATATATTGGAAGGCTATATTCGGACATCGGAAAGGTTCCGAGTGATTCGAGTATTTTTCGGAGTATCGGATAGTTACGGAAATTCGTATTGGGCCTTAATGGGCCATACGGGAAAAGAGAGAAAGGCCTCAAGGGTGGTGTCGTGGTTCTAAGTCTGACAGTAGAGTGGGGGGTAGGTATGGAGAGGCAAGGTTCTAGCTATGGAGAAGTTGTAAACACAAGAGATGTACGAGTTCAGGCCCTTCTCGGAGGAAGTAAAAGCCCTACGTCTCGGAGCCCGGAGGCGGTCGAGTGGATTGTGTGTATATGAGTTACAGGGTGCCGAACCCTTCTGCCTGTGGAGGGGGGTGGCTTATATAGAGTGCGCCAGGACCCCAGCCAGCCCACGTAATGAAGGGTTTAAGGGACATTAAGTCCGGGGCGTTACTGGTAACGTCCCACATAAAGTGTCTTAACTACCATAAAGTCTACTTAACTACAGGTCGTTGCAGTGCAGAGTGCCTTTTGACCTCCTGGTAGTCGAGTGAGTCTTCGTGGTCGAGTCCTTCAAGTCAGTCGGGTGAGTCCCTCGTTGGTCGACTGGAAGGTGACCTCTTCTAAGGGTGTCCTTGGGCAGGGTATTTAGATCAGGTCTGTGACCCTACCCTAGGTACATGACTCCATCATTAGCCCCCGAATGGATTGAGGCTTCGAGTGAGGAAGGAGCTGATGTTGTTTCCGATTAACCTTTGCACACTGGTCGTGCGTTGTTCTGGACCAAAGAATCTCTTCGTTGATAGTGAGCAACCTGTCTTCAGTCGACTCGATCCCTTCTTTTCTTTCGTCGAGTGATCTTTCGGGCTTCGACGATTTCCGAGCGATGGATCGTAGAAAATCCCGCGCCTGACAGATCGATCTGCCGTTCGCGGATTCCGTGGGATGCGAAATTTGGGGAAACGCGCGAAGCGGAGCGGACCGCGGTGTTCGGATGGGACGGGACATAGACGCCTCGATCCCCGCGCCGCTTTCTTCGCCACGTATCCCGCCTGCATAACTGTTCCAGGATATGATTAGATCGACCGGGCCCACCTGTCATCCACTCGGAAGGGACCTTATAAATGCGCCCGGCGAGGGTTTTTTGAACAGTGCCTCAGCATTCTCTTTCTCTGCTCCCTTCGTCTCCGCCCAACGCGCTCGCTCTCGCCTCCGCACAACTTCTCCTCGCGCGTCTCACCGGCAACCATGGCCAAGGAGAAGACGGCGGCGCTGGAACGCGCGAAGAAGGCGTCGGCGACGGAGAAGGCGAAGGGGAGATCCACCAGCCGTGGCGGGTCTTCGTCTAGATCCCGCCTGCCGAAAGGCTGGGTCCAGGGAGATTGGATCCAGTCGACCATCACGGAGAAGGACCTCCTCGACATGGCCAACGAGGGCCTGATCCCTCATGGAGCTGCAAGGCTTGCGGGGAAAGAATGGCAGCCCCAGCCGGAGGAGGGTGAGTGCGTGCTTCTGGCTACCCATGTCGACCGCGGATTTTCTTTGCCGCCGAGTATTTCCTTCCGTGGTTTCTTGAACTTCTTTGGAGCGCAACTCCACCACTTTACCCCAAATTCTATCGCCTATCTTGCCGCGTTCGTGTCCATGTGTGAGGGTTTTCTGGGCTGTCGACCGCACTGGGGCTTGTTCAAGCATATATTCACGTGTCGCTCTCAGACCGTGAAGAAGGCGAGCCCAGGCGACGAAAGAACCCGAGTTGTCCAAATGTGTGGGGGCATGGGGATCCAGGTGAGGAACAAGAGCACCTTCCCAGCCATGACATTTCCCGAGTCAGTCAGAGGCTGGCAGTCGACCTGGTTCTACTGCCAGGATCAGTCGACGCCGGGGCAGTCGAGTGGACTCCCTCAGTTTACCATGGACCGAGTGAACAAGCCCTCCTCTCTGAAGTTGATTCCGGAGGAGAAAGCTGACGTGAAGATGTTGATGGAGCGCGTAGTACAGTTGGTTCGGGAGGGAGTGACGGGCATGGATCTCCTGGAGGTTTTCCTTAGGCGCCGTATCCAGCCCCTTCAGTTCCGGAGCCATTGCATGTGGTTGTACTGTGGGACTGAGGATGAGACTCGGGTCCATCCAGAAGCAGTCGACGATGCCACTCTGGAAAGGTGGATGGCCGCCGTTACCGGAAACAAGGATAACCCACGCGGAGCCAGAAGGATTCCTCCGCTCGACCACCACAGTGATCCAAACAAGGTATGCCTGCTCAGCTCCCCACTGTATTCTTGTCATATTCATTTCTGTTTACTTTGCCAATCGGTCGATTGATCTTTGTCTTGATGTCTATCAGGCCCTCACCGAGCTGTACTCGATGCCCAATGGAGCACAGGCTCCGACTGAGGAGGGTGAAGCGAGTGGGGGCGAGAGCCAGGAGGAGGAGTGGGACTCGGACGTTGCTGAGGATGATGATGACGATGACGACGATGACGGTGATGAAGATGATGCTGAAGACGAGGAAGAAGAGGAGGAGGAGGTCATACCACCGCGCTCGGAAAGGCGGTCGAAGCTTGTCCACGACCCTGCGACTGAACGTGGCAAGGGGGTTGCGACCGTTGCACAGTCGACCAAGCGCCCTCGGACCACCTCTCCGGCGCCGACTGAAAAGGCGTCGAAGCAGCTCAGGGTGGCTCCGTCAAAGCCGGCCAAGCTCCTGCCGAAGATGAAGGTGTCCATCCCTACCATATCAGGGTAATCATGTTGCTTAAGTCTTCTTATTTTGTACGAACTTTATCTCTGGCTGGCGCTGGGGTTAGTCGACTGATTCTTTGGAGTTGTAGTGCTGCTACTTCCGAGACCTCAGCCCGGGCTGATGACCATGAGATGGAGGACGCAGCAACCTCAAAACCAGGTACTATACTCTTAGCGCCGTTTTTAGTCGACTGACTTATGATCTCTAATCCTGATTCTTCCCTGTAGCTCCACCCAATGTTGTTATCACTCTCCCAGATGATGATGAAGATGAGGAACCGCTGAAGCACAGAAGGAGTAGGAAAGCGTCTGCCAGCAGGGTGCCCCAGGATGTGACGGCGCCTGAGACTCTCGTTGCGGAGGAGGAGAACACCACTCGACACACTGTGTCCTTCGCAGATCCACTGACGAGTGCTCAGCAGCCCTCCCTCTTCACGACGCACCACGTCCCAGAGGACCAAGCTGGCGCCGCGAAGGAGGCGATACGCCAGGCAGGGATCATGATGGAGCAGTTAAGGACCATCCGGGATGCGAGCCAGGCAGCTTACGACGCCAGTTCCGCCCTCCAAAGCAATGTTCAGGTCAGTCGACCACCGTTTGTTCTGTTAGGATATGCTATCAAAAACTTTTCTTTCCAGCATCTATGGTAATCACCCAGTGGGTGTGTCGATTTAGACTCCGTGTTAGCGGGGGCACGCTGAGTGCACCCGCTGGGTGTAGTCCCCAAGGCTAAGGTCGACTGCTGGCAGTCGGCCTTAGGCTTTATAATTTCAGTCTTTCCATCATCCGACTATGGCGAATGGATTTCGAAAGCCGGTCGACTGGTCGACTGGTCGACTCTGTCTTCAATAGGATTAGTGGGGGCACGCTGAGTGCACCCACTGGGTGTAGTCCCCGAGACTGTGGTCGACTGCTTGCAGTCGATTACAGTCTTTAAAGAATACATCATCTTTGTTTTGAGGTCGACTGGTCGACTCTATCTTCGATAGGATTAGTGGGGGCACGCTGAGTGCACGCACTGGGTGTAGTCCCCGAGACTACGGTCGAATGCTTGTATTCGGCTGTAGTCTTAGAAACGTGTGATTTTTCCTTTTTCACTCGGAAGTGAATTATATTTGACATTTAGTCGATTGGTTCTTCGCAGAACTCCTGTGATCTTGTGGCTTGCTACTCTGAGCTGGAAAACAAGCACATTCAGCTCGAGCTGAATTTGAAGCTGGTTCAGGAGAATCTGACGAAGGCAAAGGAGGAGACCGAAGGTATGTTTGGTGAGACCTTGACGACCACTTTTTCCCTTTGTTTGTTTCAAAATCTGATCTTGCTGTAACTTGCAGGTAAGGTAAGGGAGGCCCAACAGAAAAAAGACCTTGAATTAGCTGAGAAGATCAAGCTTGCTGACGAGAAGTTAGCTTCAGTCACCAAGCTTGAACAAGACAATACCAATCTGAAAGCTGCTCTTGGGATCGCCAACAAGGAAGTCAGTCGACTGAAAACTGATAAAGCTGCCCTGACCAACCAAGTCAGTAAGTTGACTGGGAAGAAAAATGATCTGGAGGCCTTCCTGAGTGGTCTTGCCAAGAAGATGTTCCTTATGCTTGAAGGTAAACCTCTATGCTCGGTAATCATTTCCAATCGTGGTTTTTCCATTCGACCATCGCCTTGACTCGATGATCGTCCTTGCAGAATTTTGTCAAAACTTTGAAGAAGAAACTAGCCGGCTGGAACCAAACCTCGACCCCGTCAATTCTCCGGTGAACGACGAAGTTGCCATGAATGTTTTCCGACTGGAGTCCCGAGTTGCAGCTGTCGTGGACTATCTTGCAAGGCTGAAGGTTGCCACATCTCGCATCGACTCGACGCTCTGGCCCGGGGAGACACTTCAGAATGACCTCGAGTCGCTGATGGCTCGCTTGAACACGATCCCTGGTCGAGTGCAGGAGTGGAAAAAGTCCTCGTCTCGGTGCGGTGCAGATGTTGCTCTGTGTCTGGCCCGAGGTCACTGCAAAGATGCGCGAGAAGAGAAGCTGGCGGCCCTCCGGGTGGCCAACACCAAGAAACACGACTTCAGGTCCTTTATGGAAACTTTCCTTGCGGCTGCCACTCGGATCGCGGATGGAATTGATCTTGATGAGTTTGTTGCACCTTCCAGCCCTCCACAGGAGGGGTAAAAAACTTCTTCTAAGCTCGACGCTTTAAATTTGCCTCGGTATGCCGAGTGGAGTTGTAACCGATAAACTTTAACAGGTCTAGTGCCTGAGCACTTTCGGTTCCTTTTGGTATCGATCCCAACTTGAACTTGGTGTTTGAATAAGATTGCTTTTGGCTCGAAAATGTCTTTGCAGGCCCAAAGCAAGACGCTTACTGCAGTCGACTTATTCCTTAGTCCACTTAGGCGAGCACTGGGCTGCTGCTAAGCCCCCAAGTGAGAGGTTTGCTCTTCACTCGGTAGGATTTTGATAACTTAGGCGAGCACAGGGCTGCAGCTAAGCCCCCGAGTGAGAGGTTTGCTCTTCACTCGGTAGGATTTTTATATCTTAGGCGAGCACTGGGCTGCAGCTAAGCCCCCGAGTGGGAGGTCTGCTCTTCACTCGGTGGGATTTTGATGACTTAGGCGAGTACTTAGACTGTAGCTAAGCCTCCGAGTGGAAGTCTGGCTTACCACTCGGTAGGATTTTCATAACTTAGGCGAGTACTTGGACTGCAGCTAAGCCTCCGAGTGAGAGGTTTGCTCTTCACTCGGTAGGATTTCGGTAACTTAGGCGAGTACTTGGACTGCAGCTAAGCCCCCGAGTGGGAGGTTTGCTCTTCACTCGGTAGGATTTCGATAACTTAGGCGAGTACTTGGACTGCAGCTAAGCCCCCGAGTGGGAGGTTTGCTCTTCACTCGGTAGGATTTTTATATCTTAGGCGAGCACTGGGCTGCAGCTAAGCCCCGAGTGAGAGGTTTGCTCTTCACTCGGTGGGATTTTGATAACTTAGGCGAGTACTTGGACTGCAGCTAAGCCTCCGAGTGGAAGTCTGGCTTACCACTCGGTAGGATTTTCATAACTTAGGCGAGCACTGGGCTGCAGCTAAGCCCCCGAGTGGGAAGACTGCCCT